>NW_028261387.1:54065825-54399158 GCF_051295495.1 Thamnophis sirtalis
GTGCACACAGCCTCTCTGCATGTGCCCTGCCCCCCGCGCAGGCCCAGCAGAGACCTGAAGACCAGCTGGCTAGCGGGAGCAGTGACGTGCAGTGAGGTTTATGGCTGGTGAGGCAAGCGGGCAAAAGCCGCCCTATGTCGGAAACAGTGGCAGGGCGCTCGGACGCCTCGGCTCTGCTTAACTGTTTAAAAAAAGCCTCTTAAAAAGTGCCCTCTACAGGAGGAGGCGAGAGAACCACTTGCCTCATCTACATAAGGAATTTATTGGCTTTTAACCCTTGCTTAACTCTGCTCAAGTGATCATAAAGATAGACTAAATGAGGCACATGGTTCTCTCGCCTCCTCCTTTAGAGGGCACTTTTTAGAGGCTTTTTTAAACAGTTAAGCACTAAGCAGAGTCATCCACTGTGACTCTGGCAGCAACTACCTCAGCCTTTTTCCTTTTAATTTTCCTTTTCTTTTCATGATGACAGTGGTGAGGCCCTGCCTCCCCTGCCTCCCCTGACTGCACGTCACCGAGCGGGAGGTGCATGCACATGTGCGGTGGAGCTAAACTTGGGTAACGGCTCATGTGCCCACAGAGATGGCACTGTGTGCCACCTCTGACACGAGTGCCATAGGTTGACCATTATAGTGATATACCAATGTGGGGTCGGAGGTGGAGACAGAAGTTTGTAATTCAGTCATTTCAATTACATGGATAACTATAGCCAGTTTGGTGATGACTTCACTCAACAAATCTGCCCTACATACATCTCACAAAGTTTGTTCCTTTCCTCAAAGTTAAGTTCTCACTGTGCAGATTCCAAAGGTTTGTCATGCACCAGTCAAAACACATTTCTGAAGACCTCCATAAACATGTAACTGATGCCTATCAGTCTGGGAAAGTTTCCAAAATTACTTCTGAAGTTTTGGTGCTCCACTGATCTGCAGCCAGCCAGAGATGTAGTCTGAAATAGAATGTGGGACAATAGTAAATCTTCCCTTGCATCCTGACTGTGAGTATATGCTATATATACTGTAAGCTCCTGGCTGGTAGGATGCAGGCAACAGATTGCTGGCTTGCAGTATAGTCTCTTGATCAGGGAGCCTAGCTTCCATAGAGTAGCATGGTATACTTGTACTAAAACTGGATTTTGGTCATACTTGTAGGGTACTTATTGATGTGTCAACATTGATTGGTATATCCTAGTATGTCAACATCAAAGTTCAGACCTAAAGTCCACAGAAATGGATAGAAGCTATAGAAAACCATTAAATGATATTGATCGGAAGCAGTTTGCTATGGAGAAATCCACCCAAAATCCAGTAAAGTGATATGAGAGGTTAATCATCAATTTGAAGAAGTCTTTGATTGCAATTATTGCAGATAAGATGGTGCAGTTTTTGCATTAAATTATTATTGCAATTATTTTTTTCATGGCTTTATTGTAGTGAGGTGTTGAGAAACCCAGCTGTGTATATTAAAAGAATGAAAGAAGTCCCTGAGGATTTTACTCCAGTCATTGCTGATTATAGGGCCATTTCAGGGCCATGAGCTAGAACTGTCCAAAGACAATTCTATGGTCATGTGGCCAGCATGACATTGCAGAGCTCCATTTCTTCCCCACATAAGTGGTACCTATTTATCTACTTGCATCTGCATGCTTTCAAATTGCTAGGTGGGCAGGAAATAGGCAAAGATGGGAGCTCACCCCATTGCACAATGCTTGAGTCTTGAACCTGGGCTGTCAGCTTTCCAGCCAACAAGCTCAGCATCTTAACTACTGAACCATTGCACTATCCAAGTATATGCCTTAGTGTATATTAAAAATGCATGGAATTCATGTGATTTAACACTGGGAGACACAAAAGTTGAACTATACACATTACTGGTATATTAAAAATTGTGTATGTTCTAGAGATTTACTAACCAGGCTTAGATATCACACTAAGCCATGGTTGCTTAACTACAATTTATAGTAAACAAAAAATGGCTGGCTTTATACAATGTGCTAAGTCATAAGCCATGCCTTATTTAACATTATTAATACTAAACACATTATTAGTCTTACCCAGCATTCTAAGCCATACCAAGCAAATTACATTACAATAAAGTTTCTACTTAAAGGAATAATTGAGGGAAGAATATGTACTAAAGCCAAAGGCCAGTTAAATCTGAAGAGAAATTTTCTCATGTTGGGCCTGAGTATTACAACTGAGGCAAATAAGATCCATCATTGTCACTGGCAGCTGGTCTAATGGACATAAACCATACTGATAATGACAGCAAGTCGGGGAAAGGGTGTTGCAAGCCTTCCCAGAACAGCAATATGAAATTGCAGAATGATTAGTTTTTGCACTACATTGAGCAGCTGGGTTGCCTTTTTTTGTCTATTTCATTCAAAGACAGTTAAACTGAACCCAGTAAAATGGAGGGTTTACTGTATAACTTAATGTGTTGCATGAAACCTATCACAGGCTGGCAGCATTAGAACCTGGAAAAATCTGATACACATTATTGGAAAAAAGCAATAGCAATAGCAATAGCAGTAGACTTATATACCGCTTCATAGGCCTTTCAGGTCTCTCTAAGCGGTTTACAGAGAGTCAGCATATTGCCCCCAACAATCTGGGTCCTCATTTTACCCACCTCGGAAGGATGGAAGGCTGAGTCAACCCTGAGCCGGTGAGATTTGAACCGCTGACCTGCTGATCTAGCAGTAGCCTGCAGTGCTGCTTTTAACCACTGCGCCACCTTGGCGCAAACCAAAGAGAGACTTAATTCAAGGTTCTAAAAGGTGTGAGTGTGTATGGGGGGGGAACCTTCATAAAATGTTATAATCATGATTTTATCTCGCTAGATCACCATCCAAGACTTCCAAATTAGCCCTTGCTTCAAATTCTAAAATGCATATTTACAACTATTTATATTTCCCTTGTGATTTCATGATGCTACATTGTGAATTCTCATTATTGTATCACTGAAACATAATGAGATAACCAACTGAAACAATATTGCTCTCTGGGGTTGAAGTGCAGAATTACAGCCCACTGAGAATTAAAGAGAGAAATTCTTGCTATTATTTAGCTTGATGAACAAATTTGTATGATTTTCTTGATGGTTTTGTAATTGCCTACTCCAATATAAGACCCTTGTTATGGGTCTTAGGTCTCAGAATTATCAATACATCCAGTGGGCATAAGGTTGAAGAAGCCTAAGGTGACTGAGCCTAGTTAACTGTTCTGAAAGATGCAGAAAATGCTCAGTTCAAGATTTTAGCCCAACAAAAGGCCAGATTAGTAATTTGAACAGCAAACCTTATGGCCTCTATGAATCTAGGACTGCCCATGTATAACTTTGTGTGATGACTTTTTGTTTGAAATATAAGCATGACATTGAATGAGGTTGTTTTTTTTTTTTTTGCAGGAGTACAATTTTTAGTTTATTTCATTGGATTTCCTACTCTGTACATCCCATGCAAACATCCCACTTATCCAAAAACCTATGAATTCTATAAAGTCAGTAACTACATTTTCTTATTCTCTTCTCTTTTTTAATGCCTTCAAGGAGACAAAAACCTTCTGATTTGGAACAAGCTGCCCATTCTCTGGGAAAAAATTGACTACTTCAAACTAGCAGGTGTCTAATTTATTAAAGCAAAAGCCTTCATGCCCTTATAGAGTGGAGAAGAGTGAGGGACGTCAGGCAAGGGTTGGGGAGCAAGGCCAAAGCTAAAAGCCATAAAAAATGGGAATGAAACATCCATTTTCATTCCTATTATTTATCTATTATTTTTTTTTTGTATTTTATTTAACATTTATAGGCCGCCCTTTTCCCTGAGGGGACTCAGGGCGGCTTACAATAATGAGGGAAGGGGAGTGAAAGACAAATACAACAAAAAGAAAAGTGAAATAACAAAAAGTGCTAAAACACAACATTCACTCAGCATTCGGGAGGGGCAAGAAAATTATCCCCAGGCCTGACGGGCTAGCCAGGTCTTGAGGGCTGTGCGGAAGGCCTGGACTGTGATCTAGTCTCTCCTATCCAAATTTCAAAATAAGTGGGAGAAGTTGGAACCTCTTAAGAACTGTGTGATTCACTTAACTGCAGTGATTTGTTTAATCGGGTCATAAAATTGGGTATGACTTGTTAACAATACCTTGCAATAGCAGTTAGTAATAGCAGTTAGACTTATATACCGCTTCATAGAACTTTCAGTCCTCTCTAAGCGGTTTACAGAATCAGCATATTGCCCCCAACAGTCTGGGTGCTCATTTTACCCACCTCGGAAGGATGGAAGGTTGAGTCAACCTTGAGCCTGGTGAGATTTAAACCTCCGAACTGCAGATAACAGTCACCTGAAGTAGCCTGCAGTACTGCACTCTACCCACTGCACCACCTCGGCTTCCATTGCTTAGTAATGGAAATTATTGTCCCAATTGTAGTCATAAATCGAGAGCTATTTGGTATGTTTTCCTATATTCGCAGAAGCACATATTTTAACTAGGGCTCCTGATGAGCTTAAATCTCCCATTAGCAACCAATTCTGGAAGACTCATACAGCACTGAAGGGCTGCAGCCTTTGGAAAGTCACGTAGAGTCTTGCTTTATGTATGATAAACGCTGTGAGATTAAAATATACATTGCAATAATGGAAAGACCCTGATACGTATATCCACAATAGATAATGGCTGGTGAAGATGACAAAGTTTGCTGATATGGTAAAATTTGCTTGTCTGGTTAGAAAAATGATAATAATTACATTTATTAGTAACTGGAAACCCCCTCTGGGTTTTTTTGCTGAAAAAAAGAAAAAGAAAAAAACCCCAAAGTTGTGATTTATGAGTTTGATGATCAGAAAGGGTAAATTATGCAAAGAAGGAAATTTTAATCTTAGAAAGGGGATAAAAATAAATGTATTTTTAACTACTTCCCACCAGCATTTGGTCATGACCATGAAGATGTCTTCAGACAGCACTGGCTCTTCGGCTTTGAAACAGAGATGAGCACACACACACCCCGACTAGCACATATGTGTGAGGGGAACCTTTACCTTTACCTAACTATTATTAAAAAGTTCAGAAGCTGCTTCCTTTCTTTCTATTTTCTAATTCTTTCTTTGTATCTTTTTTATTTATTACTTTACTTTTTATTTCAAAATCTACTGTA
This sequence comes from Thamnophis sirtalis, assembly GCF_051295495.1. Lineage (NCBI taxonomy): Eukaryota > Metazoa > Chordata > Lepidosauria > Squamata > Natricidae > Thamnophis > Thamnophis sirtalis. The sequence goes on from NW_028261387.1 coordinate 54,070,977, forward strand.
CATTGTTTTTATTATTTTAGAAATTTCTTTAATAATATATTAAGCACACACATGGAAGCTCACATATCAATTATATTGTTATATACACTTTACCATTTGTTTGAAGTGGTGTAGGGTTTCCTGCCAAAGCAGGGGGTTGGGCTAGCTCAAAGATCCCTTCTGTTTTTCTATTCTATTCTGTTCTGTTCTGTTCTGTTCTGTTCTGTTCTGTTCTGTTCCGTTCCATTCCATTCCCTTCCATTCTATTCTGACTTCATTTTGCAGATTGTCACAGCAAACTTTACAGAAAAGGATTAGCTGCAGTCTCTGTTGCAAATATATGGAGAGGTAAACAATGTCTTTTGAAAAAAATAATCAATTTCTTTACCAATTTTGATTAAGATCTGCTACTTTTTCTTTACTGTTTGGTGCCCCCTAGTGAGACTGCACACTCAGTTCTCTATGAATGGGATGGGTGTTTTGGTTATTTCCAGAAAACTGTCCTTTCTGTTGCCTAATGCTTTTCATTCCTCAATTAGAAAGCAGCAAGGATTAATGGGTTATTCTGAAAATTTCTAGATCTGTAAACATACAAGGAAATGATGGGGACAAGTACTGTATGTTTACTTGATTGCAAATTTATAGCACTCTCACTGAGAACAGGCAGCTAGCAAATAGTTGTCTTTCCTGGTCAAGAGTTGCATCCAGAGTGTACACTTGTCAACCAATAAAGAATGCAAACCAATTGAACTACAAATCCATTCTCCTTCTGTAAAAAAAGTAAGCAATCTACATTGCTGGCATTTCTGTGTTTGTCAATATGAAAAAAAACTTGCTTTATAAAAGACGTCTGCTGTCATATGGCTACATGTCTTTGGATTCAGTCACAATGTTCAATTATGACATAAATATATCAGGGACTGGAAGGAGGGATGAGGCCTATATCTCCTTATTATTACACACACCTATCAAGGAAACCTAGCACAATGGAATGCTGCCACCAGCAACAACAGGGAATTTCTTGAGCAGTTAAATACTCACAACTAGAACTGGGATAATTGCAATTTATAATCCCAGGAACAGCAGCATATGTTCAACACTAGACTTCATATTTCCAATTTTTTATTAGCTTATAATATAAAATACAAAAATACAAAAGCAAATATTAGGAAAAATAACAGAGGGAAAGGGGAAAGAAGAAGTATAGAAAAGAAAAAAAAGAAAAAAATGGTGTTGCTTCTGACTCCCTCTGGTGCAATACAATAAAACAGTAACATCAAACCTCAACTTTTTACTTTTATATAATAGCGTAAACTAGCCATTTCTATAACAACCAATCTATCTAATCAGTACAATCCAAAATCAAAGTTTCATTTTTTTCCACCTCAAGCACAAAGTCCTGAAGTGGTTTCCAGTTCAGCACAAGACTTGACTCCATCCTCGTCAGATCCATGACCCTGATAGAAAGTAGTTATATAACACCAACCTTTTCTAATCTGGGTGAATATTTATTTATATATTTAGCTGTATTAAAATTTTAAACAGAAAGAGAAAAATTAACAGAAACTAATATGGGGAATAAAGAAAGAAGAAAAAAAGACAGAGAGAAAAAGGCAGAAAAAATAAAGTAGCTACACACACACACACACCTCTACCTTTTACATTATGGTTACAGCATGACTTTCATTTTTTTATATTCTAGTTTTTCTAACCCATCAAAGCCGTTAATTTTTTTTGTTCCATGCAAAAGGTCGGGGGGGGGGCTCCAATCAACATTAAATTTATTTTATTTCTCTAACCAAATGTGTCAGTTTGGCCATCTCAGTAAGTATCATCATCCATTCTTCCATTACAGGTAATGTCAAATCTTTTCATGTTTATGCATATAATAATCTTGATCCCGAGTTTTTATCTATTCCATATTCTTAGTATGGCATATGTAATAAAATTATTTTTAAAATCTATACTAACTTTAGTTTTGTAGTACATAAATAGTCATGCTATCTGCATAACTCCTATAAAAGAGTTTTCATTTTTTATTAATTAAAAAGAGCAGGAGAAAGCTTTTTGATATTGTGTTCAGTGTAGATGTCTCATAAGTTTTCCTGAGATCCTCAAGCTTGCTCATGTAGCCATGTTTTAAGGAATGGATTGGCATCAGCTCACATAATTCTCAACAATCTTTCTAGTGGCTGGAGACTTTTTAGTATTAAAACCACATATCTAACCTATTCTTATCATTATCATACAAAAAAAAGATAAAATTCAATGTGTGATTTACATTTACATATTTGTTAGATTTCTATCCTGCCTTTTGTTTAGGAGCTCAGTGAGGTAGCCCTTACTCCTCCTATGTCTACCCAACAGCAACCCAATGTGATAAATTGTACTGACAGAGCCTGAATGGCTCACTTCATCCAGTGAGTTTTTGGCTAAGGATGGACTTGACCCTGGGTCTTCTGCATGTCAGTCCAACATTTTAACCACTACATCATACTGATTCTTAATGTCATTATGATTTCTCCACTTAGCTTTTGGGGAATGAGGGTGGTCCAATTATGCCCGGAATAGTGATTTTATGCTATACTGGGGAAATGGCTTGGAAAGAAAAATAAGGCACGTGTCATATCTGAAGTGTTATAATCATAAAACTTTTGAAGTTGAATTCATTTTTGAATGAAATGTTTATGGATAAAATCTAAACACTGGAATTGCTTCTAGATGTGATCTATTTGAACTGTAAAACTATGGGTACATTGTTCATCTTTTTACTGAAAATTGCCCTGTTGTCATTTGATTCTTGGCCAATAAAAGTCAGAAGTGTAATCTTGGGGGACTCTGAAGTCACAAAGATGGATTGGGGACCATATGTGGCTCATAGAATACCTGGCCCTAAAATGTTTTACCTGCACAGGGGTGCATTAAAGAAAACTCTTGTTTCCTAATATATCCTGCTTCTGAATTTCATGCTTCTAAAAACTTTAAAGAGAACTGAATACACTACCTGCCTTCCTCATTTTGGAATCCTCCATTGGTGTCAGACTAGAGTTGTCAGCCAACATGGCTAGGACTGGAATGGCCATCCTGTGCTTGCTGTATTCTATTTTTGTGCTATGTGATTTGCTTAGAATACAGGATAAAGGGGTCATATTCAACACTGTTTTGACTCCAACACATTGCTGCATATTCATCTCTGCCCTGTAGGTGACTCAGTTACCTTAAATACAATTAGCTTGTCTATGAAGCAATTCCATAAAATGTAGGGTTTGTATTCAAGATTTTTTCTCTTTGTTCTTTTTCATCTCAGATACCAAAATAATGGTCAGTTTCTAACTCTACAATGCTTAAGAAAAACACATGGCTGGAAAAACAATTCTTTGAAATATTCTGTGCCTTGTAATTAATTATGTTTTTTGAGGCCTTGCCCCATAATCAATATTCATCAATGCAAGAGCTGGCAAAAACTAAACTAGAATAAAATGTGCTTCCCCCGTTGCCAGTCCCTATCCTGATCCTATGTTCTGGCTTGGTGTTGAATGTGCAGGCTCTGACTTACACATCAGGTTTGCTGGTTCATTTTGTCTCTGTACTTCTGCTTCCCCCCCCCCCCCCGCCCCCTTCCAATCAATCATGTGTGATTCCAAGAAACTGTCTGGACAAGTCTCTGCTGTTTTCCTTGGCAAGATTTTTCAGAAGTGTTTGCCATTGCCTCCTTTCTGTGCTGAGAACAATAGCAATAGCACTTAGACTTATATACCACTTCATAGTGCATTACAGTCCTCTCTAAGCAGTTTACAGAGTCAGCATATTGCCCCCAACAATCTGGGCCCTCATTTTACCCACCTTGGAAGGATGGAAGGCTGAGTCAACCTTGAGCCTGGTGAGACCTGAACTGCCAAACTGCAGCTAGAGGTCAGCTGAAGTAGTCTGAAGTACTGCACTCTAACCACTGTGACACCTCAGCTCTTGTGACTCTTGTGACTCAAATGACTGGCCCAAGATCCCCCAGTTGACTTTGAGACTAAGGAGAGACTAAAATACCAGGTCTTTCAGTTTCTAGATTTATGTTTTAACCACTATACCGAAGTGACTCTTTCCTGTATTTAAAGAAATAATTTTTGGAGAAGCTTTCCAGATAGTTTCAGTCTCCTTTTTACTACCAGTGGACTGGGCTAAGGAATAAAAGAGTCTTTTCAGCCACAAGAGAAGGAAAGAAAATATGGATCAATTTTTTAAAAAAAATAAGGTACTGCAATGTGTTTCTTTCTGGATTTTGCACTAAAGCATTCACACACGCTCATTCACAAAATGTTTGTAGTTCCTTTTGAAGTGCTCTCTCCTCCTTGACAGTTTCCTGTCTTCAACACACACACAGATAAGCAGCTTTTGTTTCATTTTCATCAGGAAGAAACAGAAGCTGCTAGGCTGTAACCTCAAACTCTTTGCTGATTTTTAAGTGTCTACCTATATTTTTCCAGTCAGATATAATAGCCCTTGGTTCATGCCACAGTTCCCCCACCCGAGCCCCGATGGGAGTGGGCGGCATACAAATTTTAATAAACCTTAAACCTTAAACCCATGACTTTCTGTTTGCAGAGTTTCTTTTGACAGTGGGTTTAGTGCTGCTTCATGACTTTGTAGTTAGGGAAGTTCACAGAAGCTGCTGACAAATCCAAGTCATTAATTGGTTGATGGAGAGGCTGGAGGAGCAATGTAACAGAAGGGGAAAGCTGGCTTTCTGTCAACCCTTCGAGGTAGACCAGACTTGAACACCAAAGTCGTGAACTGCTTTTAAAATAGGGTTACAATAACAAAATCTTGCAACTCTGAATGTGCCTCCACCCTCCTTTATCCCAAAAAGAATTAGGGAGGGTCAAGTCTCAAATTCCATTCCTGCTTTGGACTCAGATTGCTCTTACTGTATTATTGCGTTGGCTGTGGTTCTTCTTCCACTTCCTTGAGGTTATTGTCACAACTTATTGTGCTCTCTCAGTCACAGCCAAGTATCTGTATTGTTCCCCAACCTCTAATCAACTCTTTGGTGGGCTACATAAAGCTGCCTGGCACTGTGGGGGCCAACAAATGCAGGGAGGGAGGAAAAACAGCAGGCAGAAGCAAAATATGTTCATACCAGTCTGAAGTGGCCAACAGTGACTGCTATACCTTGAAATGGGTTGCTGTCAGCTTAAATGATAAAACAATGCTTTAAAACTGGAGTAGCTACAGATGCTTATGGGTGAGGGATTTATCTATCTATCTATCTATCTATCTATCTATCTATCTATCTATCTATCTATCTATCTATCTATCTATCTATCTATCATTTGGAGTTTTTATATGCCGCCCAATCCCAAAGGACTCCAGGCAGCTTACAAGAAATATAGAAAACACATAACGACAAAACAATTTAAAACAACAGACACCCCTCATACATTCATTCTAGTCGGGGCCAGACCTCAACAGTGAGGTCAACAGTCCCAGACCTGCTGGAACTGCCAAGTTTTTACGGCTTTCTTGAAGGCCATCAGAGTGGGTATTTCCGGGGGGAGCTGGTTCCAAAGAGTCGGAGCAGCCACTGAGAAGGCTTTCCTCCGAGGGCCCGACAGCTGACATTGTTTGGCCAACGGCATCTGAAGGAGGCCCAATCTATGGGATCTTACTGGCCGCTGGGAGGTATGTGTCAGTAGACGGTCTCGAAGCTATCCTGGCCCTAAGCCATGTAGGGCTTTAAAGGTAATAACCAACACCTTGAATTGAGTCCGGAGACCAATAGGTAGCCAGTGGAGCTCACGGAGGATAGGTGTAACATGGATGTACCTTGGCACACCCACTATTGCCCACGTGGGCACATTCTGAACTAACTGCAGTCTCTGAACGCTTTTCAAGGGTAGCCCCATGTAGAGCGCATTACAATAATCCAGCCTTGAGGTGACAAGGGCATGAGTAACCGTTAGAAGTGCATCCCGGTCCAAATAGGGCCGCAATTGGTGCACCAGACGAACTTGGGCAAAGGCCCCCCTGGTCACAGCCGACAGATGATGTTCCAATTTCAGCTGCAAATCCAGGAGGACTCCCAAATGGCGTAAATTTTCTCCCCCCAGAGTTAAGGATGGACTGTCCAAACAGTCCTTCGGGGGCAACATCCAAAGCCACTCAGTCTTATTGGGATTGAGCACAAGTTTATTCGCTCCCATCCAGACCCTAACAGCCTCCAGGCATCGGCACATCATGTCCACCGCTTCACTGAGCTGGCAAGAGGCAGAAAGATATAATTGAGTATCATCGGCATATTTATGATACTTTACCCTATGCTGTCGCATGATTTCACCCAGCGACTTCATGTAGATGTTAAATAGGAGGGGGGACAAGACCGAACCCTGTGGCACACCACATTCGAGGGGCCTAGGGGTCGACCTTTGCCCCCGACCAACACCGACTGCAACCTGCCAGAGAGGTAAGAGAAGAACCACAGTAAAATGGTGCCTTTCACTCACACCTCCCCCAGGCATCGCAGAAGGATATCATGGTTGATGGTATCAAAGGCCGCTGAGAGGTCAAGAAGCACCAGGATAGAGGAATATCCTCTATCCCTGGCCCGCCAGAAATCATCGGTCAGCGGTTTCCGTGCTGTACCCAGGCCTGAAACCAAACTGAAAGGAGTCTAGATAATCTGTTTCATTCAAGGTCTGTCAGAGTTGAAGTGCCACCACCTTCTCAACAACCTTCCCTAAAAAAGGAAGGTTGGAGACGGGACGATAGTTTTTCAAAACAGCTGGGTCCAGGGAAGGCTTCTTGAGGAGGGGTCTTACCACTGCTTCCTTTAATGTTTGCGGGAAAAACACCTCCTGCAAAGATGCGTTGATAATCGACTGGAGCCAGCCTCATGTCACCTCTCTGCTGGTCGAAACCAGCCAGGAGGGCCACGGGTCCAGTAAACAGGTGGAGACACTCATCGCTCCCATGGCCTTGTCCACTTCCTCAGGGGTGACAAATTCAAACTCATCCCAAAAAATCTGATTAAGACTAGCCCTCGGCATCTCGGCTGGTACTGCCCAAGCGGAGTCCAGGTCTGTCCGAATCTGAGTGATTTTATCCGACAGAAACTGAACAAACTCCTCAGCTTGTCCCTGCAAGGGTTCCCCCATCTCCTCACCTTTCAGGAGGGAGCGGGTCATCCTGAACAGGGCGGCTGGGCGAGATTCCGCAGACACAATAAGAGTGGAAAAATGCGTACATTTTGCTGCCCGTATCGCCACTAGATAAGTCCTAATAAAGGCTCTTAACAGTGATCGATCAGAGTTACTAGCCCTCCAACGTCGCTCTAGGCGTCTCTTTTGGCGCTTCGTCTCCCGGAGTTCCTCGGTAAACCAAGGTGCCCTCCTGGATCCGCTGCTGCGGAGAGGCCTCAGAAGCGCAATCCGATCCAATGCTCCAGCCGCCGCACTATTCCAGGCAGCGACCAAAGACTCAGCCGGTCTGTGGACAAGGGAGTCAGGTATCTCTCCAAGCTCCCTCTGAAATCCCTCCGGGTCCATCAGGCGCCTGGGGTGGAACCACTTAATCGGCTCTGCCTCCCTGCAATGGGGGAGTAGTGTCATGAAGTCAAGCCTCAGCAAGGAGTGATCTGACCATGACAAGGGCAAGGTCTCTATTCCCCTTAAATCAAGATCACGTCTCCACTGCCCCGAGAGAAATACAAGGTCGAGCGTGTGTCCCACCCTATGAGTCGGACCCTGAATTATCTGGGTCAAGTCCATGGTTGTCATGGAAGCCATGAACTCCTGTGTCCCATCTGAGAGGCGGCAGATTAAAGTCCCCCAATACTATAAGAGTTCTAGGGAACTCCACCGCCAACCCGGCTACTGCCTCTAGTAGCACAGGCAGGGCTGTCGTGATGCAGCTGGGAGGCAGGTACGTCAACAGCAAGCCCAATTGAACCCTTAGGTCCAATTTCAAGAGGAGAGACTCACACCCCACAATCTCTGGGGCAGGGATTCTGCAAGGAACTAACGACGTTAGGACGATAACTGCTACTTCCCCACCCCTTTCTCTGGTGTCGTGGTTGGTGGAGCACCTGAAACCCATCTGGGCACATTTCTGAGAGGGGGACACTCCCCTCTTGGCCCAGCCAGGTTTCAGTTATACATGCCAGGTCTGTCTCCTCGTCCAATATTAGATCCCGGATGAGGGGGACTTTGTTCACAACTGACCTGGCATTTAGCAACAACAACCTGAGACCAGGGTCCTGTACTCCTCTGAAACCAGAACCTTGAGTTGAGCCTGAGGGGCCGGAACAAGCAATCGCTGTAATGTATCGAGTCCTTCTTCCCTGGTAATGGCTAGCCCTACAGCTCCTGCCATATCTGCCCCTCCCAGTCGTGACCGAAATGCTCCGACGCCCCCTATCCCCATAGACCCCTCCCCCTCTCCCATTCCCCCCCTTCTTCCCGGCAGGTCATGTATTCCATTCACACCAGGACGGGAGGTGAGTCTGGGCCCCCATCCACTTCTGCTTCTGCACTCAGTGGAGGGGACTCCAGGTCGCATCGCTGGTCCTACCATACTTACCGATCAATCACTCTTCAGACACACCCCACACTGATTACTAAAATACAATACAATAAATTAAAAGTCGGCACATTTTCTCTCACATTCATACACTCATACACCCAGCAAACCAGCTAAAATGGGATGAGTTGAAGGCAATGTCATGGAATTTCAACAGAATAAAAAGAACGGGGTGTGTTTATATGTTAGTTTGGAACAAGTAGGAAAAGACCTTGGTAACAGAAATTAAGGCTACTACTTATGGATTGTGTCAGAGAGAAAAGCTACTTATCTATTAAATGTCAACATAGCTTGGCTATGAAAATCTGGATGACCATTCATGGCAGCAAAAGGTTAGCTTTCTGTGTTTTCTTGAATCCATCCACATGGGTGGGTGGACTTCTGCATCCCAGAAGAGCCCTACTAATATATTCTTGCAAACTCTTCCTGTTCTCCAGATTTCATAACCTTTAAAACAGAAGATACTGAATTCCTGGAAAAGTTTTGTAATCTACATATAATGCTTTCTGGTGACTGACAATCACTTTGGCATTGGATGGATGCCATTGCTGTTAAGATATAATTTCTCTATCTGATATCTTTGACATGTATATTGTGAGTGATTCAGCGGCCATGAAGCATTTGTACTGGCTAGCTTAAGACAACATAAAATTCCTTTCTACACAATGATTTATTTTGTTTTAAGATTGTGAACATCTCTCTTAACTATAACATTGTACTGGGAGCAAATCTCATGTAAAGAATTTCTAATGAAACTTGAGCATTATTAAAGATGAGAAGGAAATGGTGGGTATGTATGTATGTATGTATGTATGTATGTGTGTGTGTGTGTGTATTTCTGCATGCATACATATTTGTGTGTATGCACATGCGCATGCTCACATACACACATATCATGTTTCAAAGTTGGAACAAAATCATTAGGTATTAAAAATTCAATCACACTATTAAGAGTCATTGTAGATTAGCATAAACAAAACTTAGAATGTTTTGGTTGTTGCCCTTTGACTTTACAGAAAGTCAAGGGGCATCCCTGGTATTGCTTGAGTGTGCATGTCAACCCCTCCTTCCCTATATCTAATCAGTAACTTCCAGCATGGAATAAGCCTTTGGTTACCCCAGCTATCATGAGTTGGCTATCTTGACTTTCCCCACTACCTTTCCAAATAATTTTTGGCTGGAATTATTACATTTTAGTCTGTAAACTCCCCCCCAAAAAAGTCCTGTTTACTCAGTTTATGGGGCAAAGCATCCAAAGCAGAGATTTTAGTTCACCCAAATCAGATGTTTTTGTGCATGGGCTGGTTCATGCACAGAACATTGTGCACATCTCTGTGTTGTCGTATTTCCTTAATGATGTTAGCAGCTCAAATGATATTTCATATAGTATTAAAAATATATTCTGCTAATAAGCTGAAAATAAATGTTTTCCAGAGCAATATAGTTAGTCCAAGAGGAAAAGCAAATGAAAGGTAAAGATAAAGGTTCCCCTTGCACATACACTATATTGCCAGAAGTATTCGCTCACCTGCCTTTACTCGCATATGAACCTACTGTAAGTGACATCCCATTCCTAATCCATAGGGTTCAATATGACATCGGTCCACCCTTTGCAGCTATAACAGCTTCAACTCTTCTGGGAAGGCTGTCCAAAAGGTTTAGGAGTGTGTTTATGGGAATTTTTGACCATTCTTCCAGAAGCGCATTTGTGAGGTCACACACTGATGTTGGATGAGTTTATGTGGCCTACCACTTCATGGCTGAGTTGCTGTTATTCCCAAAAACTTCCATGTTCTTATAATACAGCTGACAGTTGACTGTGGAATATTTAGGAGCAAGGAAATTTCACGACTGGATTTGTTCCACAGGTGGCATCCTATCATAGTTCCATGCTGGAATTCACTGAGCTCCTGAGAGCGACCCATTTTTTCACAAATGTTTGTAAAAACAGTCGGCATGCCTAGGTACTTGATTTTATACACCTTTGGGCATGGAAGTGGTTGGAACACCTGATTCTGATTATTTGGATGGGTGAGCAAATACTTTTGGCAATATAATGTACTGTATATACTCAAGTATAAGCCTAGTTTTTCAGCCCACTTTTTGAGCTGAAAAAAGCCGCCTCGGCTTATACTCGAGTCAGTGAAAAATTTGCCCGGAATGGAGGAGAAAAAGGGGCGGGGCCATGCCGCTGGGTGACGCTCGTGAATGGCCCAGCGCCCCTGAGTTTCCCCTCCCTCTGTGTCAGTTTGCCGCGCAGCGTGCACCGCACCATCCCCCCTCCTCACGTTCTAATGTAATGCAGGGCTATCTTACGATTCCCCTTCCTCCCCCTCCTGCCGCTCTGCAACGATGTCCCACCTCCTCCTTGTTATGGCAAGCAGCCACATAGCGATGTCCCACCTCCTCTGGTACAGTGATCCAATGATAGGAATCACTGTGCCGTGTGTCATAGGAGGCGGGACATCATCATCACAGCGGGACATCAGCATCATGAGGTGAGTGAAGTATTTCATTGAATACACCGGTATTGTGTGATAATAATTTGTTATGCAGAGCAAATTTTTACAATGGCTACTGTATATTTAATGGGCACAGGCAGGCTGTATATGTTATTCAATGGGCAATGGCATTATTGGTATCTATTTTTATTTTTGAAATTTATCGGTAGCTGCTGCATTTCCCACCCTAGGCTTATACTCGAGTCAATAACTTTTCCAGTTTTTTGTGGTAAAATTAGGTGCCTCGGCTTATATTCGGGTCGGCCTATACTTGAGTATATACGGTATGTGCAAGTCATTCCTGATGACTAGGGGTCATTTCAAAGCTGAAGAGCCAGCGTTATCTGAAGACGTCTCCATGGTCATGTGGCCGGCATGACTAAACGCTGAAGGCAAGGCGCATGGAACGCTGTTACCTTCCAACCAAAGGTGTTTCCTATTTTTCTACATGCATTTTTACGTGCTTTCGAACTGCTAGGTTGGCAGAAGCTGGGACAAGTAGCGGGAGCTCACTCAGTTACGTGGCACTAGGGATTCAAACCGCCGAACTTTCTGATCAACAAGCTCAGCGTCTTAGCCACTGAGACACAGTGTCCCTTAAAAGCAAATTACAAAGATATAATTTGCAAAAAAAAAGTGGTTTTATGCCCTCTTGCTTACAGCAAATATGAAAAGGAGAGGGGAGAGCAATAATTAACATTCTGTTTTCTTCCTACTTCATTCTATCTCTGTGGTGTGGAGTAAGAATATGCAGTTGCATCTCTCCCTTTGTTATGCATGGTAGAACAAGCCATGAAGTCACCCCAGAGATCCCCAAGGCTTATTGCTTACTGGAGTGTTTGTTTCTCTGAAATAATGGAATCAGGCATCTGGGCTTACTAATAAACATGTGTATTACCATATTAATACTATATTGCATATTCTGTTGTGCAGTGTTCATAAATGAGGCAGTTACTCCAACCCAGTGTGTCTTAACCTTGGCAACTTTAAGAAGTATGGACTCCAACTCCCAGAATTCCTCAGCTAGCTTTGTGAAGAACACTACTGTAACATGTAGATTTTCATATTAATTAATTTTCTTTAACGTTCTTTATGAGTTTGGATTTATTCTATATTTCATCTTCACCTTATAAAAGCAAACATCACCTTCCAATTCTCTTTTTCTCTCTTCAGTTTTTCAAATGATCCCTAGCAGATGCCAGGTTGCTTATAGATAAATGGGGTCTGATTAATTGCCTCTTATCTTTGAAGTCCAGTTCTGAGGCTCATTTTTTTGTTTTTGTTTTTTATTCACTGTTACACATGGCTGAGCAGGCTAATTTGCTGCCTTTGGGATGTGCTTTGTTCCTTCCAGAATTCATTCTCACCTCTTGGCCTTTCTTTGACACTCACCCTACTTGTTCTGCTGTTCATGTTTCTTCTCTTCCTGAGCATTGATTACAGACAAACACTTGACAGAGAACAGGGTGCTTCGGTCAGTACAGTTATTAACTCATCAATATTTTTCACTTTAGATGTTAGAGACATCTGAAACAAAGGGCTAAAGTAGATTCAAGCTTATTAACTGAAATCAGAATGACTTTTCTTTTTTATGTAATAGACATTTCCCTGCAAATCTTGCTTTGGACAATAGTGGGAAAAATCAAATTTACAACCACATTAAATGGATCAAGTCTTCTCATTATAAGAAAATAATGAAGATAGTACCAACTATCATAGTTCTTGTCACCAAAATATTAAAACATTCGGGTCTTTTCCATGCCTCTCTCTGCATTTATCAGAAAGCAGTGTGAATATGATCCATTGTCCTATTCACTTAAGTAGACTTGAAATACACATAACGCATGGAATTCTGTGAGTCAATCAATGCAGCTAACTAATACAGTGCACAGAATGTACAGTAATCCTAAACCTACAATACATATTGGAATAGCAAATGCCTATTCATTAACCCCCCATTCAAAAAGAAATGCAATAGATTGTTAGTGCCATCAGTATCTATGATTTTAACACCTGTGTTTGTAAATCTTATGGGCTGCAAAAACTTTTTATGAAAGCAAGCTTTGAAATGAAAGATTGATTATTAAACAGTAAAATATGAAAAGCAAAGCACACTGAAATATACCCTACTGCTTGCCGACTTGCATTTAAAAGCCCCAAAGAGCTGTGACTCCAAAATGCTATTAGTATGTTGGTAATTTTTGTCATCAGGTGCTTTTTCTAATAACAGTGACCATAATTGCATGTTGTTATGGCAGCTGGATGGGAGAGGAGGTAAATTTTAAACATATAAGAAAAGACAAACTCTGGGAACAAGACACAAGATCTATGAAGCATGGAGAGTATGGCAGACCACTCAGGGTGAGACAAGAGTTTCTGCTAATAGGAAAACAGTCTGCTTACTAAGTACGCAAAACCACAGCCAATCAGAGGAAAATGCTAGCTTTGCAGCCACTTCCCGTAAACTAAAGAAGGTCAAAACTACAGTACATTGACTCAGCTCCCTAAAACAGACAAAAATATAAGATTCATCAGATCCCTAGTCAATGCTACATCTTGTAAAACCCTGAAGTGGAAGTACCTTTTAGGCAGAAAGCAACTATATTGATAAACATGATAAAAAATAGAAAAAAAATGATCAACTACAAATTATGATTTTTTTTTAAAAAATGCTTAAAATAATTGTGACCCAATCATCATTCTTAGATAGATAGGGAATCTGATGTAGTGGGAAAAAAGAGTGAAGAATGAAGGCATCACTATAATTATATGGGTGGGCCGCTGATGGTATTACTACCAGTTTGCAACCCGCATTCAATGCGCACGCACTATTCAGTGCAAATTGTTTGTGCATGCGCAGAACAATTCACAGTGAACTGCGTACACGCAGTCACTAAAAAAACAAAATGGCGGTGCCCAACAGCAGCAAGGGAATCAGTTTGGGGGTGTGGCAGGCCTGGGTTGCTGTCGGTTCTACGTAGATTCACTTATTCTTCATCCTGAAGACCAGCTTTTAGAAACCATTAGAACTGGATTAATGCAAAATACTATATCAAAACAAACCAAATCACATGACAGCTTTATGTAATGTGTGAACTCAGGAACTGAATTAGTGGTAATCAAATGACATAAAAAGTTAATAGGATTTAATATGTCCCATAACTTGGATATTTGCAAAGTAATAATTACCCAAATTCTATGCTGTCTTTGGAAATTATTTTTATTCTACTGCTCTACTTTTATTATCATTTTATTTATTACATTCATTTTCATTGTTTTATTGAAGTTTTTATCATGAAAATTTTTCTTCTGCTCTGAGCTTCACTGAAGGAAGAATCCTATGCAGATACAATGGTAATATCTTACCATTTGGACTGTGTAATTTTTTTGAAAGAGATGCAGTGGCTCAGTGGCTAAGATGCTGAGCTTGTTGATCAGAAAGTTTGGCAGTTTGATGGTTCGAATCCCTCGTGCCGCCTAACGGAGTGAGCTCCCATTACTAGTCTCAGCTTCTGCCAACCTAGCAGTTTGAAAGCATGTAAAATGCAAGTAGAAAAATAGGGCCCACTTTGGTGGGAAGGTAACAGCATTCCATGTGCCTTCGGCATTTAGTCATGCTGGCCTCATGACCACAGAGATGTCATCAGACAGCGCTGGCTCTTCAGCTTTGAAACACTCCCTAGAGTTGGGAAGGACTAGCACATATGTGTGAGGGGAACCTTTACCTTTTACCTTTAGTCTTTTTGAAGTGATTGCAAAGCAAAATTCTAGTCTCTGAATGAGCAGAGGACCCCTCTGTTATTTATGAAAGCAGCACCATTATTTTTCCAGGCTATTGAGCAATCTTGGGGAAAAATACTACTGCTTTAAAAGTTCCATTAACTTTAAAAAGTGGACTCCTTAATGCTCTTTATTTAGGCTCATATGAAAGCTTGAAAAAGGTCAGGTTGTTTTCAGGAATAACAGAGAGGAACTGTGCTTGTGTAAGATCCAAAGCTTTGACATCATTCTTTGGAAGTGGGTGCAGCTGTAATAACAATAATGATAAAGATTGTGGGTAGAATTACAGCGTATGTACCTCTGTTTCTTTAAGTCAATGGAATTGTGGAAGGAATAATCTGTAGAGCAGTGTTTCTCAACCTTTGCAACTTGAAGATGTCCGGACTTCAACTCCCAGAATTCCCCAGCCAGCATTCGCTCACTGCTGTAGAGAAAAGCAGAACAAGGAGATGTCTGCTGTTGTTTTTTACCTTCTCTCTCTCTCCTGCTATTACTGCATAAGCTTCTTTAGCTGCTCACCCCACCCCCCTCTAAATGTCAATTAGCAACTGGAACCTCACTGGGAGAAGATGGCCTTGAACTGCAACAGAATAGTAGAAAAACGAAGAAAAGATTCACCGTGCACCTGCCAATTATGAGCAACTTACATTTAGATAAGCTTCCAAAGAGTGGATATATAGAGATGTTGTTCAGGCAGAATAAGATTCCATATGGATAACCAACAGAAAAAAAAATTCAGCAAAGCTGCACCCTCTACTATTAGTACCATCTTCTGTTAGAGGCTGGAATCTGTTAAAGTTGGAAATGAGTTGTATTTGTGCTAAACCATAGATTGTACAGCCATGATACATCATTACCAACACTGTTTTTTCCTTTGAATAATTCATTGAAGTAGTACATGTGTATCCCATGTCTTCAATAAATAGTCCAATTAATTTTCCTGATGATATTCACATTCTCACTAGATTAGATCAGTGTTTCTAGCCCAGCATGGCTGGCTAGGGAATTTTGGAAATTGAAATCCTCACATCTCAAAGTGGCCAAGATTGAAAAACACAGCTCTAGATTAATGGCCAAATTGCTACCAAACACCCAGGCTGGTTTGTTTTGCTGAGCTCTTTACCAGCTTGTTATATTATTAGATTCCTTGCCTGTTCAGAGCAATGCTCACTTTGGCAGAACCTTATTAAAGACTTGTGGTGTCTTTCAGTCATCCAATTACACTCATGCTTCTATCTTCCATGTTACTATATATTTATATAACCACTGTGGTGATTGGATAACACAAGAAAAAAGCTTTAAATCTCTCACAGGAAAATGGCTTTGGCTTCTTAAAGCCAGCTTTTTGATAGGTTCTATCGGTCAGTATCCTTCTTTTAGGTAATGCTGATACCTATGATTAACCAGCTGCTCATTGAAAGCACAAAGATACAAAGACTTTTCTTTTCACCCCCAGCAATTCTATTTAGCCCTTCAGCTTAGTGCCTTCCAGTTACGGATGCAAGCTTCAGCTCATCACTTCAACTTTATAAATATTTCTTCTTCAAAATGAAAAAAAAATCTGTTAGCGTCTTATTTGGCTGTATGCTCTGCGGTTTTGGACTGCCATGATGCCTAATCTTATTTTGAACATCCATGTGATTTATGACTGAGCAATAAAAAGACATTTACATATAATTTACTCTATTAGATAAATGTTATACTGTATGTTTGTACCACATGATAAACTAAAATGAGGTTGGCTAAGTAAGTTATTATATTATACAAACCCAGCCAGTAGGCAAAATTGTAACTAATTAACATCTAGTTGTTAATTATATAATGCCTGGTAAAAATGAGTAACACAATCTAGAGCTGCCCTTCTACATTTACAGGAGAAAAAGATATGGTACATCTATTGTGTGGAGCTGAAAACATAAGAGACTTTGGGTGAAAGAAAAAGACTAGAAGAAAAGCATTTTAATAGAGGATATGCCATCTGAACCTGGTTTCTGGTTCATCCCATTGTTACTTACCCCAAAGTTCACAATTCCACAGGGTCTCTTTGCTACTCAGTTGAATGGATTTACTTCAAAAGAAGAGGATGGAATTTCTTGCTCTAGCTGATAAACCTTTCCTTTTTTAATCCCCCAATGACATTCCTGATGCAATGGAATTTGAATATTTTCATTCTAAGTATTGGAAAGTATTTACCAGAAAGGCTGATGACCCTGAGTTTAAGATCTCTTCTGCCCTCACAAGGAATTTAAAGAGAGTTTAAGAGGTGCAAAATTTTTTATCATCAAATTCCCTCTCAGTGAGAGTGATAACATTCTTCCATGACACTAAAAATATAATATTTACTCTTAAAAAACCACTTTAAACTTATTTTAGAAGTTTAGTAAAAGTCAAACAATCTTTGCCTCTTATCTCTTCTCTCATTCCTTTACTCACTGCCTTTTTAAACAAAGCTAAATTTTACATAATGCATGATGTCAAAAAGAGGAATTTATAGGATTAGACATGTGACTATTGACAGAAGCCTTGTCACTTCTGAATAGATTTATTAAAAAAAAGTTGCACTTTGATTTCAAATGAGACCAACTTGGTAACTCTTTTATAAGCTTACTACCCACTTGAAGAATAACATACTGTACATCTTTTCACTGAAAACCTCAAATACTATATAAAGCTCTTATATTTAGTCCATCAGATTATCTTGTAAGTCTCAAAAAGTTCTATCTGTGAACTGAACTCAGTACCTCTCATTGCAATTCTTTGTGTGACATAATTTATAATCTGTTTTAGCAAGTCACCAAGAGTTGACTAAATATACTTTGTAAGTGATAATATGCTGTTAACATTATATTATGAAGGTTGTAACCTATATAGATTGTACCTGTGGGGTTGAAAGACAAATGGGTACATATGTCCATCTTTGGTTACAATGTTCAATTACTAATTTGTTTTGGTCACTTTTTAAAAAGAAATGAGAGCAATCAATTGCCTGATAATGAATTCTGACATTGGCTTATTGTCCATTTTTCCTAAGGCTGATTGCATCATAAAACATTGATTGAATTCTTATTAACTGCTGGACTAGTTATCGCAAAAGGTTGAAAAAATAAAGATGATCTGTCTCTGGATTAATGTTATTTAAAAATGTGGGAGGTTGTACTATCCCTCCAAAACCCTCCACCTGAATCACAGCAATAAAGAGCTTGGAAGAATTTTACAATTAAGAATAGTTTTATTCCCATTTAGCCACCCATTTCATAAATATTTAAAATATTCCTTTCATTTCTACAAATTTCTTTCTGGGAAAAATATTAAACATGGATATAAATAATAATTTCTATTCTTTTTCAACTTTCTGCAGTGCATATAAAAGGAGCAAGAAATATTAAGCCAAATCAATGAATGAATGAATATGTATGTATGTATGTATGTATGTATGTATGTATGTATGTATGTATGTATGTATATATATATGATTTTTACAACCACATACATACATACATACATACATACATACATACATACATACATACATTTCCACTGGAACTATTCATTATCTCTTTTCATACTTTTCTACCCATCCTTGTTCCTATTGTCTCCATATAATGATTCATACATTGCCTTTAGCTTCTTAAAACATATTTGTATTTTATCTTAAGGGAATAGTTTTCCCTCTAACCTGTCTGTGGAGGTGAAAACTGGACTTTGAGAAACCAGGCTATAAAGAGCATTGCTGTTTTTTAAAAGTTTGGTGCTGGAGAAGACTCTAGGCAATATTATCGATAGCGATGAAAACAAATAAATCATCAAACAAACCCAGAGTTCTTATTGCAGGCACAAATAACCAGGATCAAATTATCATTCTTAATATGTATATGTAAATATGTAGCTCTCTGGACAACAGTGGAAAGAAAGAGGCTGACCAAGCGCAAAGTTGAGACTCAATTACAGTGATAGCTGGAAGATCTGAAGAATCAGTTTAGGGACATGACAGGAGAGAATAACAGAATTGGAAGGGACCTTGGACATCTTCTAGACCAACCCCTTGCTCAAGCAGGATATCCTATAACATTACACACAATGACTGTCCAATCTCTTCTTAAAAACCTCTAGTGATGGGACAGCCATAGCAATAGCAATAGCAGTTAGACTTATATACCGCTTCATAGGGCTTTCAGCCCTCTCTAAGCTGTTTACAGAGTCAGCATATTGCCCCCAACAACAATCTGGGTCCTCATTTTACCCACCTCGGAAGGATGGAAGGCTGAGTCAACCCTGAGCTGGTGAGATTTGAACAACTGAACTGCAGAACTGCAGTCAGCTGAAGTAGCCTGCAGTGCTGCATTTAACCACTGCGCCACTTTGGCTCTTCAGAAGCCATAACTTCTGAAAACATGCTATTCCACTGATTAATTGTTCTCACCATCAGGAATTTCTCCTTAGTTCTAGGTTGATTCTGTCCTTGATTAGTTTCCATCCATTGCTTTTTGTTCTGCCTTCAGGTGGTTTGGAGAATAGGTTGACCCCCCCATCTTCTTTGTGACAGCCCCTAATATATTGGAAGACTGCTATCATGTCACCACTAGGAGTGTCAAACTGGCAAATGCATCACGTGCAGACTACGCCGCTCAGTTCTGCAAACGCAAAAGTCACGGTGTGTCATGTGATGTCACATGATGCGGTCAAGTTTGACACCCGTGGACTAGACATACCCAAATCCTGCAACTGTTTTAGCATCTAGTCCCTTAATTATTTTTGTTGCTCTTCTTTGTACTTTTTCTAGAGTCTCAACATCTTTTTTGTATCATGGTGACCAAAACTGGACACAGTATTCCAAGTGTGGTTTTACTAAAGCGGTATATAAAGCAGTACTAACATTTCACATAAATTATCATGATTGAGAAAACCTGTGAGGTTGCTGATAGCCGATACCAATATAAACCATCATTTTCTCCTTAAGATTTCACATGCTCTGGTATACATATAATCACAATTTCCTTTTAAAACTGTTTTTGTTTTCTTTGTCTTCCTTTTCCCCTTCTATATTTTTAAGTACCGTAAGTATTTATCTGGAAGACCTTTTTTTTCTTTTGTTTGTTTCTGTTCACTAAAAGCCAATCTAAGAAATAGAATCATGCTGCAACTGTGGAAATTGGGACAAAGTGAGCATTTCAGATAAGTCATTCCATCAAATGTCAATAGTAATTCTATCCGTAGGAGAAAAGAGATTTGTGTCTATCTTTAAAAATATGGATTTTTTTCATTCCAGCATTCCTTTAATTGAGTTTCAGTCAGTAAATACATTTTTTTTTTCCCGTTTCCAGATCGTTTTTCTTTTTTTGCATTCCATCTTGGGTGGAGATCCTTTTTCATTTGGAGATCATTTTGGGGGTGAGGATGCTCAAGGTGTTATAATCGAGTCAAATAAATATTTGGGGTACTGAAAGAAACACAGATATCACTAATTAGTAGCAATTGTCTGTATATGGTTGGCAAATAGCAATTAATATGCATGTTATTATTTTTATACAACATGGATTTGCATATAAACATATTTTTAAAAAATCACTAAAATTCTATTTATTTACCCATTGTCCATTTAGTTTTTTCTGCTTCCTTGAAACAACCATCAACTTGCTACATTCAGTCATTCAGTGCAGAGCAGGTCTGACATTTTTAGATTAATTCAGTTTAAATATTTGTTGCTGAAAGAAGAACTTCAAGTGCTTAAACATCAGCAGTTGTTTTTATTTGTAACAAAACTGAAGATGTATGTATGTATATTAGCATATGATATTTGTGGCTGGATCTGTGGAGGGCACATGCCAGGCTGATGTGGCTTAGCAAGGTATCTGTTAGTATACCCCAGAAAATATTTTCCTATTTCCGTATTTCTGTGCAGCATAAACGATCACGGCTAGTACTGTAATGATATGTTCTTCTGTATGCCTATTAGCAGCCACTGAGACACAATTTTGCAAAGCATTGTTAGTAGTGACTGTGCTGAATGGATAGCTAGCAAGATCTCCCTATCCGTAGTACTGAGAACATGAGCCATTCATACAGTTTTTAGTCCACCCTTTACTACAGATAAAAAAACCTGAAAATATCATCTCAGAAATGTGTAAAGTTGGTTTGCCATTAGCTTTAATAATTATCTTGTGTTCAATTTGTGGGAACAGAAGGATAGCACTTACTCACAGTTGGCATTTTCAGTCCCAAATATCAGTATTTTTTTTGTCCATACTGCATCCAATATTGAAAACATAGCCATAATTTGATTCAGCCCTTTCTTCCCTTCATAGGTACAAATTAAATTAATTATAATATACTGTGTGAAGGAAATCAAAATCTCAACAGCTTATTTTAAAACCCTATGCTTATTTACTTAAATCCAAATTCTCAGTTTGTATATAGTGGTTAACAAAAAACACAATGTGAAATACAGAAAGCAAAATTCAAAAACATGACTAAAACTATTTCATGTATCAATTAGCAATTGAAAGCCTGATCCCCCCTAAAAAGTTACCTGCTTTTCTAGAGGCAAAGCAAGTGAAGGCCAAATACAACTTGTAAGAGTTCCACATCTTGCATCTTAGGCAGGAGAAGGCCGTCTCCCATCTGCCAGGAAACAAATCCTTGGAAATGGGAATTTTTTTTAAAAAAAGAGTCCTTCCTCCAGATTTTAATGCAAGAACAAGATTCAATAGAACAGGTACCTCCTTTTAAAATATAAAATTAGCATTTATAAATTAGCATGAGAAAAGCTAATAAACAAAATATTAAATAGGCACTTATAGTATTTGAATTTTGGGTCAGTATTGACCAATCTCTACACAAGCATTTGATACTTATATGATATAAGAATAGTGATCGTAATGATTGTTACATAAAGAATCTGATACAAAATTAATTGCCTAGCTCTGTTATAGCACAGAGGATTTATGATGTTGCGGGATGTTAATAACAATATAATTGTTAATAGAACTGGAAAAGTATAATTAATGACTTCAATCTGGGGTTTTCATATAATTGCCTACTGAATCTTTTTCTTCTAACTTTTTTCTTGCAAATGTATTAATGCTCACTGCACTTGAAAGAGTGATGTTCTCTGGCTTCAAGCATCTTTCAAGACTCTTTGTGTTTCTCAGCTATTATTTCTAGTACATAAAGCTCTGATCACTGAAATCAGTGGCTTTATTTCTCAATAGCAATCATCTTTCCCATTTTTCCTGTAACCTGTCCATCTTGCACCGATCCTACACTGGCCAGTATGCACATGTGAAATGTTCATACTTTTTTCTATGGAATGCCGAGTCCTGTAAAAAAAAAAAAGGGTTAGAATATGTTTATGTTTTATTACTTTAATTCCTACAGTAGGAATAAAGAATTTACTGAATAAATATACAGTAACAAGTTAAAAACAAAGACTCTGTAGAGATCAAGGTCTCACATGCTACATACTCATTTCTGTAAAAATTCCTTTTATGCTAAAGAAATTCTTGTTGTCCTTGTTTGGTTGCTAATTTTCTTGAGAGTGCTGCCTGACAACTACACAAAATGGTTCCACCACAAATGCGCACACAACAAAAGCGCGCCTGACTAAACCGCGGTGACTAAAGCGTGGTGACAAAACCGCGTGACGAATGAGCGACTAATTAGCCCTAAAGTGCGCCGACAAAAGCGCGCCGACAAAAGCGCGCCGACAGAAGCGCGCTGTAACGGAACCCTAACCCTAACCCTAACCCTAACCCTAACCCTAACCCTAACCCTAACCCTAACCCTAACCCTAACCCTAACCCTAACCCTAAACCTAAACCTAACCCTAACCCTAAACCTAACCCTAACCCTAACCCTAACCCTTACCTTAAATTAAATCGCGCTTCTGTCGGTGCGCTGTTGTCGGCGCGCTGTTGTCAGCGCGCTTTTGACATCGCGGTTTTAGCGCCGCGGTGTTGTCGGCGCGCTTATGACGTTCACGCTTTTGTCGGGTGACGACACAAAACAGTTAAAAGAGATAAGGTTTCAAGGTAAGTCTTGGGATGAAATA
Organism: Thamnophis sirtalis; assembly: GCF_051295495.1. Classification (NCBI taxonomy): domain Eukaryota; kingdom Metazoa; phylum Chordata; class Lepidosauria; order Squamata; family Natricidae; genus Thamnophis; species Thamnophis sirtalis. The sequence goes on from NW_028261387.1 coordinate 54,093,852, forward strand.
GGCTAAATTTGAAGGAGCATGTCTATTCATTTGGAAGCTATCTTGGCCATCTTCTAAGGTGGATGCTGTAGGCAGCAGTCTCTCCCCAGCTTCAATTGTTCTAGTTGCAGTCCTACTTGGAGGAGGAAGCCCTGCTGGCATTGACTCACATTCTTATCAATAATACCGGTATGGATTATTGCCATGTACTTTTCATGGGGTCTGCTTCTGTGGACTACTCAGAAACTGAAGTTGATGCCAAATGTTGTGGGCCACATGGTGGAGTGTAAAAGCCACTATAGTTATATAAACATTGTGTTACAGGCACTGAATTGACTTTCAGTGAGCTTCCAAGTGTAATTTAAGGTACTGGTTTCAATCTTTAAGGCTCTACAATATTTGTCACCCTCTTTCCAGGTAGAACCTTCCCATCTGATACACTAAAATGGTGAAATATCCAAGTGTCACAAAGTATGTAAGAGACCCCAAAGATTATGTCCCCCGCCCCCGTGATGGTCTCTTTCTAAATATTTGGGTGATGTCTACCTTCGTAGTGTATAAAAGCAGAATCTTTCTACAGGGCATTTGAAACCTATGGGTCAGGATTTCTACTTTTCATTTATTGTTGCTTTATTTTGATTTTTGATTTTTATATGGCTGTAAACCTATAATCAGTCAAAGTCAATAGTATATTAAATCTTCAAACTTTCAGGGTTCTTGGTTCTGGATCATGAATAAGAAGTTTCAGTTACTTTAAAAAATTTCCGTCTCTCAGTGGTTAATGAAATAATCTATTTTTTCCATAAACTTTTGATATGATTCAGCTATTTTTTAATCTAGACCAGCGTTCTGGTTTACAGCCAACTCATGCCTCGGAGAAGGATAAGAGTGTAACAAAATCTCTAAAAGGAAAGGACTTTAAACACTTTCTCGACTTGATCCAGAACAGCCCTTCGACCGCCAGCCATAACCACACGCCCCTTCCGAACCTTTGAGTTAGCTCCGCCTGCCTGTCTTAACACCCGCTTTAGGCTCCGCCCACGAACACGGCGCAGCCAGTCAACGCAAGGCTATGACATCAGCGCAGGGAAGCCGACCCGGGGAAGTAACGAGAGTGAAACATCGTAGCGATTCCTTTTCCTGTCTCCGCGCTCGAAAGAGGCAGCGAACCGGCCCCTGGGATCGGGACGGACCCGAAGAAGCGGCGGCTGGTTTCGAAGAGACCCAGGGGAGGCCGAGAGACAATTCTTGTATGCTCAAACCGAAGGAGAGGAAACAGCCCAGAAGAAACCGTACCTTTAAGAAACAGCGAGGCGGGAAGAAATTGAGTTTTTGATCGGGCTGTTTTGCGCAAACTTCCTACGAGCGTGGGGACGAAGGAGAGGAAGCGGGAGGAGAGGCAGGGCGAGGCGGGCAGGGTGGAACCCTCAGTTTGGCTGTGTCCGCTTCGGACTGAACGATGCTGTCTAACTCTCAGAATCAGAACCCGCAAATACTTTTCCCCAATCCGCCGCCGCCTCCGCCTCCGCCGCCACAACAGCCTCCGCAGCAACAGCAGCTGGCCCAACAACAACAACAGTTCCCACAGTTTCACCTGAAGTCTGTCCTCCCGATAAAGAAAAATGCCATCACGGATGATTACAGGGTCACCACGCAAGTCCTGGGGCTGGGGATTAATGGAAAGGTTTTGGAAATCTTAAACAGGAAAAGCGGGGACAAATTTGCTTTGAAGGTAAGCTTGATCAGAGATTTGAATTTAGGGCGTCTTCTAGATGCTTTTCGCCTTTGCGGTTTTATACTGTTCGTTTTGGCAGGAATCGGGAGTTTTATGTAAATCGAAGTTCCCCACCAAACTGAAATAAATCGGACCAATTCTGATGCATGACCCCCTGAGGCTGTTTTGGCCACGCTGTAGGGGGGATTGTACGCGGACTTGTATGTTCTGGATCGGTCGATTCCGAACCACAAAAGTTGTTCCGTGTTAGTGCGTGACGTATTTGGGGAAGACTGGTCGCCGTGGTGTTGTGGTTTGAACCCCCGCACGGCGAAGAGTGTTATCGGAGGCGGCGCTTTGTGGTTTAGGAGGAGTTCCACACTTAAGTGTATTCACCAGCGGAAAGTTTTGTCTCGCCCGGCCTCTATTTAGGTGAAGGACGGCTTGAAGATGTAATCAAGTTTCCTGTCCCTTCTAACCGATACTTCCCCATTCAGCATTTGATCGGGGAGGAATTCCCCAGGAAGGAGAAATTCCCAAAGTACAAAACTGTAGTTTCGCCTTCTTTCACCCCAAAGGGGTCTGACATGCCTGGGGTTGCATTTAACTCGCCTCCGAGAACCCTTAACTTATTTGATGACCAGCAGTTTCCTACGTAGTGGCCGACTCCCCCCCCCCCCCCCCGGCCGCTCCTTGGTAGAGAAAAAGCTGCTTGAATCTCGGGTTGGTTCGGCATAGAGTCTAGATTGCCCTGCCTTGGAGGATTATTGGAGGGGGGGGGAGAGGAAAATAATAATAATAATAAAAAGGAGAAAGCTTTACTTGCATAGCAGCTGCTGGTTGAAGGGCTGATAAATCCCGCGAGGCCCCTTGAGAAAACCAGTGCGGGATCTAAGGTTGGCGTGCCTGATTAGGAAACGTAATTCCTTTGAGATTTGGACCTCCAGGCCGTGGCGGCTCCTTCTGGCGCAGCCGGGCTCTGGTTTTTCTCCTACCCCCCCCCCCCGCCTCCTTTCCTTCAGGGAAAAGTCCCGTTGACGGAAAAGTGCTTGGTTTCAGGCAGGGGGAGGGGGGGCGGGGGCGGGAGAATGAAAGCAAATTCACCAGCAACAGTTTTTTGCGGTCGGGAAAGGAAGAAGAAGAGCGCCGTAGGAAGCGCTTTTGCCCGGGGATTGTTCTCCTGGGGCTGGACCATTGATGCCCTAAAGGGGAGGGGCTTAGAAGAACAACAAAGCAAATGAGGCTGGGGGAAAAAATGGAGACTCTTAACCTGTCATCTCAATGTTGTCTGGACGGATCACGTGTTTCGGGATTTGGACAATGGAAGTTGATTTTAAGGGCTCTTGAATTTCCTGCCGCTTCCTCTAAGGTACATGCTTCCGAAGACAGTTTCATGTAAGGACATTGAAAGAAATCTCAAGGGGACCCCTCTGATGCTCTCCAGATGTGCTAGGACCGTAACTCCGAGAAGACGGCAATCCTGCAAGGTGCAAGGCCAGCACATCTGGAAGAAACAAGTTTGGGACCATCTGTTGCATTGTTTCTGAGCACCAGAAGATTTATCACTTCGAAATAGATGCCTGAAAATCCTGCCTTGGTTAGAATCGCATGGGAAAATGAGAGTATTTATGCACATATCATTAAACACATTTGGAGGGCTATTTCCTACCAAATGAGTATAAAATCCTGCCTTAAGATAAAAGTTAAAATGACAATGTGCAAACCCTTTTCTATTTGTGCTATATAATAATTTCAAGTGTTTTTGAAGAAACATGCTGGCTTTCTGATTAATTTCAAAGTACAGTAATTTGTGAAAACATGCTCAGTTTGTATTTGTTTTTGTTTGCATTCATTTGTGAAATTCTTATATATTTTGGGTAGAGTTTAAATAGGTATATTGTATAGATGGGAAAGAAAGGTAAAAAGGAATTGCTTGGAAGATAAGTGAACTGAACCTGAGGTTTGGTGCTCCACAGCTATAGCCAATCATTTATAACACAAGGCAGGCAATGGTTCTTACTAAGGTTGGGGAACCTATCTTCATTCAGGACTGAAACTAACTGGATGACCTTTTGACCAGCTTGCCCTTCCTGCCTTACCTTACTAAACAATTTTGTGAAACCTTGGAAGTTACTGTTCCACAATAAAATTAAAAGGCAAATGATTTTGTAAACAAAAGCCTGCAGAATAAAGTAGTGATGACTGATAAAGTCTTGAAGAAGTAGATAGAAGTATCATGTAGATCAGAGGTTTCCAAACTTGGCAACTTTAAGAGTTGTGGACTTCAACTCAAAGAGCTGGCTGGAGAATTCTGGGAGTTGAAGTCCACAAGTCTTAAAGTTGCCAAGTTTGGGAACCACTGATGTAGACTCCTCCCTCCCTTTTTGGTGCCTTTGAATCAGTGTCGATTCCTGGCAACCACCAGAAGTCCCTGCAATTTTATTGGCAAGATTTCTTGGAAGTGGTTTGCCCTTGCCTTTTTCCTAGGACTAAAAGAGAGTGACTGGTCCAAAGTCACTCAGCTGGCTTTGTGCCCAAGAGTATTTCAGAAAAATATATAATAAATATTAAAATATTTTATTTAAAATTCTGTCTTATTTTTGTGCATAGATTTACTATATATCAATGCATTTATGAAGTAGGTATCACAGCCATGATATTTTCTTCTGTAAAGTACAAACCGAAACTTTTATAGGCAAGAGTATAAAATAAGATTATGTATTACTGAATGAAAGATAACTAAAGATTTATGTTCTCCTGATTATTGGTTTGATTTATTCCTATGCAGCATTACTGATTTCCAATAGTAACTTTTAAGTATTCACAACTTTTATATAGGTGTGCATGCATAATTTTATACTATTTTTATATGCATATCAAGGTTTGTAAGGATCTGCTTAAAAATAGACCTCCATACAGCCTGCACTTCGTTTCATATTTTTCATCAGTTGTCTTTTTTTCAGTGTAAAAGTGTCTCTGTGCATGATGTCATTTATCACATATTATTGAGAGAGATGCTGGTTTGATTATTAACTATTACTGGATATGTCTTTGTGATCCTTCTTCAGGATCAACCAACAAAAACATTTTGACATAACTTGAACCACAAATTGTCAATACAAAATTGAGTTAAAATTCATTGATGTTCTTTCATGTTAAGTCTCATATAATAAAAACTTTGAAACAAGATCATATTAACTTTAAAAAAGAAAATCCTCAGTTTGGGAGAAGAGAATTTGACAGGTTTGTGTGTGTCAAGTCAAGTTGACTGGCTGTGACTATGTAGTCAAATTTCACTCCATTTTAATGGGTTGCACATGCACCTCTTTTGAGAAACCCTTATATTTACTGAAACTAATTGTGATTTCTAAATATCCCTGTCACCTGAAGGCACCTACTTATCTGTAATGTATTCTTTACTACATTAGCTTGCCATTCAATTTTGTCAAGTTGCACTCTAGAAATCATTTTGGAAAAACTCACTTGTTTTGAAATGGCTTTAGGAATGCAGTTTAAGTTCTTAGGTAAGATGGATGCCTGTTTCAGAAGAGTAGAACAGTCTGTATTTAAGCCATAAATTTGCTCCCACACATTAGCTGTTGGGGAATGCTATAGATTATCCTGTTAATTGCAATGCTAAAAAACAAGAAGTCTCCCTTCTGTTGCAATTAAATCTTACTTCTCTTTTTTTATAAACATCTGCTTTAAAAGCAACTGAAAAAAAACCATCATGGCCATTTCTCCTATGAAGAGAGCACTGCCAGGTTCCTCCATCACACAATATGTCTGTAGTATAAATGTAGAAGCCATAAAGAGGGTAAAAAACATTCTCAACTAGCTGAATGGCAGATTCTTGCCCTTTGCTTGAGAATACGCACATCTATCACTGTTATTATGTCTGACACACTCTAATGCTTATTTTCCTTCTTAAGCTGTAAATGAGCAGGCTCAACCACTGCTTTGACAGCACAGCGTTAATCAATTTGGCAGTTGCCTCCACTCTCTAAATTGTATGTTTCCAATATTCCTGTGGGTGAAATAATCCAAAGAATAAGCATAACTGCCAAAGGAAATCCTGCCCCTTCGTCTCCATGGCTATCTTGCATTAAAGTATGAGGTTAGGTTAAGAGTCCTGGTCTCCAAGGTCCAGTCAATTTGTCAACAGCAGATCACAAAGCTACAGGCATGGGTGGAATCCAGCTTTGGCTCTTTAATCAGTTGGAGCCAATTAGAGTGACATTTCTAGCCCAGGAATAAAACACTTGGTAAATTGCAGGATGTTCCTTTATAGTTAAAACTGAAATGTTTTTTGAGGGAGTATTACTGATAGGCATGGGTCTCTCAAGGGCATGTGACATTATATGCATCATAATATGGCACAACAGTGAAAACTACCCAAATTGTATCACATGTGTAGTGATACCATGATGCATATAGTTGCACTGGAGTAGGGTGGCACCAACATGGAAATAAAGAAATAAACATCATAAAGTACATAATGTTTGCATCAAATGCCTGTGTTAACATGAGACATCATAGTTTTGCAAGTTATCTTGCAAAAATGTTGTGCCAATTAGTTGGAGCAGAAATGGGGTGAAACTGTCTCTGTTACATCCTTCCAAACACAATCTAGACAGTTAACACCCATATTTTTACTGGCAAATAAACATATTAGTATTTTTATTGTGTTTGGAATATTCAGGGAGCTTAATCTATGTTGTTAAGATAAAGGTTCTCCTCTCACATATGTGCTAGTCATTCCTGACTCTAGGGGGTAGTGCTCATCTCTGTTTCTAAGCTGAAGAGCCACGGCTGCCTGATGACAATTCTGTGGTCATGTGGCCAGCATGACTAAACGCCAAAGGTGCACGGAACACTGTTACTTTCCTACCAAGGTGGTCCCTATTTTTCTACTTGCATTTTTACATGCTTTCAAACTGAAATGCCATCAATCTTTCTGATCAACAAGCTCAGCCATTGAGCCACCGTGTCATCCTTTATTTATATTGTTACTTGTTTCTAAAATTTATCAACAAGGGTACATGCATATTAATAAAAAAATATTGAATTGTCCTCAAGAGTATTTCCATGCATACATATCATGCTTACAGATAATTCTAAGCAAGTTGCTTTATTTTTCTTAGAGGAAAGTCTTTGTTTAGTAACCACAATAGGGACTGGCAACTTGGTCACTAAATAATTGCTTATTTAGGCAATATCTCCATTCTGCAAGGGAGAGGGGAACCAGATCAGGCACAGAGCAACACATTCTAACTAATTGCAATGGTAGACACAAAAAAGAGACAGTGGGGGAGAGTGTGTGTCACATATGTGTACCTTGGTAACACAGTTATTTTTTCAACTCTATCACAACTTCAGATGGTTGCTACATGAAGCAATAAGCAAGTCTATCTATACATTAATGCTGCAGTGGAGAATTGTGAGACATGGTTTACCTCCCTATGATTACTAGTCTATGTTCATAGTTGTCCTAAGGTGAGACTTCACTTGGGCTTTATATTTTATTATGGCATGCCAACCACAAATATTCTGATTTTCCCTTGGACAACTATTTTGTAAAATTATTACAACTGCTACTTCAAAACTTAATATTTCATTGGCACCTCTATCCATAATTGCTTTGTTACTGGGTTTTTTAATGCCCTGGGGAATGAATTTAAGTAAGCTTTTGAATGGGTCAAAGTTAGTTCAAACTTGAGCACAGGTATAAGTTATCACTTCTGGAATATTCAGAATGGTCAAGTTAAAGGGCAGTTTTACTTTTTGAAACAACTTGTTTGTTTACCTTTTATGCTTCATTTTACTGGTGATGGATGAAGGGGCCATGTAGGTGAATATAGAAATACACTGCTTTCATGCAGTCATTATCTGCCTGTCTATAACAAAAGGAAGTAATTTGGCAGTGTCAACACAAAAGAACTGAACAAATCAGATACCAGGAAATTATTGCAACAGGATTTGCTGTGTTTCTGTTGATGCCATAAAGGTTGAGAAGGAACTAACTGTTGACGGGAGCTAAAAATTGAAACTTTCCCTGAAATTTCATGTTTAAGTTATGAAACATACTGTTCATCTGAGGTTTTCTGTAGTGCATTTAATATTTTTATTATCTTTTCAATACAATTTGTCTCCTATATGGTTTCCTCAGTTGCCATAATCTCACATCTTAGAAAACCCTGATTGGAATATGACAATTTCAGGAGGAATTGTATGGAATATGAAAAATATTAAGGGAAATTATATTTTTTCCATTTCCATATTTCTGTATATCACTGTAGAATCAAAATTTGACTTGTTGGTGTTAAAAATAGAGGTTCTCAAATATGAATTGTGACTCCATGGAACATTATAAGCAACTTGAGAGGGTAAAGAAAAAAAACCCTCAGCTTTGCAAATGGAATCTAAGAAAACTGTCAAATTATTATTATTATTATTTGGATTTGCTTCTCACTTTGTTGTTCCCTGCTTCATCCATTAAAGTCCGCAGTGGGCACTTGTGATTTTCCAGAATTAAAATATCCTTGTAAGAAAAAGATTAAAATAATAAAGTGATAGATACATTTCTCTCCAGTTAAACCATTAGCTTTACATTTTATTTTATTAAGCTGCACATTTTATTTTATTGTAATGTTCAAAAACCATCTCTCATGAGTCATCAATGTAGAGGACATGTCATGTAAGTGCCACATTTAAGTAATCATAGTAGAGGGGACTGTCTTCCTTTTAAGTGAAGTGGAACTGGCAGGATGACAACATGTTGCATGTACTTTTCTTTTTTACAAAAGTCACCTGGCTACTGGTCACTACTACTACCATATTCTGTTTCTATAATGTTTCAGATCCAGGCATTTTTCCTCTAGAAAGTATATAAATTGACAAAAAGCTGTTAACTTTCCATGGACATTGAGTAGAGGATGTAGTCCAGGAAAAGTATTAATACTAGTCAAGTTCCTCAAAAATATTGTTTATATTTATTGGAAGCTTAAATTTAATGTGAACATATAGTTTCAAGCGCATGGGAAAATGAGGTAATGAGATCTTTTGTCTCCTTTCTTCCTCAAACTGCAGAAACTTGCTGATAAAAATCGGTAAGGTATACATATGTACTGTGTGAAATCTGGAGTATATTGGTCACTTTAAGATCTATGCATTGCTGATATGCTTCCAGAGCAATGTGACACAGATTGCAGAATCGGAATCAGTGTCTTCAACTGTAAAGGCTACTTTTTATATTTAGAGCCAAAGTTTACATGGGGTCCAGAACCAATGTAGGATGACTCCCATATCTGTTTCTCTTTGAAATAAAATTCTTAGGGTCTTGGGGTGAAGGAAGTGTTAACTCATTGTATTTAAGCAAATAACTCTTTTGCCAGTGTTTATTGGTTTTTACAATCAACATGGTGTAGCATGTTGATGTTGTATTGCATCTAAGTTTTTAAAACCTTATCAAGTCTGTGGTTTCTGCACACCTTTAAATATTCATTAAATATTAAATATTTGTCCTTATTTATATGTAAAAGTAACATGTTATGCCTACAGGTGGACATCCCAAATAAAATATCCAGATCAAATCCATGTTGATGATTGGCTGTAGAAATGGAAAAGCCAAATCTGCTCTTTAGTAATATGTGACTCTTCAGTTATCAGTTTCATTTTCTTTCTCCTTCCATTTATTGTAATAGGTCTGAACATTTTTGTGCCCTGTGATAGGAATGTATATCTTATTAGCTCCCTTAGGGACTTCCATTTGTCCAATTGAGCAGGGTTTTTCATTGCTGTACTTAACCCAGTTATTTTTGATTATCCTTTTAATCTTGAAGATCAGAACAGCAATTAGCTAAAGCTGTTTCAAAACTAAACCATTTGGATTTATGATAGTTTACTTCAGGGAGAATTCAATAGTATATTTTTGTGTACATTCATTAAAAAAGCACTATATTGCCTGTACTTCCTTATTCTTCAATTCTGAGTTCACTTCTTGGATGAGAAAAGGAACATCTTAATGAAAAATAAGAAAGTCCAGTTGCCTTTTTTTTAAAAAAAAAAAACACCTTTGGGACAACCATGATCTGGATGACCAAGGATCTCCATAGACAGACAAAAGTGCATAGAATATAAATGGTTCACAATGTTGGTTGTGGAATGGGAAACAAATGTTCATTTTTTAATTTAACATATCTGTTATATTTCAGTGTCTCATTTGTTTGATATATTGCTTATCCCTAAAATACTATATAGAAAACAATTTAAATCTTGAATTCAAAATTTATTTATGATTTATTGACCTTATGTCCTTTTCACAGTACACATCTTTGTTATTCCGAGTTGCTGTTCAAATTTCTTTTTTAAAGTAAAGTAAATGATACAAATAAAAAATGATAGTATTTTGGGATTGGGAACATTATATCTGAATTGGACCATTGCTCTAGTTAAAGTCATGATTTAATTATTTCCACTGTTAGAACATATAATAGAATTCAGATTTTTCTATCATTTCATCTTCCAAGTTAACGCTATACTAGAGATGGCGCTTATATTTATATAGGAATTGATATATTTCCTTCCAATTGAAGGAAATAGTTATACAATAATAGTATAGTCCATCTGAGTGATAGGTTCAATTTCATTTTATTAGGTTGAAAGGAAAATGCAGTATCATTTCCACAATGTTCTTTGCACCCACTTGTGAATTAAAAGAAGGTCATATAAAATATATATGACTGAAAGTCAGTGTTTTTCAAATACTTACCTATTACGAATATTACATTCAGTGAGAAAGATCCTAGAGAATGTGATTTAGATGTGTCTTGCACCTCTTGTGATAATGCCTTTATTACAAGATAAAGCTAGAGTATTGCAGAATTTTGCATATGGAATCAGTTTTTTAAAAAATTGCTTTGAACCTATGAATTCAATCCTGCATGATAAGAATAAAAAATAATACATTTGCCCATGTATAGCTTTTCATGCTCTCTATATTTCTCCAAATGCTTCCTCAAATTTGAAGTTTGGTTGGTGGGTTTTTGCTAATCTTCCTATTTTGGATTTTGGTATAATTTTTAATTTTGTTTATCTTTGTATCTGCTTTTATCTGATGAAACACCAGTATTTTCTACCTCTCCTAGTTGTTATTAATTGAAGGAAAAAATTTAAGTTTTGCTGTTTAGAATTTCAGAGATCTTTATGTAGAAAAATATTTTTGGAAAAAGAAAACTAATTACTAAAGGGCCTTGTTTCCTGTTTATTTTATTAACTGGTTAAACATCTCGGCTGCTATATATATTAATTTTAGATGTTTCTATTGTTTTAAAATGTTTTTAGTGTCCTAATATTTAATATATATTTTCAATTTTAAACTACCCAGAGTAATTGACTGAGATGGGTTTCTATAGAAAATGAATGAATGAATGGATGAATTGTGAAGCAATGCAAAATGGATTGTTTTACATAGCATCCTGGTTTTTCCCAGGTCTGTAATTTTTTTTAATTGTGCCCTTGATCTGAGAAAAAAATTCTGTTCAGTGATGACTTTTTTGTGTGTGTTCACATTTGGGTTTTAATAAGTGGCAAAGCTTTCTAGTAAAGCACGATGTCATTTCTGTGTTTTTGAAAAATGTCATAAAATATCACTTGTTTATCCTGGGACACTCCCTTTATAGCTTCTCTGATCAGATATTCCTTTTTGATAATCAGAATAATGAATCTCAAATGATTATCAAACATTTGATTAGTTCAGGCTTTTTTGTCTGACTCTTTTGAATTATCTTTGGATTTTGCCTAGATATGTCTAGCCTATGTGGGCACATGTATTGTTTTTGATTCTTATCATGCAGGCATTGAATTCATAGTTCATAGGTTCAAATGAATTCATATCATTTTTATCCAAATCTTTTTCTTAACAATCCACCATTTTTAAAATACATATTCAGTATATGAGTTACATATGTGTGGAAAATAATTTTACAAACTGTTTACATTGTTTCCAACTATTATTTATCCTAGAACTATTGGAAAAAAATTGTTTTGGATACTTATGTGTTGCTTTAATAATCTAAACTCTGCGTGGTTGACAGTTAAAAACCCAAAGCAAAAGGTTAACCATAGAGATGCCTGTATTCATCTCACGTCTAATTCTCCCAAGATTGGACTTGGACTCACAATTGTCATCAATAATTGTAAACATCTGCAAAAAGTGGATTTCTAGGGGGCGGAAAAAGGAGATACGGGAAAAAATCTAATTGGAAAATGATATACCATTCTTCAATTTCCATACGGTCTATAATATTTCTAGTGAAAAAGAGTAGAATAGTTTGTGACCTCTCTTTCCCGCTTATACTTGATAGTTTGGGTTTTAATCACTTTCTTGCTACATGTCTACAGCTGTGATTCTAACGATAGTCTATTGCATTGTTATAAGATCTCCTTTCTTTGGCATCACTGTAACTCTGTCTGTCTGTCTGTCTGTCTGTCTGTCTGTCTGTCTGTCTGGCTGGCTGGCTGCCTGCCTGCCTGCCTACCTACCTACCTACCTACCTACCTACCTACCTACCTACCTACCTACCTACCTACTGACTTTCTCTGATTTGAAAAGTTGCAAAATGCTGCCATAACCATCTAAGAGTGGAACATTATTCTGATAGAATAAGCATACAAAAAGAAGAATAGTAGCTTTGGATAGCAAGGAACTGGAATGTTCTTGAACAGGGCAGATTGGAAATCATGAAAGAACCTGAAACTATTCATTATCGTTTTCAAAAAAAGGGACCAGCTACCTAATTTGATAGATTTATTATTTATATTTGTATGTTGATACAACCTGGAAATTCTCAGTATTTAACATTATAAAAATATGAAAATACCTATTATAAGTTTAAAATAAATGACAACAAAACATATGATAATGTCTCATAGGTAAGGTAAGCAACATTTTGTTGATAAATCAGCCTTGACTAATGCTGTCATATCCAGTTATTGCTACAATGCAAAATCAGCTGGATAGAATAAGTAGAAGTAATTTGGCCTTATGCGGGGTATTTAATTAAGTGAAACCTTCCTAAGTTTGGGGCATTGCAGATACATTGGGCTATAAATGCTGGCAGGATAATAATGGGTACGTATTTTAGCACATTTGGGACTGATTCAGGGATTTGAAAGTGGTGATTAAGCATTATGGCAGCTAATTGGCCTGATTTTATTTCAGAAAAAATCAAGCAGAATTGAATCTGGGTAGTGTTTGGATGGAAGATCACCAGAAAATGCAATTAATATATGCTAAACAGAGAAATTGTTTAAAACCCCAGCGCAGGCAGTGAGAAACCACTTCTGTGTTGTTGCCAAGACTATGGGAATCTTTATTTCAGATCAGATAACTGCTTCATCCTGTGCTGCTTTATGTAGTGCAGTCTAATGGCCAATCTATAAATAATCTAAGGTCTGAATTTAGTATTTTAGTGTTGATCATTTCTAATTAATTCATCAACTTAATTATCTTAATTAATTCTATTTATAAGTTGGTTATGAAACAGTTATTTTGATTGTTTTAAATCCTAAAAGGTACTATAAACCCGTGTTGATAGTAATCTGAAAAACCTTTGGAACTTAAAGTCTTACTTTATGTGATGGAATGTTGTCTGGATTCCTAGGAGGGAGGGAGTGCATTCCAGAGAAGCAAGAGACAATGCAGATTACATAGTTTGTGTAAGAGAAAGGACAAAGAAGTTTTCTTCCTAATAGTTCCCAGAATGTATGCTTTATGGTGCAAGTTAGGCTTCTTTGCTTTGATAAAGATTTCTGCTTGTAGAGAAAGAACAATAAAGAAATCTGCTTATAAGGCTCTCAGCTTGTCGGTGTTGGTGTTTGCAGCCTGATATTTTATTTGGTGATCCCACAGTCTAAAATTGAGGTCCAGTGATAATTTCTGCAGTAACATGTAATTGTTCTCCCATACATAGAAGACAAGTTAGCAAGTGTTTCAGAACCACAAACTTAAGTAAGAAAGAACAAAGCTGATACATTTGCCTAGTAAAGGATAATTAAACCATATTCATGTTATTGTAGTGTTGTAACAGTACTCCACTAATAAGCCACATAAAGTATTTATTCTCAGTGGTGAAAGAGGAATGAATGGGTTTTCTTTTCTTTTCCTTTTTTTCTGTTTTGCAACACTTGACCCTTTTGAAATCTGATTACTAAGAAATCACTATTCTCAAAGCAGAAAAATTTCTGGGTAAATATCTCTTGACAAATTTATGATGTCTGGTAAAAACAGTTATTTGGAAAAAGAAATTGCTTTATGTTAAAATGAGTTTTGTCATATTAAATAGACTCACTGACCTCCCTTATAATCTCTCCAAGAATTCATTTATCCTCCCATTTTATAATGTAATGTAATATAATATTTAATGAAATAATTGCCCAGATCCTTCCTGAAAATCTATTTTAAACTGTTGAAAATAATTGTTGTGTCCAGGGAAATTCTGGTTGTGGAAATTCTGGTTGTGGAAATTCTGGTTGTGGAAATTCTGGTTGTGGAATTCAGGGAGTTGAAGTCCACTCATCTTAAAGTTGTCAAGGTTCCGAAATACTTGACTAAATCATAGGTTTCAATTGCCAAGAAATGTAAGCTTTGGTCTACCAAAATCTATCAAACATGCTTGAAAGCAACTGTAATTGGGTTTTGCCAATATTGCATAATAGAAAAGTACAAGCTAATCAATGTAAAGCCAACAAAAGGGAAGAGACTGAAAAGGGTGCAGAACCTCCTGCTGTGTCCTTTATGTAAACAAATAGAAATGAGTAATTTTTTCAGGGCAATTTCACAGTGTAAGACTGGTTTGTAAATGAAACAGATCTGGTCCAGTGATTTTTCTCTCCCAAAGTATTTTCCTTTTCTGCTTTGTGATTATCCAGTTTAAAGCACAGTTGAAGGTTTTACCCAAATTCATTTCCTAAAAGGATCTACTTTTGAAGAAACTCGCACACATACATATTATGGGTCAAGGAGAATAAATCCAAAACATTGGTGATTTGTGATTAGTCATGTTTAAGAGAAGATGAGTAATGAAGTGTAGGGAAGATCTTCTGTATCTGAGCAACAACTGTAGTAGTCATACAGTCCTTGCTAAAGGTGATTTTAGCGGAAGGCAGAATGGAAACTTCACTGTGGACATGCAATATGTCTCCATTTAGTTGCCTTTTCTAAGATCTATTCTGATAATGTCTATATCTCTATTTGTTTTTTGGTAAGATTGTTTTTGAAATTAGCAACATGTTGGTGTGTACTTCAACTGGAATCTTTCCCACTCTCTCCTTCCCTCCCTCGCTCTTTCTGACACCTTTCATTGTATTGTTTGATAAAAAAGTTTTCTTCATGGCAAATATACAGTATTCATGCAAATGGTTAGTGAGAAATTGAGTGATGACCTCGGCCTCAATTTAGAACACTCTCCAAAACTCATTTTACAGCTAGTCCTCTCTTACCAATACTAATTGGGACCAAGAACTTTGCTGCTGACCAATGTCACTATAAGTTGAAGTGTCATGTCACCACATTGACTTAAGACATCAATTCTGGCGATCCCAATTGCTGTCAATAGGCAACTCCTGCATAATTAGATGTCCTGTGGTTGTGGTCCCTTCCTCATTGACTTTGCTTTGTGGAAGTCGGCAGTGAAGTTTGCAAAAGGTGATAAAATGATAACAGGACAGTATGACCATCTTAATTATGAGCTGGTTGCCAAGCGCCTGAACCATGATCATGTGAGAGAGGGGATGCTGGATGACTTTAAGTGAGGATTACCTATATCTCATTCTGCTCTCTGATAAAACACTGGAAGCATTTGTTTCATAAATGCAGTCTCTGCTGAATTTTGCTGGCATTCACTTTCCATAGAATACAGGCCTGCCAGTAATCAGCAAATTAGGATGTCTCCTTGAAGTTACCAGGACATTGAAACCAACTTTTGGAGATGAGTAAAGCATATGACGAAGCCAATCTAGAGCCATGTGGCTTTCCAGCAATGCTTGCCAACATTAGCAATTGTATAATTATCCAGATGACATCATTAGAGTGAATTTATGACTCAGCAACTTTTACTGATGGTATGCCTGCTTATAATCATGCTTAAAGAATTCAGAATATTGGGCTGGCTTTTTAGATCCATTAGAATATATACACATGCTATGCCAATAGGAACATAGAGCTGGATTTCCTTTAGAAGGATTTGCTTTGTCTGTTGTCTGGTTCATTCCATTACATAGCAGTACTTTGATCTGTTAAAGCTGTGGAATCTGAGTCTGGGCCAGCCTTGATTCTATTTTAGAATCTTCTAATATGATATTGGATAGCCTGTATATCTTCCTTTCAACATGAAACAAGGAAAATCAGAATGACTGCCGGATGATCTGGAGTGACAGGCTAATTGCCAATTGGTTTAATAAAGTTCATTCTGAAGGACAACACATTCTGGTACAGGACATTAAAGAGGTTGCCATTGTGGATTTCCTAGATTTGGGCTGTAGAGTACAAACTATTTCTTGTTTTCATTCTCAGTAAAGTGCTTGTGGTACTCCATTCTTCCATTCAGACAACAATGAAACATCCAGTACTGTGAGTCTGAACAAATGCTTCTCTTCAATAGCTTTTATTGAATGGATGTAGATATCCTTGTGTGACCCCATATTTGTTTGTGCATTTTAGAAATAAATAAATAGGTTCCAATATTTTGATAAGAGAAATGATTTTAATAAATCTGAGTTCTTGTGGCCATCAAAGTAAGTTATCTTTATCTGTTCAAAGCTAGCATATTATTAACCTATAAAGCAAAGTAATGTTAAATATGAAATTCAGCTCTACTAAAGTATGTGGTCAAGAACAGTTTCAGAGTTGCCCTGTAACTAAGGTAGATTTCCTCTGTTCAATCCCTTTTTGCATGCTGTCTCTTCATTATGTTTATCTATTAAGCTTGGACAATGTCAGGCACTCCCAATTTAATGTTCCCCAGTGCCATAAAATGAAGGTTGAAGGCTCTATATGGAGATTATCCAATTTGTTTCAGCAGTGAGTTTTGATGAGATGCTTGGCTTCAGGCTATTGCCAGATGATCAGGTCTAACCTTGACTGTAGTTCCTTAGTTGGTATTCTAATATAAATGCTTTTGAAAAAACTCTTAACTACCAAGATTTATAATTTAGTGTTTTTTTTTTTAAAAACCCTTGTGCTTAACTTCTCAAATGAAAATACATAGTGATCGCTAATTCAAGAACAAAAAAAATCCATTTGAGATGCAGGTGACCAGCTTTTCCCATTCTGGTGCTTCCCCCCCCCCCCCCATGTTTGATAAAATCCCTATAATCATTAACCCGCATGTTTGCAAAGAATAATAACTATTTTAGTCCAAGGAATTTGGAAGGCACTAAGTTGGAAAAGGCTATGTTAGTAGAACGGTTGCAGTAGTTGTTTTTCAGGTATAATTTTATATATTACATATTTCTTGAGAACCAATGTTTCATAAATAATTGTATTTAATTTAGAAGAGGTTCAAGGACATCACAAGGGTACAAGAGTTATGATGGGTGTGTATGAATTTGGGTCCAAAGTTTACAATATACTATATTATTCAGGAGTGTCCTTGGAAGGGAAAAATGTACTTATAATAGGAACATCATGCTTTATGTGCTAACATAAAAAGGAGCTTGTGCCATTTTCTCACTAGAGAGTTGTTGGCTGCATGTTCTGAAGGTGCTTTTTGAATGTAGATCACTATAACTTCCTTATTCAGGCTATTGCAAAACTGCATTGAATGAAGAACTAAGCAAACTTTGTCAAGCAGAAACATTTATTTTAGTTGTGACACATTGAAGACTCCATGTAAACTGTTTTTATTTTGTAAAGCAATGATAGTTTGCCTCTCTTTATCAATAGGAGATTTGAAAATGGGTAATGATAAGGGAATAGAAATGATTACAGGGCTTATAAGAACTGCAGGAGTACTAGTGTGAAAATCCAGCTTTTATAAAACTTAATGATGAAATGTGGCTTTAAACATAGTTTAGAAGCAAATAGTTCTTCAACATGGAGGAAAATTTTAGGGGGGAAAATATAACCAATTGTTTTTTTTTAATTGGAACTTATTTGAGGGACATAACATTGCCCTTTTTAAAAAATATACTGGCGGTACCTTATTTTAATTGCATTTGGAAAAGAGAAACAGTTTGGAATCTTTAGCCAGGAACAGTCTGTTGCTGGCAGCATCTGGCTTTAGAAGGAAATAATTCCCATGTTCACATTATGTAGAATCAGAACCAGTAGCTGCAAATATACCAGCTGTAAAGCCTGAGGGAGTTTAGTTTTTTAGTCTTTTTCTGAGTATTACATGTCTAGATACCTGTTTCTTTTTTATTGATTCTCTTTTTTTAATTGAGCAAATGCTTCTGTTACACTGGTGCACTTAGAATATTGCTTCCCATCCTCCACTGTGATGGGCACATCTCTTTGTCCACTGCTTTTTCACCATCAGTGTTCCCTTTTGAAATTCAGGCTTTTGCTGGCTCTTAGGTGCTAGGCTCGATGAGTAATCTGGAAGTGTCAGAAATGCAGGAAGTTTGATCCATAGAAAAGGGCATCATCAGGCCCTTCTGTTTCTCCCCTTTACACAGTATGCTTGAGGAATAGCAAAATGAACAAATATTGGTATTTCTGTATAACATTGTAAAGACACCTCTCTTTGTATAAGAACAGTCATTGATAGGATTCAGATTCAGTAGCATTTTAGTTGCATATGACAAGCTTAAATTGGCTCTAATGGCTACATCTGCATTCAGCCTATAATGCTTATGGTGTGCAGAGATGTGGATTCAGTAAATACAGTTTGTTGCATTTTACTGCTAGCTTTTGCTGACAGTGATCTTGTATTTTAGCGGTGTTCTTAGAACTTTCTCTTAGGCATGTATGCTGACGTCACCACATTCTTGGCTGCTCGCTCATTAATGCTTCATTAGCTTTGCTGATCATTCACCATTGCTGTAATGATATACTCCCTGATTTAACATATGATTAAGAAAAACAGATGTCCCTTCTCCCAACTCATACCATTAAATCATGTTTTGGTTGTAACAATAAAACCTGAATTTGCAAGCAGCTCTTCATCATTTCAACCAGTTTTGGAGGCACCGATATATTTCTCCCCCTCCACCATCTGATGTATATGAGGCAATATCCTGATTGTGGAAGCGTTCAGGCTGGTTCTTCTTGGTTTTATTTTAGGCAACTCTGTTTTTAATTCTATGAAGTTTTTGAGTAGAGATTTTAAATGCAAGTTATGGTCTGTTTTAAGATGGGTTTTTCTTCTATTTTAACATTTAGAAACTTGGTTAAAACATCTACCACAATAATGTTTTTGCTGTTTTTTTTATGTCACCCTACAAGCTCTTTTTCTTTTTCAACGTTTTGAAAAAAATAAATAAAGCCATAGTCCAGAATGGCACACAAGCTCACAGAAGCCCTCAAAATATCTCCCATATGAGCTCTGGTGCCGCAGTGATTAGAATAGCAATGCAATTATATTTTTAATTAGAACCGGGCAGACCATGATATATGCACATAAACATACATTAGATCAAACAACAGTATTATATTATACATGTGTGTTATTTGAAGGATTGGAATGGAAGTATTTATTTTAAAAAACAAACAAACAGGAAAACAAAATATGAGTTGAACAAGAACACAGTGGTAAGTGTGACTAGAGCCGAGGTGGCACAGTGGTTAAATGCAGCAGTGCAGGCTACTTCAACTGACTGCAGTTCTGCAGTTCGGCTGTTCAAATCTCACCGGCTCAGGGTTGACTCAGCCTTCCATCCTTCCGAGGTGGGTAAAATGAGGACCCGGATTGTTGTTGGGGGCAATATGCTGACTCTGTAAACCGCTTAGAGAGGGCTGAAAGCCCTATGAAGCGGTATATAAGTCTAACTATTGCTATTGCTATTGACTATCCACAGAATGATCATTTTGATTGTTTGAGGAAGCTTTTGATGGCTTCGGCTAATTGGTAAAAATGTGGTGTTGTAGCTACAATGTTCAGTCATCAAAATATTTTGCTGTAAAATTTGCCTTTCATACAGTTGATTGTCCTCAACCCTTGGACAAGTGGTGAGCAAACTGAGCTGCTGAAAGTGGCCAATGGGGACAAGTAGGTAGGAGTATGATAGTTGGTTGTTGAGTTCTTCAGTTTATATCTGAATGCATTCAACAACAATGACAACAGCTTGTTATAAATATTCTTAAATGTTATGGCTGTAGCATTGACCTTGGCCCCTTTCATAGGGAGAGTATTTTTGTCATCTTCCCCTCTGTAAGAGGATGGCAATTTTAATTTGCAGCATGTTCTTAGCAGAGTTTGGATATTTTCCTAGTGGAGTTCCTAGATAAGTGGACTTAATTAAGATAGTAATATTTTCATAAATCTATACCAGGCACTTTTATATTCCCAAGTATAGAGAGAAACACTGAAAATTGTTGTCCTCATTAACATTGTAAATGGAGAAACAGCTGATATTTAGTGATCACTGTGTAAATATTATGTAGCTCTGGTACATGCTTTATGGTTGCCTGAGAACAAAACAAACAAAATAATCTTATTTTAGCTTTGCCAGTTTTAATATCTTTATTTTTTAAAGATTATTTTCTTTCAGAACTTCCAGAAATAGGATTTCCTAGCAATACATAAATTACAAAAACCAGAGAACAATATCATCCAATGCATCAAAAACAACAGAGAAAGCTGCATGAATTGTGATAACTTTTAATAGTATGATATATAATATGAAACTTTAAACTTTTCATTTTTAATCATAATTGAGTATATATGCATAAAGAATAAACATGTGATTTCTTTATTATTAAAGAGATTTTGGACATTTATATATTGGTAGCGGGGCCAAAATATTTTGCCTTTCATTTAGGTTAGCATTACATACTCCGCAAACAGATTCAACACAAAAGAACACAAACTGTTTGGTGGATTTTTTGTGTGTTATTGTAATGATTAGGGTGATTTGGTAAGATGGGACAAACACAACAATGCCTTTCAATTAGCTGTACCAATTTAAAGCTAAGCAGGAATCTTCTGTATAGGAGGATAGTTATGTTTTTTCCTGCTGAGACCCATATTTCTTCAAGGAATTTTGTTGGGAGCTATGTGATGGATATGTACCAAAACCAAAATGGGTATGAATATTCATACTCTGTTTGGTATTCCCTCTTTTTGTACTGTTATCTTTTGTGTTTTCCAAACACCAAACTACTTGGAAGATGTTGAAATTGAAATGGGGATATAGGGACAGGGCTTCAGATTGCTTGTTTGGTATAATAGGTTTTAAAGTGGAAAATATTTCTGTGTGAATGGATAACTTAGAATAATGCTGGTACTAACTATTATTTTATGTTTGTTGGTTAAAAATGATCACAGAAGTATTTAGAGCATTATGTTTTTTGAAAAAAGGACTCCCTTTATTCGTATAGTTTGATCTGAATTCTCATTTTTTTCTGATTCTTAAAAGGGATCTTTCTATACTGAGCAGTAGTTCTACGTGGATATCATCAGTCCTGTGAGGCTACTATATATCAAATCAGACAAAAATAACCTAGAGATAGATAAATAACAAAGCTGTAGACAGCAACTGATATTGCTGAGAAACGATGCATTTGGTTTTGAAATCCTAGCATTTTAAATGTTTATTAAGCCTTTACTCTATAATAAAATCCATAGAGTGAATAAAAATATGATTTAAAAATTGCTAGCATTGTCCGTTTTACTTAATAAAGGCATACATCCTGAATATTGTTCATTTCTAGTTTCATTCCATTTGAGGAGGTCTCCATTAAGACCTACCTAGTTATGGGGTTATTAGGTATGAAGCCTTTGGATTCCATGGTTTAGTACAGTGGTTCTCAATCTGTGGTTCATGGATCCTGGGGGGGCGGGCGGGGGAGGCACAATGTCATATCAGGAGTCTGCAAAAGTTTGAAGAAATGTTACGATTTAAATCTTGAGTTAAGGGCTCTGTGGCCAATGGTCTGTGGCCACAAAAGGTATTTAAAGGGAGAAGAGATTGAGAACCATTGGTTTATATTTACAGTCTCTCTCTTCCATGTTGTTCGAGTGTGATACTGATATATATGTACAGAGCATATATCTAGTACTCTATGTACAGAGGTGGGTTCTGTCCGGATTGTGCAAACCTGTAGTGGTGGCGGTGTGAGTGTCCGCCCACCCACCCGGATGTTTCTGCGCATGTGCAGAAGCATTGTGTGCATGCACACAAGCAGACTGGTAATTTTTTTAAAAAAAGGAAACCCACCACTGGTATGTACATACACTTATGTGGTTTTTTTTCTGTAAATAATTCTAGGCTTATTAACTGGCTTCCTGGAACACACAGAGAGTATAAAACATTTGGGTCAAACATACCTTCTGGTCATGCCAAAAATATTTATATTGTAGATAGAGAGCTTGTCACGCAATTTAAAGAGACAGAAGATGACAAAGCAGATTTCCTGACTTCTGTCTCTTTTCTCTCTACATTTGATTAGCTGCAAATATGACTAACTCAGAGGAGAGGGTATGTGTCCTGGTGATGAGCAATCCATTAGTCGCACAATAGATTTCTCTCCCCCTCCTACACACTTTGTAGCTGATGTTGATCCTGCATTTGATAACAACATGCCTGGGGTATGTGTCATTTTGGCCTTTTTGTGGTTTGGTTGGGAGCCAAACAAATTAAGTACCCCATGAGATTAATCGGCTTTCCTGTAATATTGGAAGCTTGATTTTAAAAAGTCGTAAAAAAAAATAATCAGAAAAATCGGAAGAATGTTATTTTTTAAAAAAATTATTCCAGGGTTCAATCATTAAATTTTTTAATGATAATATGTTTGAAATACTACCGTTTCAAATTCGAGAGTATTGTTTTTCATTAGTTTCAGATAGTATATTGGGAGAATATTGTTAAATTAGAGGGCAATTAAATACAATTGTAAATAAATAAATAATGTCCAAGTCCCGTGATGGCAAATCTATGGTACACATGCCACAGATCATGGAGCCCTTTCTGCGGGCACATGAGATGTCATCCAGCTCATCTCCACTGCACATGCACCTCCCGCCAGCCAGCAGGGCACATTGCATTATGGGTGTGGGTGTGCAATTTCAGCACATGATCAGAAAAAGGTTAGCCATCACTGCTATAGAGACTTTATTAAGTAGTCAGTTGAAGACTAAAACATATATTACAATGATGGTGCGGAAACATCGCGGATGCACATCCGTGCTCGTAGGGCCACATTCCGGAAAAGCCGAACTTCTGGGTTCTAGCATACATGTGTGCCAGATGATCAACTGGCTGGCATGCACGTGCACACTGATTTTTGGCACTGCCGCACGTGCTCAAGAAAAGCAGAACTTCTGGATTCTGGCATGTATGTGCACCCAACAATCAGCTGGCTGGCACGCATGCGCACACTGGTTTTCGGCACAGCCGTATGCAAAGGGATCGTATTCAAGAAAAGCTGAACTTCTGGATTCTGACATGCATGTGCACCCAACAATCAGCTGGCTGGTACGCATGCGCACACTGGTTTTCGGCACTGCTGCGCACGTGAAAGTCAGCTGATGAACATATCTGCATTAGCAACAGAAACCCAGAAGATAAACAAGCAAGACAGCCATGACAGGCGACATGGCTTCGTGTGACTTTGGGCACATGTGCTATAGGTTGGCCATCACAGCTCTATAGCATGATTATGCTTTTACTCTGTCTTCCCCCTTTTATTAACACATCCACACACACCATTTTTATTAACACACAAAAATACATCTATATATATATATTGTATATAGTTACAAACACACACATACATATGCAAAAGGTATACATTAAAAGAAAAAATAAATAAGCTTAACAAAATTAAAATTCCAAAAAAATTTAAAAAGAAAAAAAATGGAGATTTAACTTCTCCTTTTTTGTATATTTCCCAATTTGCCTTATTGTAGACATTTAAGCCACCTTAGAAAATAATCTCCAAGTGATTATATCCGTCATGTTGCATGATATATGTATGTATGGGAGCCATTCTTGCTTAAATTTAGTTGAACTTCTATTGTGTAAGTAATAAAAATCCTAATTAATTTTTTCTTGCTTTTTTTTGTTTTTTGGATAGGCTTATGTATACTTGGTATTTGCCCATGTTGATCATTACTTTCTTTAATAACTGATTTTTTTCAGGATATTTATTCAAGCAACAACTTTAGTATTAGTGTGTGTGTGTGTGTGTGTATGTATGTGTGTATGTGTATGTGTGTGTGTGTGTGTGTGTGTATATATATATATATATATATATATATATATATATATATATATATATATATATATATATATATATATATATATATATATATATATATATATGAAAGAATTCAAATCCTTAAGATCAGAAATAATAAAAGGATGGCAGCTTTATATATATATATAAGACACATATAATAAATATATATAAGACACATATAATAAAACATATAATAGAATATATATATTCTATTATTTCTGATCTTAAGGATTTGAATTCTTTCTTTCTGGCTGATATTGTTTGTATTTCTATCTTTTTTCTAAGTTAATAGACTAGCAATTTACCTGCCTTACTTCCATATTCAAATTTTTTCTGTTTAGTAAATTTTGTTTTCTTCTATAGATATTCTGTTTCTAATAAGTTTAATTCCTGTTTGGTTTCCCACAGTTCTTTAATTGATTGTTTATTTGGGTTGGTTTTATTATTTTGTTCCAGTTCTCTTATTGTGATATCCAACTGTCCTTTTTGTTTATTGTATTCCCTTATGGGTTGCTTAAATTAGTTTTTTCTATCCCTGATAAGTCCATATATGAGGATTGAGTGAATTTGCACACAGTATTTTAAGACTTAGGCAATGGCATAGAAGCTGAGTTTTAACACATTCTTAGAAATTTTCATGTTTGCTGTGTAGTGACAATATGGCTTTTATAAGAGAGTATGGCAAACATTTGTGATTCTGATATTTTTATCAGAAAGAAGCTAGTCTCAGATTTTGAAACTAGCCCATGATCCTGTTGAATAGTGGCAGTGAGTGAGCAATTATCTCCCTGCTATTATCCCTAACAGAAAGGTAAACAGGTGTTAAGAGGCAGATGGAAAATGTGTTTTACTGTAATATACGTAAAAATGTTTTTTGTTGAAAAGGTTGCTATGGAAGCAGCAAGGGTAGCTTGCTGAGTCAGATAAAGATACAGCCTTTGCTCTAAATACTTTCCAGTGTGTGTGAAATGTAGCCAACAGTTGCAACTCCCCTTTTTCCAATTATCCATTTGATCTGAATATTCAATTCACTTTGATTAATTGCTTTACAATTGGAACTTGTAGCATAATTCTGGATCTAGATTGGCTCATGGACCAGTTTATTCTTACAATCCCGTTTCTTCCTGCAATTGTTATATTTGAAAGACCTTTACTTTTGTCAACTATGTGGAGTAACTGCTGCCCCTTCTGGGTACAATCTCCCCACTTCTACGAGTAGTGGAGAAGCTACTTAGCATGTGTAACTTTTTTTTATTAAAGTTTTTTAATTTTTAATTTAAAACAAATACAACATCCTTCTTTACATGCTATAGAAAGTGTATCAGTTGGTTACAAATAGACTTTTGCGCATCTCTTCCACAGTCAAGAAACATAGTTCATGTTAACTCGAGCATTTTAACTCAAATATTCATACATGTCACCATCATCATATATCCATTTTCATTTGACTATAATTATTATTAAAAAAATAGATAATGATAATAATAATTTTTGTTTCTTAAACAATACATGCCCACACCAGTGGGGAAAGAAAAAATCGAAGAAAGAGAGAAAAAAAAAGACAAAAAGACAAAAAGAACAAAACAAAAAACAAAAGAAAAACCAAAAAAAAAAGAAAAGAAAAAAGAGGTAACACAGGTATATATATATATAAAAAGTATATCAGCTGGTTACAACATGTTTTGGTGCATCTCTTCCATTAATTCATATTATAATTAATTCATATCATAATTCATATTAATTCAAATATCTTAACTCATATGTTTACCATATTGACATCATTATACCTCCACTTTTAGTTGACTGTTATTTAAACATCCTTCATCCTTAACTATGCCAAAGGTTTAGTCCATAACCACATGCTGACATCTCATTTACTTGTTTGTAAAATCCTCTATTAACATCAAATCCTCATATCCTGTTTTAGCTGAACATCCATAATATTTAATACCAAAAATTCCATCTTCCATGCAATGTAGTTTATTATCATTCTCCCTTCTTTATGTAATTATATCGTATATCGTAACATTTTCCCCATATTAGTTAACATTTAACTGTATATATTTTATTTTATTTTTTAATAGTAACAATTATTGTGATTAATAACCTTTGTATATGGTCCAAAAATATTTCCAACCTTCCCTTCTCATATCCAATTATTATTTATCATATCAACTCCACATTATATACATTACTATCAATATCAATTATTATTCAGCTATATCTATTACAAATAAGAGTAATTAGATTTAGCTAATTTCAAATTGTATTCTTCCATCTATCAGCCTATGTCTCTCCAATAACAAAACCTTCTCAATCCTATTGCCATTCGTAGAACAGATTTACCAAATGTTTTTATAAGCAAGTCCAAACAGGGATATCTTCGCACCTTTTTACTCAGGATGCCTCTGATGAAATTATAACGTTGTCCCAGGCTTGTTAAACTTTTCAATTTGTTTTTAATTCTCAAGGGTGGTATTAAAAATTCTGCAAATGATGTTTCATAAAGTGTAGATTCTTTATGTGTAACTTTATAGTGGACATCAATTAAGTTGCTGATGATTACTACGGAACCTCCCAAATGAAGCTCTTCTCTGTAATTGCTTGTACATTGTAACATAGCAAAACTGATGTGGATGGAGCCATTTCACCTGCAATTGCTTTCTTAGTAGACAGGGGTGAGATTCAGCTGGTTCGGATTGGTTCAGTCAAACCAGTAGCTCCAACAATCAGCTGAGAGTGAACTGGTTCGCTCCGACGATCAGGTGGGCCCACCCGCCCAACCCTGCACTATACTGACCTATATTTCCTTTGTGCAAAGCCCAGCTGATAGGCGCAGCAGAGCGGATTGCCACGCCTCAGCTGTTTTACTCATCGGGGCTGCAGTAGAAGAGCTCATTTTTTGAGCTGTTTTCAAATTTGCTGCGTGTGCGAAGCAAAGCGTGTGCAAAGCGTGTGCAAAGCAAAGTGTGTGTGAAGCAAAGTGCGTGCCAAGTGCGTGCGAAACAAAGCACTCGCTCAGCGAACCAGTTGTTTCACCAGTCGAATCCCACCACTGGAAGTCGAGCATATTGAACTTTTATACATCACATTGACACTGAGTATTATATGCCACCTCGAATCACTTCTTTTGAGATGAGCAGCTATATAAATTTGATGAACAAATACTTTCACAAAAATATACATACTTTTATATTTTCACAAATTAAAAAAGGATATAATGACTTAAAGCAGTTGAACTGAGGAAAAAAGGGATTGGGAACAAAACTACATTGAACTAGAGTGAAACAGAATGGAATAGACCCATCTGTTCTATGTTGGTAAAAGGAAATCTATTCTGAGTTTTTGTGATCTGTCTTAATACCAGATTTCACTCAGATCTGATCCTGAGCCCTATTTTTGTGTTTAATCTTATTACATTAATTAGTGATTACTTCCAATCGTGCATATGTGCCATTTAAACTACATAGCAAAATGTAAAGTCATGTTTCCGGAAGAAAGCATGTTTATCTTGCAGACATGACAATTTCTCATTAGCCACAAAGCTTCAGGCAGTGGATGTAAAAAAAAAACAACAACCCAGCAATTAACTTCAAAGGTTGTCTCTTCTGCCAGAGAAAACTTTAGATTGAGTAGATGAAAAACTTTCTCTATTCTTTTTTCTTCCCACAACACCTGGCAGTTTGAAGGTCTCTATCAATATTGGCAGATTAACGGGAAACTAACCAATTATGAAGCTGGATGATGTCGTCATGTGTTTAGTGGATTATTTATAGTTTTATTTAAAGAGTCAATTTAGAGGGTCCCAACTCTGGATTGTTTATAATTTTAAAAAGAACTATACAATAAGAAGAGGCATCATGGTTATCAAGTGAATGCTGCAGTCCTTGAGTGAACCAGTGGTTCACTATAGAGACAGTTTTGCTGAAAACTGGAAGTGCTGGTTTTTGACAAAACCATTGTAAAATATAGTAACATGACTGCAGAACAGTGCAAATGGCCATAAATGTGCTGAGTCCCCGAACTCCGATCATGTGACCGTAGAGGAGGCCAGACCATCAAAACTTCAAATATGGGTCGCAAGTTGATTGTAATTTCCAATGGTCGCTAAGCGATCAGTCACAAGCCAAGGACTACTATAGTTTTTGTGGGAGATAGTTAAGATGACTTCTCTCTAGTAATTCCCAGAGTATGTTTATTGGTTCAAGTAGTCTGCTTTTGATTGGCAAAATTTCTGTCTGTTGGTGAGAAACAGTAAACAAATTGCTTAAAAAAAATCTCAGTGTGGCGTTCTTGATTTTTAGAGCTTGACAGACTATTGAATTACATTACAAATAGTCCTTGATTTACAATCACAAATGGGACTATACTCTTGACTGTTGAGCAAAATGATCATTAAACAAGATCCACTCGTGACTGCTTCCTTCAATGACTGTAATCTTGGTACTCCTGATTTCTGTCTTTAAGCAATCTATTCTATTCATTACATCTACTTTCCCAAATAATTTTTATTTGTCCATCTTTGAAAAAGTTACTTGCCATTGTCTGAAATCAGGAGGGACTTCCGACTCATATATCATAACATGGAGGAAAATATGACACATGTGTTTGTCTTTCAAGCAAAGGCTTGTATCTTTTTAAGATGGTGGTTTTTTTTTTTAGGTACAACAGGACGAATCAGGTATAAAAACTCATTAAAAAACCCAAAAGATTCCTGATCTCTAGCAGAGAATATTCCAATAATTCTGCTGATTTTCACATTCAGGCTTGTTTATTGTATTGCTCATTTAAAAGTCTAATGACTTGTAAAGGTAATCTCTCAGGTCTTTCAGCAGATGGCGTGAAAGAATTGCCTCATGGGAGGATTTCTGTTCCCTTTCATATTCGGATTGGAAATTCTTTCTGGGGCTGCAGAAATGGAGTTGAAATCTTCAGCATTTCAGTTCCATTCCTGCAGCTTGCTGAAAGATTTCTTCTCCCCTCCATGCAACCTGTTGAAGGGTTTCAGTTCCCTTCTCTCCTTTTGCTTGCAACCTTCTTTCCTGGCTTCCCCAATGATTTCCAGGGAAGCTACAGCAGAGAAGAGTACAAATGGTTATTACATGTCCATGGATTGTTTTGCAACTGGTCATAAATGTTGGTTACCATACACCTGTCATGCATCAATGACTGCAGGGATGGTGGCAGAGGCATGATGCTGTATGATAGCCAGATGTGCTTTATAAGCTGTAAAGCATCCTTTCCAGGCCATCGTAACAGGACTACCATATTTATAAAAGCCCTCTAAATAAATAAATAGATAGATAGATAACCATAGTGATCTGGTCCATACTTTTTGCTAAGTTGTCTGGTTCTTTATAATTGTAACTGGTGTGCTGTTAACCCTATTAGGGAATACAGAGCAGTGTTTATTTGTCTGTTTGAAAAAGTCCATGGATCATTTTTTGTTCTGCTTTTGTTTCTCCATTCTAAGTAAAGTACACAAAATATTCTCTATTATTCTTTTTAGATAAAACCTGTCTTCCTAGTTCAATTTTTTTATTTCAATCAAAGATCCCATGACTACATTTTTAGGTTGTGTTTTCTAATACTTTCAACCTCCAAATGAAACTTTCAGGAACAGGAATGATTTGGACAAAATATGGGGAAATCAAGGATGAGGATTTTGCAGGAAACAAAAATTGCTTTCCAGTCTCCAGTTTATCTGGGACAACTCTACTCATTGTGTCTTATTTTCCAACTCCTTCCCAGCAGTTACATCTATTGAAAAGGTATGACAAAACAGGAGTTGAAGGTATTCTTGGTTATTTATATCTGGCCAGAATACAACTTCACAAATAACAACAACAATAAATAATATTGCACTGAAACTTCTTTAATATGTATTGGTACAAATTTTCCTTTGTTCAGGTCATGTTTTCCTTTTTATGTGTCACATGGTTTCCATTTTCAGTTATAGTTCACTAAATGACCAGTTGACATAACAGGTTGTTTTCATCATTTCAATTTTCCTGCCTTGATTTGAATGGTCTCTTCCTTTCTCTAATGCATCAATTTACCCCCATTTATTTGTTCCTACTGCTATCAGTGTCCTGTACCATTTCTCTGAAAGCTGTTGAGTCATAATGGCTTTGTTTTCATCTGTCCTGCCCCCACCTAATTTAAGCTTTTAACACTGTGGCTGCCTTTTTGATTTTATCCAACATTGCCTCAGCCTTCCTGGACTTGGTATCCTGCAAAACTGTTGTACTTTGTCTCTTAGAATCTATTAAAACATCTCAGAAGAAACCAATGGCTAACAGCTTTTTTTTCTAAGAAAATTATGTTCCTATAGTCACTAAATGTCAAATTTGATTTTAGGTACTCCTTATTTTTGTAATATATAGCATTTAACATTCTGGGTTAAAGGACATATAGACACATATATGTCTGTAAGACTGAGAATGAAAAGGTTTTTTGAGACATGGGAATATTAAGAACTTGGTCTTAAATGCAACATTGAAATCCTTATCCTATTTTGGGATTAATTCTGATTAGTTCAATCAGTCTTCTTCAACCTGATAGTCAAAATGTATTTGGAATTATGATCTTACACATTGGAAAGCCACTAGGTTGGAGAAAGCTAAGTTAAATCAAATATGTATATCAGCTCTTTGAACATTAACATTAACATTAACATCTATTGATTATGGGTTTTAATGTAATTTTAAAGTACTTAATAGTTTCTTTAGGATAAGATGGTATGCAAAAACCAGGAAGGCAGGAAAAGAAAAAGGAAGAAAGAAAAAAGAAAGAAAGAAAAAAGGAAGAAAGAAAAAAAGGAAGACAGAAAGAAAAAGAAAAAAAGAAAAAGGAAGGAAGGAAGGATAGAAAGAAAGAGACATCTTTCATCATATCCAACTTCTGAATAAATAAAGAATCTAATCTTAAGTATAAAGTTTCAGCATCAAACTTTATGTTGTTTAGCCTTTGGGAGAGAATTTTTCTAAGATCACAAGTTGTTGCTGTTTCACTCTGGTGAGGTACTCATACAGCTATGCCTGTGTTACCCTTACACTGAGTTGCATCTATTATGAGATCCGAGAAATTTAGTTATAAATGTATGGATTGGTCATAAAAGTTATTTTTATTACCATCATATTTGTGAATGGTTGCTAACTTAGGCAGTTGTTAATAGAAAAGTGGCTGTAATTTGACATGTTGCGATATTTTTTAAAATATTGGATTTTTTTTTTATTACTATAAATTTTGTCAGGCTTTGCTAGCTAGGTGAAAAAGACAACACATTTCTTTTCAAATAAGAAAAAAATATCCAAAGAGAAGCACTTAGCTTTATTGTAATCAAATGCATAGTTGTGAAACACCTCAAAATAAATTATTGCCAAATATATTATTAAACTCAAAGGCTAAAATTTCATAACTGTAAATCTGGGTCTTTGATAGATTGATTTGCTTAACATGTAACCAACTATACAGTTAAGCAATTTGAAACCAATAGTTCCAAACCTCATCCCTCCATTTTAGATTAAACAATCATGAATATTAAATTTAATTCAGAATAAATATGCCATTCTGAGGAAGACCTTAGTTTTTGCCCTAAAGTTTTGTCATACATGTACATGAAGTAACTTCATACATGGCATGAAGTAATTATGAGAGGCATTTTATTCATAGTGAAAGTAGCCAGTAAGAAGATCAGGGTGGAAATGTACTTTCAGCTATGTGGAGAAGCATTAACTTGTAATTAATATGCATGAGCCTGAATTGCAAAGTTGTTTTTTAAAATTGTGAAATACTGGAGGATTATTTTATCATACTTTGGCAGGATTTGATACTGCATGTTTGATATTTATTTATATTCTTCTAACTGCCATTTTGTTTGCATCCCAGGCCTTCCCTTTTTTTGTTTCCGATGGGTGGGAAGGGAGTTTCCATTACTAATGGAATAGGAAGTATTGGAAGTTAAAACCTACCCTTCTCCTAGAAAATGAAATATTTTAGGAAATATTAAAAAGGCAGAATATTTCCCCTAAAAAGAGAAGTAGAAGCTCAGAGAGGCAGAAATCAGCCTCCCCCAGATTTGTGAATGAGCCATTAAGGCCTGAGCCAGTCTATTCAAAATAGATCTACACCTTCAGCTCCAGGGTGATGGGATTAAGGCATGGGCCTCAGGACATGATAGTATTAGCCCTTTACCCATCTCATCACATGACACCTGGGAAGATTACATCATCACCCAGCAAGTCAACCAAGCTTGGGAGACAGCCTACAAAGTTAGCTAAGACCACTGCCCCCTGGCAGTCTGACCACCAATCAGAATGCATTTCTTACCCAGGGACGGGAAGTTCTGGGGTGGGGCCCAGAGCGGGCATTAAACCAGGGCACTCTCAGCATCTCTGTCCTTTCTGCTCAGGAGCTCAAGCCATGTGATCCTGTACACCATTAAACCATCTTTCCAAGTAGCCCCAATGTTTCCAGTGTCTTTTTCCCCACTTGAACTGAACCCAGAAGGACATTTCTTCTAACAGAAGGATAAAGAGATGCCTGTGAAACACTCATGTAACATTACAAAAGGGATGCCCTGGGAGAACCATCATCTTTGCTTGTTGAAATTACTGCCCTTTGAAAAAAAAGTGACAAGCAGAATTGAAAAATAAGCGTAGGAGAAAAAGTAATTTAATTCTGGTAATGTTGGATATTGCAAAGATGTAGGGGACAGGGACATATTTGAGGTGAGAATCAGACAAAGCCTGATTCCAATTCACACTGCAGATTTCACAATTTTGAAGTTTATCCCAAGTAAACAAAATGTTCTTCAAATAGCACCAAACCCCCAAATGAATTTAGATCAATGGGGTGTCACCTCAGATTGATTTAGTTCTTCTTAATTAGAAGGAAACATTAGGGTGGGGAGAAAGAGAGGGACTAAAACTGGTGCAATTTTGTAACTCGATGCTCAAGTTTCAGACCCCTTCCTCTGGGACCCAAAAATGCAGCCCTGCCCCAGAAGCCTCCCCCATGAAGCCCACTCCAAAGGTCCCCAGGGAGTCCCATAGGAGTGCAGCCAAGCCACAGGCAAAGGATAGTACCACCCAGGTTCCTGCCAGCAAGGCCAAGGCTAAGATCAACCACACTGAATTCCATCTATTTTAAGCCCAGAGGCCTACTCAGTCTAGTCCTCCTCCTAACCTATCCTCTGATTTGGAGGATGACCTCTTCCCTGCTGCATCCATCATTCAACCTGAGGATGCCAGGGGCTCAGGCGATCTCGCCTGCAGTGGGAATGAATCTGAGGGTGGCAGGAGCATCACTCTGGATGAGGAGCGCCTCTACCAGGAGGAAATTTCCCTTCCTCCCCGCCGCCGCCACCACTCTTACTCACCTGGCATGGAGATATGATATCTGAGGCCATTGAATGTGGCATAGCAGCTGCCCTTAAACATAGGTCTTCTAACCACTCGACTCCACGCAGGTTTGCTTCTTCTTCTGGTTCCAGACGCAGCGATGGTTATCTCTCAGATTCTTCATCACATGAGCTCCCTGGCACGTCCAGTCACCCTTCAGTTTTAGGAGAAGAGGAATGTCTGGCAAGAGATTCAGATCTCTTGGAAGATGAGGGTCTTCCCCCTGACCCACCTGCCTTTGTCTGTTTGTTCAAACCTGCTGTCTTTCGCTCTCTCCTCTTTAAGGCCAAGAGGATCACTGGCATCCCTTCCCCTAAAGCACCTCAAGGAATGGAAGAGGACAAGGCAGACACTACTGACCCCCTCTTCATCCAGCCTAAGGTGGAAAAGGAGGTGATTCCATCTCCCAGACTCTTCATAGACTTGGTCCAGAACCAATGGATATCACCAGGTACAGGTCCCCTTCTGAATACCTTGGACAAACACCTGTATAACATGAGACCAGAACTCACCAAGGCTTTAGAGGTACCTTCTATCGACAACCTATAATTGGCCTTTATTCTCCTAACGCAGACTCAGCAACCCCTGAGGAGGCTCTTTGCCCGAAGAGAATAGAATAGAACAAACTCTGGTCAAGAGTCACCAGGTCTTAGCTTGGGCCGTTAGGGCGGGTACCTCTGCTTCATTCTTTAGTCGCTCTGCTCTCTTATGGCTAAGACAACTCCAAGCAAGACTCCCGGCCAGGGATTCTAGGGCTTGCAGGGATATTAACAAAATAAAGGCGGCCCTAGAATACACTACAGATGCCTCCTTGGACGCAGCCCATTTTGCATCCAAGGCCATAGCATCCTCCATCTCCACCTGTTGCCTGATTTGGCTACAGCAGTGCAGGCGGAAGCCCGTGCACTAATAGGCGGAAGTTCTATTCTTCCTCCCTTCTCTTTGGGCCCCCATTAGATCCTCTATTGGTAGAGTCCAAGGATAAGTGGAAGGTCTTGCAGCCGGCCACTAAGAAACAAGAGTCAATCCTTTTATCACAGGTAGTCTTTTTGGGGTCAGGACAGGGGTTCATCCAGCTCCTGTCCGCAACGTCAGGCTTCCCCCAGACAGGGCCCTTCCTTTTCCAACAGGTCAGGCAGAAACAACCAGAGATTCCAGCCCAGAAAATTATTCAGGGACAATACCAACCAATCCTACAAGAGGCAGAAGTGACTGACAGAGGATCTCCCCATAGAGGTACTTCTGTTGACCTTCGCGGATCGTTGGGACGACATCACCAACGGCGCGTGGGTCAGGTCCACGATCAGATTGGGCCTTCTCTTGGACTTGCGCTCCAGCCCTCCGAACCACTCCGTGCCCCATATCTAGGGACCCTCAAAAGAGGCTCCTAGTAGAGCAGGTCATCCATCATCTGCTCCACATTTGGGCCATTCAACCTGTGCCTCCAGGCCAGATGGGACGGGGGTTCTACTCTCGTCTCTTTATTGTGCCAAAGTCTTTGGGGGGCTGGAGAGCAATCCTTGATCTCAAATTCTTAAATCGATTCATCAGGTACAGGAGATTCAAAATGCACTCTCTCCTGTCAATTCTAGAGAGTGTGCGCAAACACGATCTCCTCACATCAGTGGACCTCACGGAGACTTGCCTCCATGTACCCATTCACAAATGACACAGATGGTTCCTCCACTTTGTCTATGCGGGCCATCACTTTCAGTATCGGGCCCTCCCCTTCGGGCTATCATCAGCCCCAAAGGTCTTCACCAAGCTCCTGTCAGTTGTAGCAGCCCACTTATGTGCAAGACCCATTCGGATCTTTTGCTACCTGGATGACATTCTCCTGTTGTTCAGGTCATGCAACCAGGCCCTGCGAGATCTCCAGGACACTTTGCAGGTGCTTCAGGAGGTGAGATTCTCCCATCAATCAGGAGAAAACCCACCTTGTTCCCACCTCTCATCTAGTGCACTTGGGAACTCTCATTGACTCCGTTCAGGGGAAAGTCTTCCTGTCTTGGGAACGACAGATCAGCCTCAGGGACTTAGCCTTCGAGGTACAGAGGAGACAGCAGGCCCCTCTTCTCCAGCTGTTTCAACTTCTGGGGAAGATGGTCTCTTGCTTCTCCATCGTCCCTTGGGCGTGGCTTCACAGCTGCTGCCTCCAGTGGTTTCTTCTGCCATTCCAGAAGACCAACAGCAGCTGCTCCCTAGTGAAGGTCAGGTTGACTCCAGAGGTCTTACACTCTCTAGACTGGTGGATCTCCCTGGCCGTCTCTCAGGGGTCCCTCTTCAGGGAACCACCTTATCTCGTAGTTACAATGGATGTGAGTTTGACGGGTTGGGGAGCTCACCTGGAGGATCAGATAGCTCAGGGTCTCTGGTCCAACTCCGACCTTTCCCACAGTATGAATTGGCTAGAGTTGAGGGCCATCCATCTAGCTCTCCTTCAGTTCCAATCTTCAATTCGCAACACACATGTGCTAATTCGGACAGACAACACAACAGCCGAGGCGCATGTCAACTGCCAGGGGGGGACGAGAGCAGTATCCCTCATGGAGTCTGCCTTTCACCTAGGGATCTGGGTGGAAGCCAACCTCTCTTTCCAGCCCGAACACATCTCGGGTTCCAACAACACCAGAGCAGACTGGTTGAGCCGCACAACAATCGATCCTGCAGAGTGGACCCTCAACCATCGCAGCTGTCAAACAGGAATGGAGCCCCGTGCTAGATCTCTTCGCAATGGCATCCAACAATCAACTGCCTAGGTATTTGTCTCGCTACACACCAGGAGCGGAAGGGATAGATGCCTTAAGGTGCAGGTGGCCCCACGGTCTCCTGTACGCCTTCCCTCCCTTCCTCCTGATACAGAGGGTCAATCAGAAAATGATAAAGGAAGAAGCCGAACTTATCCTACTTGCCCCCATTGGCCACGCCATCCATAGTTCATGGACCTAGTCAACCTCTCAGTGGGCCCAGAATGGCATCTCCCCCTGATACCTCCCCTTCTTTACCAGGGATCCATTCACCATCCCGACCCATCTTGGCTCCGCCTATCCGCATGGAGGCTGAGTTGGAGGCCTTGAGAGTGGAAAACCTTTCTGAAACTGTAATTTAAACTATTCAAGTTTCTCAACGCCCGGCCACTAATAGAATCTACGAATCAACATGGCAGACTTTCAGCACATTGTGCCTTTCTAGAGAGATTTTGCCCCTGGAGGCTTCGGTTCCCCAGGTTTTGGAGTTCCTGCAACAGGGACTAGATAAATGACTTGCGTCTTATGGAGGCAGATGTCGGCTCTCTCTTTGGTTCTCTCTCTTCACTGGGATGAGCCTCTCTCCTTGCACCCTCATGTATGCCACTTCATTAAGGGTGCATCTAATCTCTGCCCTCCTGTTATTTACTGCTTTCCCTCATGGGATCTAACCAAAGTCCTTGACTTTCTCACTGGACCACCCTCGAGCCTCTCAGGTCGGCCTCCCTGCA
Organism: Thamnophis sirtalis; assembly: GCF_051295495.1. Taxonomy (NCBI): domain Eukaryota; kingdom Metazoa; phylum Chordata; class Lepidosauria; order Squamata; family Natricidae; genus Thamnophis; species Thamnophis sirtalis. The sequence continues at coordinate 54,130,829 of NW_028261387.1, forward strand.
TCATCTCACATTGAAAACAACCTTTCTGGTGGCTATCACGTCTGCATGACGGTTCTCAGAATTGGTGGCCCTTTCCATCCGTTCTGACTTGTGTACCTTTCACTCAGACCGTGTGGTCCTTCGACTTGATCCCACCTTTGTTCCAAAGGTCAATTCGGCTTTTCATCGGTCTCTAGATCTCACTCTACCAAATTTTTGCCCTAATCCCTCTTACAGTCTCGAACGCAAATGGCACAGGTTAGACTAAAGATGTGTTCTTAAGATCTATATTGCCTAGATGGCTGTCTTTAGGTGCACCAAAGCACTCTTTGTATCTTTCCAATCCACAAACAAGGGTCTAAAGGCTTCTCCATCTATGGTTGGGCGCTGGATCCGGTTAAACATAACTAGAGCTCACCTGGCGAGTCACCTCACGCCTCCATCCACCATCACGGCACATTCCACATGCAGCGTGGCTACATCAGCAGCGTGGACAAGGCAGGCCTCAGTGGAGGAGATCTGCAAGGTGGCCACCTGGGCAACTCCTAATTCCTTTATCCGCCATTATAAGGTGGACAGATACATGTCAGCGGATGTGGCATTCGGACGGTGGGTCCTTCAACAGGTCCTTCCTTCTTCAAGCTCCTAGCCTAGTCTCATTCCCATCTAGGGATACGCCCAGCTTTAGTATGTCCCATGCATGACCACTGTTTCCACCAACATTGGAGAATGGGGTGTTGGTTCTTACCTGATATGCCCCTACTCGAGGCAGTGAGACATTGGTCATCCCCACCCTTTGGGACCTGGCCTAGTTCGTGGAGGGAGTTCTGGGAGCTAGGCTGGAGTATCAGAGGATTGAAAGCAGTTGACTAATGCACAGCAGTCTACTTATCTCCTTCGTCGCAAAAGCGGGAGGACACTCCTCTGAGGCGATGACATCACTTTGGTAGACTCAGTTCTATTGGTTACTGACTGAGTTAACCCATGCATGACTGCTGTCTCCACCTGCCTAGAGAAGGGGCGTATGAGGTAAGAACCAATGCCCCAGTTTCCCCAAATCTTCACAATTATTTGAGCAGTGTCTTGGAACAAAGCCTTGTTTTTCATTAAAATATTTTAACATTGCAATTTTAGGGGTTTTCTTTTATTAAAACACTGCAATAGAATTTTACATTGTGGAAAAGAAATTACATCAATTGTTTGCCTATTAGCAATTCTCAGAGGAAAAGTGGGTCAGACAGCACGAAATCAATTGCTAAAAATGATACAGAAGTATGACCTTTTCCATTGTGGCATAAATATTCTTGGGCAGTAGAGTTTCAAAACAATCCTGATATTAAAACATTTCCTGTTGCACAAAAACAATTGAATAGTATATGATATTTTCCCCACATATTGCGGATATGGAAGAAAACAAACTCTAGCAATTGTTTTTAGGTGAAATGTCCACAGATTTTAAATTTTTTATTCGATGGAGCAGGTATAATTGTAAGGCAATGTATAATAAGTGATGTTACAACTATCAGAACCTAGCCTTTAGACTATAGTCATTTCTCATGAGTGTAAATTGTTGATCATAGAACATAAGACTCAACAATGCTTAAAGTCAGAAACATTTTAGTGCCATTGTTTTAGTGAGATTTAAACTAAGTGTACTTAGGACTGTACAAGTACACTTTGTAATTCACCAAAGAACATATATGAATCTCTGTCTGGAAAACAGACATGAAGTCCAGTTCATTGAACCATATATTATTATAGAACTATTTTCTACATCATTGTTGTGTACTTCTTGGCTTTAATTTCCCAGATATGGAGAAATATTGCGGAAATGAAGGTTGTTGATTGCTTAGTCTTGTCATTTGTCATTATAACCAATACGTTATTGATTATAATAACTGTCAATACTATCAATTTCTTTTACAATAGAATGGCTTATAAATGGTCTTCAGAGGGTGTTCTGTCTTTCCTCTTTCCAAGATTTTGTTAATTTTTGGGACATACAGCAGATCGAAGAGGTAGAGAATGGTGTTAAACTTTGATCTTAGGATTTTTTTAAAAAAAAATAATAAAAGATGACTAAGAGTTTTTACAATGCAGTAGCACAGCTTGGTGAGAAATGTTCCTGTTTACACAGGCTGTTTTCAAGCCAGGATGCAGGTTTTGCTAAATGAAGGGGGCTTTCCCTGGCAGGTGGCTGCTATTTAAGTACAACTCACTTTTCTCCCTTTGTCCTTCCGGAGGAAGCTTTTGTTCCATTTGAAAAGCCTGAATAGCTGCCACATCTGTCATTCTGGAAGAGTGACCATTTGTGTCTGTTTGCATAAAATACTCAGCAGATGCCCTACTTGGCTTGGGGACTCAAATTGCATGTGGTCCATGTACACCTTGAGGAGTATATATTTATAGCTGGTTGCAGGATGCAGGTGCATCAAATCTCTTCTCAGTATTGTTAATTTTTTCTTAGGCCACCCATCTCCCCTACAAGGTGATTCTAATCCACTTATACTGTGCATTAATCTCTTCCCCTGAATCTCTGGAATACTTTAGCTCAGGGGTCTCCAACCTTGGCAACTTTAAGACTTGCGGACTTCAACTCCCAGAATTGAGGAGTTGGGAGTTGCAGTCCACAAATCTTAAAATTGCCAAGGTTGGAGACCTCTGCTTTAGCTGTCTGTCACTAACCATTCTTACGTTCCATGTATATGCTCATGTAGGGTCCTATATTTTATTAACTTGCTTTACATTCGATTCTAGGAAACGGCACTTTAGCATAGGACTATCTGTGAACGCCCCCCCCCAAAAGTAAGCATACATTCAAGAAAAAAAAAGTGGGCTACTTAGTCTCGTGAGATTTCAGCTTCAGATGAGCGATCTTCAGATTTCAAGCAAAAATAACACATGCATGTGCAGGCGCACAAAAAAAAATAGTTTGCAGAGTGTTGACTTGTCACATTATGTCACTTAAACTTTGAAATCGTAGTCATCTTTTTGGCTGAAATTGCTGCTGTCAGTTGCTTTCTGTAAGGCTATTGGATGGCTCATAGGGGAGCCTTGATTAAACCAGTGAAAATTCTCATGGCAGCTTCTATTTTAGCCTTCTCCAACTTGATGTACTAAATATAGTCGCCTAGCATAGGTGATGGGGGTTGGATATACTGAATATACTAGATTGGGTTGTAGGGTTGTATGGTCACTATACATATCTAACAGAGACCTTCTACAGGCTCCTACCAAAAATGGATCAAATAGAAAAATAAATAGGTAGCAGCAGCTTCCTTTTCAAATGGTTCAGCTGAAGTAGAGAATGGAAGGATGGCTTTGCACAATTGATGAAGATCCATTACCCATATAATAATCAGATAAATATGGCCTAAGTCCATACAAAAAATTACAATTATGAAAATTAGTCAGACAATCTCCTCCTCTTTTTTTTTTACAAGAAGATTAAAAAGAGGGGAAGAAAAATGCATCCAGACTTACAGAATTTTGTTATAAGTAGTCCTTGACTTATGACCATTCATTTAGTAACCATTCAAAGTTACAATGGCACTGAAAAAAGGAGCTTATGACCAGTTTTCACACTTATGACCATTACAGCATCCCCATAGTCACATGATCAGAATTTATCTGCTTGGCAACTGGCATGTACTTATGTCAGTTGCACTGTCCTGGGGTCATGTGATCTTCAATTATAACCATCCCAGTCAGATTCCAACAAGCAAAATCAAAATGGGGGAAGCTAGATTTGCTTAATGACCACATGATTCACTTAACAATTGCAGTGATTCACTTAACAACTCTGCCAAAAACGGGGCACAACTCACTTAACAACTGCCTTGCTTAGCTTAGCAATGGAAAATTTGGACTCATTTGTGGTTGTAACTCAGAATTACTGTACTAAGAAACTTTAGATCCTGTTTCCTACTCTGGTCTACCTTATAGGATTGACGACTGTAATAAGAATGATCAAAATTTATGCTATTATTATATCTACTAACCAGAATTTTCTGATTCTGTGAAATAGCTTTGTTGACTGTTCCAATGAAGTGTCCCAATTATTTGTGTTTTGGCTGTCTATGGTATTCTCAGGAGTCTTCTCCAACAGCAAAGTTCAAATGTATGAAGACTCTTCTTATCCTTCTTCAAAGTCCAACTTTCTGTTCCATAGAGGATCACAGGGAATATCATTACTATAGCACTTTTCAAATATTCAATGCATAGTATTCTGTATGGTCTCTGCAATCTGAGCATTTTGTTCTAATGAAGGGAGGCTGCTTTCGTGACATGTACAGTTGGATGGTACATCTTTTTTGTTCGGAGATGCAGGCTTTTTGTGAAATGTGTGGGCGTGTGTTTTGTAGCTTCATTAATTAAATTACAGCCTTTTATTGGGAGCAAAGCAAACAATACGCCAAATGCTCTCTTAGACTATAAAGGGCAAATTGATTACTGAAAGGCTAGCAGGGATACAGTGGAAAATACATGGCACTTGGTGAAACTATGCAGCAGCTGAGGAAACTGGAAACCAGGTTTCTCTCCAAATGTCTGTTCAGATGTTCCAAAAGTGGTGTCCTTGGTCTCTGTGAGAGTTGACACTTTGTCTTAGAGTTTAACACCAAAATTTATGGGTTTGTTTTACATCTGAGTATTTGTTTTTCTTGCCTGCTGTTTATTTGGCTTCATCAGTAAAACACCTGGAATCTAACTGCAGCATAATTATATGTTGGGATTAGAACAGCTAGGGTGGAGTGTGTGTGTGTGTGTGTGTGTGTGTGTGTGTGTGTGTGTGTGTATGATACAGGCATACATACATACTTGCTTCACGTAAAAGATGCAACAAAGAAAGCTATATATACCTCGTTTCTCCAAAAATAAGACAGGATCTTATTTTATTTTGACCCCTGAAATAAGCGCTTGGTCTTATTTTCGGGGAGGTCTTATTAGTTTTGAGGTGCAGGAGGCAGTGAGCATAGTCGGCTCTTGGCTGCTGCTGTGTTGCGCATTGCTGGACTTATTTTCGGGGGAACTGTGTGTGTTTGTGTGTGTGTGTGTTTGTGTGTGTGTGTGTGTGTGTGTGTATGTATGTATGTATGTATGTATGTATATGTATGTATGTAGATAGAGAGCGAGAGAGCGAGAGAGAGCTAGCTTTCTTTGTTGCATCTTTTAAGTGGAGCAAATTTGTTAGTTTTTATCCTGTCTGTGGCATTGTTTCTTTTATATTCATGTTTTGATATTCTATTGTGATGGTGAATCTTAAGTATATGAAATGGGAATGGTACTCATGCAATTATGTCATATGCGTGTAGTGAAGGTGGTTTCATTCATTGCCTCCTCTGTAGCTTACAGATCGAAGTTAAATTGCACTTTTAAGAAGTCACAACAAGCTTTGAGCTCCTTTGTGCTTCCCTCTCCACTACAAGCAGCAATCTGATCCAGGAAGGAAGGAAGCCATGAAGACTGAGATTTCTGAAGGAGTGAATGGCTCAGACACTTCTCTTTATTTAGCAAACTTAAGACCTATGCCTATATTATTCATGGGTAGGTTCTTACTGTTTGGAAGTGGGAGTGAAATTGTTTTAAATTTTTGATCCTGATGTCACCTGCCATCCTTGCAGCATGTTTGAATGGATCTTTGATATTTATGCTTTTAATGTTTTTAAAGGTATACTTTAAGACCTACAGGAATATTGGCATTTAACATGAAATAAAAATTAGACCTAAAAAGCAATTACGCATAATGAAGAAAAACAAAGCAAACAATTAAAGAACTATTTGAAAAGGGGCATTTTCAATTGTTAACCAGTTCAACTAACCTTGGTAAAAGGATTTCCCTAAGTTTGCAACTTAAATACTTCAACAACCCCAAAAATATTAGGACAGCTTTGTAAACAACTACATTCAAGGTGTGGATATCTGTGTTAGAAAGGTGAGTGAGGTGGACTAAATCCCTGGTCTACTTGTTTTCACAATGGCATTCTATATGTGAATAATTCATGAAGATGCCATTTTTTCAGCCTCATTAACTATCTTATCTTCCATAGAAAGAAGACCTCAATGGTTCAGAACAGGGATAAGAGTGCTAATGACATTGAGAGGTTTGAAGTTTCTACAAAAGATTGGAGAAACCATAGTACAAAACCTCTGGGGATTATCCCTTTAGATAGAAAATACAAGGGGAAAAAGGATGATCAGTATCATTTTATGAGGAAGTAGCAAATGAGTTTGATTACCTTATACCAGTGATGGTGAACCTCTTAGGCACTGAGTGCCCAAACTGGAAGGCGTGCACGGGCAGGAAATCTGAACACCAGCTGGCCGGTGCGCATGCACACTGGAAACCCAAACGTCAGCTGGCGGGTGGGAGGTGGGGGATCCCAATACTGGCAGCTCTGCAAGAGGAGAAATCTTTTTCTTCTGTGAGCTTTCTGTTTCATCATTTGCAGAGAAACCTTTGTTTCCCTTCAAATGATGGTGAAAAATGCCACGGAGAAATGCAATGAACCTGAGCTGTGGCGACAGTCCACGTGCCCACAGAGAGGGCTCTGTGTGCCACTCTGCCACGTGTGCCATAGGTTTGCCATCACAGCCCTATACACTTCTGTAATGGGCTTTTGAGTCTAATAGACTCTGGAAGACTTTGGAAGCAGTGTAAAGGTTCAGAAAGGAGAGATTTGGAGCATGAAATATTGTACAAAGGAGGCTAATTTGTTGTCAAGGATGTGGTTTAAGGTTTTTGCAAAGACAGCCTCCCTATTACTTCTTGATGAACATCTCTACCTGATTTTGCTGTTAAATGACTTGGTGCAACAAGAATATTATTTAGGGTTTGATAAGGGCATAATAGAAGATGGCTGACCTGTGGTTATGGCATTAGAGCCTAAGAATAGGAAGAGAAACAGCAGGAAAATCGCTAACGCAAGATTGCTATCTTGTAAAGAGTTCTGTTATATCTGGATGCCTATGAGATAAGTGTTCTTTTGAAATCAAGTGAGCTAATGCATTGGCTCCTTCAAACCTCAGTTCTTTAAAACCTAAGTAACGCAGAACCATTTCTGGGTTTTAACTCAAAGTGTTAATGCAACACTATCAAATAAAATATGGGAGAGGAAAAGAAGTTGTAAGTCGATTTCCTGTTTAAACCTAGCTTAATCATGACTTCTTTTCTCCAAAGAACTCTGGGATATGCAGTGCTATTAAAGGGGAGCTCCATTGTAGCAGGTTTATGAGAATCTTTATTAAGCTTGGATTTTTTTGAATGACGTTTTGACGTTTAACCGGGTTTAACTGCAGATTCCAGCAATAACCACTTAATGGATATGGCTACCTAGTACATTTAAAATTGTTCTTATGTTCACACTTCATTCCCACCAGTTGTGACTTATCCATAGTTATTCTACCACTTCTAAAGAAATGTGTTTACCCAGTGCCACAGAGCCAATCAGTTTTTGAAATCTCATTCATTCATTCATTTCTCTACCATTAGGTTGTCATCCCGGGCAACTAAATTTGACTGAAAAATATGATGTGCTTTGGAATTTTAAAACTTGTAGCTGGAATTTTGGACTGAGGTCACATTCTTTAAAATGCCAAATGCAACATTGCCATTGATGATTATTCTTCATTGCACTCCTATTTTGGGATGGGAACTGTTCCTTGTTCCTGTGGCCCAAAAAGAAATGAGAAGAGTTGCATGTTTTTGTTTTATGGAAATAATTCTTCAGAACCAGTGCTAAACATTTTGTTGATTTTTAAAGAAAGATTACATTGATGCTGAATTCCTACCTTCTATGGTTTGTGTTGTCTGGTAACAAAACATGAATCTACTTCTGAAGCTGTTTTTGAATATTTGTCTTGAAAAGCAATGATGGCCCATCAATAATTTGCTATGAATATTTAGAAGAACTCTTGGGACTTTACTCCTTGAGCTGGTTTGACTTATTTTCTACTGGGAGCTGACAATGTGCTTAAGATGGCTGATTGATTTGGTAGGCCTTCTGTACTACTGCCACTGTTTAGAAATCAGCTAAATTATTTACTCTTTAAGGCTGAAAGTAGCACAATACAGGCTTCCTTTGTCTTTCTTATTAGAGGAATGGAAAGAAGTTTCAAGCACAACTTTCCCCTTGCTATTTGTCGTTGCTAAAGGACAGACATTAGGAACTAGGGAGGAAAATTACTTGGGGCCTTGGTGGATGTCAGATGGAAAAGAGGTTCAGAGCTGCTGGTTAACTGTAAAAAGAATTCTGTCAGTGTATTTATGGTTCTAGGATTTTTTCCTCTACATAATTTATTCTATATTAAACTCCTAACAGATCATGCACTTTTGCAAGAAACTAATACAGTTACTCAAGCTTATTCATCATGATCCACTTTATTTAATCATAAAATTCAGGTACGGTACATATTTGCACAAGGGTCTAATATTTGGAACAAGTACTTTAATAACCTGGCAGTAGTTCTTTTTTGTTCTGAGGCACAAAAATGCCACGAATGTCCTGTGAATTTCTGTTGGCCTTATCCTTGATTACACAGTTCACAATTTATACTGGTTTACTAGATCAAGTAAGATTGAATTTATATTAAACTGACGTTCAATAACTTGGCTAAAGTTGATGAAAATTAATGCAGATCACTTGGGCAGCATTAATTCAATAAAAGCTTTTACTTTAACATACCCCCGAACTCTTTGAGCAGTTGGAAAGAAATTTAAACAAAAATGATGGAACATGAGTGATGCCAGCTTGTCACCAAACAATGTATAGTCTTATAGCCTTAATATGCCCTATGACCTTTGGCATTATTAAATTAAGTCCTGAAGTACGGAAATAAAATCCCTAATGGTGACCATTATTATATAAGGGATTAACAAGAAATAATCAGCCTGTTAGTTATTTTGATATACTGCTGTTTTGAAAATGCGTTCCTTGAAGATCAAGCTAACTAGTGATGGTATTGTGAAACTATCTTTGTACTGAATCTGGTGGTAATAAAAAAAAATTGCTGTGTGTTTCCATTTTAACTTAAGGAGGGTTCTTTCAAAATGTGTTGCATGCTTTCCCCCGACCTGCAGACTGAGCTATTTCCTGGACTGTAGGTCTCCCTAGGTCATTCCTATAAACCATTATAAAAAAGACATAATAGGCTGAAATTTGAATAGAGTTGCTAATTTCTGAAAGAAAACAATGTATGTAGCAGAAGGTTCTCATCCAATTTTCAAAAGCGTGGAAGGCCAAATATTAAGGTTAAGCATTTTTTTCCTATGGGATCAAAGAGATTTCCTACTGAGGCTCGACTTTCGGAGACCAATCCCCCGCTGTAGGGAGGAGGAGCCGATTAGGTGGTTCCACCCCAGGCGTCTTATGGATCCTCAGGGTTTTCAGACGGTGCTTGGTGTTGTGCCTGATACTCTTGTCCGCAGTCCGGTGGAGACCTTGGAACTCAGCGGCGTCTGAGGCTCTCCACCGGATTGCGCCTTTACGGCCGATCCACAGCAGTGGATCCAGGAGGGCTCCTTGGTTTACCAAGGACCTCCGGGAGATGAAGCGCCAAAAGAGACGCCTAGAGTGCCGCTGGAGGTCCAGTAAATCCGAGTCAGACCGAGCACTATTAAAAACTTGCATCAGAGCATACCTTTCAGCAATATGGACAGCTAAGAACACCTATATTGCTGCTCTGATTGCGTCCGCTGAGTCGCGCCCTGCCGCCTTGTTTAGGGTAACCCGCTCCCTCCTGAATGGGAGGGTTGCGGATAATCCCTTACGAGGTAGAGCGGAGGAGTATGTCCAGTTCCTTGTGGACAAAGTTGCTCGGCTTCCGATGGACCTGGACTCCAATTGCACAGAGCCAGCCGGGGTACCGGGGGAGGGTCTTGAGCGACATCTCTGGACTGACTTTCAACTTGTTACTCCTGATGAAGTGGACAAGGCCATGGGAGCGGTGAGTGCCGCCACGTGTGCACTGGACCCGTGCCCCTCCTGGCTGGTCGCGAACAGCAGGGAGGTGACGCGGGGCTGGATCCAGGCGATGGTGAATGCCTCCCTTCGGGAGGGCTTCTTTTCTCCGCCATTGAAGACAGCGGTGGTGAGACCCCTCCTGAAGAAGCCATCTCTGGATCCAGCCATTTTCAATAACTATCATCCAGTCTCCAACCTCCCCTTTGTTGGGAAGGTTGTTGAGAAAGTGGTGGCCTTTCAGCTCCGACGGTCCTTGGATGAAGCCGATTATCTGGATCCCTTTCAGTCTGGATTCAGTCCTGGCTTCAGCATGGAAACCGCTTTGGTCGCACTGACCGATGATCTCTGGAGAGCCAGAGATGGAGGTCATGCCTCCGTCCTAGTGCTTCTTGACCTCTCAGCGGCCTTCGATACCATCGACCATTGTATCCTTATGCGACGGTTACGAGAGGTGGGGGTGGGAGGCACTGTTCTTCAGTGGTTCTCCTCCTACCTCTCGGACAGGTCGCAGTCGGTGTTGGTCGGGGGCAGAGGTCGACCCCTAGGCCCCTGAAATACAGGTTCGGTCCTGTCCCCCCTCCTGTTTAACATCTACATGAAGCCGTTGACTGAGATCATTCGGCGGCACGGGATAAAATACCATCAGTACGTGGACGATACCCAGTTGTATCTGTCCGCCACGTGCCAACTCAGTGAAGCGGTTGACGTGATGTGCCAGTGCCTGGAGGCTGTCAGGGTCTGGATGGGGGTTAACAAGCTTGCTCTCAATCCAGACAAGACCGAGTGGCTGTTGTGTTTCCCTCCCAAAAAATTGGTTAGTACTCCATCACTCAGGCTGGGGCGTGAAATTTTATGCCCCTCAGACAGGGTTCGCAATTTGGGAGTCCTCTTGGACCCACAGCTGACCTTAGAACATCATTTGTCGGCTGTGACCAGGGGGGCATTTGCCCAGGTTCGCCTGGTGCACCAATTGCATCCCTACCTGAACCGGGAGGCACTCGCAACAGTCACTCATGCCCTCGTGACCTCAAGACTGGACTACTGCAATGCGCTCTACATGGGGCAGCCCTTGAAGAGCATTCGGAGACTTCAGCTCGTCCAGAATGCAGCTGCGCGAGCGATTGTGGGTGCACCTCGGTACACCTGCATTACACCTATCCTCTGCGAGCTGCACTGGTTACTGATTGGTCTCCGGATACGCTTCAAGGTGCTAGTCGTCACTTATAAAGCCCTTCATGGTATTGGACCTGGGTACTTGAGAGACCGCCTGCTGCCAATTACCTCCCAAAGACCCATTAGATCACACAGATTAGGCCTCCTCCAGGTTCCGTCTACTAGCCAATGTCATCTGGCCACTACCCGGGGGAGGGCCTTCTCTGTGGCGGCTCCGGCCCTTTGGAACGAGCTCCCCGCAGAGATTCGGACCCTCACCTCTCTTCAGGCCTTCCGAAAAGCCGTTAAAACCTGGCTGTGTCAGCAGGCCTAGGGTCGATGAGTTCCCTTCCCCTCTCGAATTGTGTGACTGTTGGTTGTTTTACATACCCTGTATTTTTTGTGCAGTTTTTGTGTTTCCCTTCCCCTCATTGGGTTTGTGCGCCACCCTGAGTCCCGCTGGGAATAGGGCAGCATATAAATAAAATGAAACTCAAAACTTGAAACTCTGTAGGTAATATCAGAATTCAAACAACCCTCCATTACAAAATCTGGTTAATGAACTACTGCAGCTATCTGTTTATTAGAAGGCAAATATGCTTGTATTTCTTACTCTAGGTCTATGATGGCGAACCTATGGCACGCATGCCAGAGGTGGCACACACAGCCCTCTCTGTGGGTACGTGTGCCATCGCCAGCTGCTCTTCTGGTGCATGCATGCGCACCGGCCAGCTGATCTTCATGCACACCAGAGTGCCCGAAACCCGAAGACCAGCTGGCTGGTGTGCATGCTTGTGCTGGTTAGTTGGTCTTCGGGTTTCTGGTGATCCAGTGCACCTCTGTAGTCATCCAAGGATCAAAATAAATCCAAGTTTTCTGTTAATATCTGTTGAAAGATGCCAACTTTGCAAGGTAGTCCAGGCAAGAAGTACACCCTGATGAACTAACGCTGTTTCATTGAAGACTACATTAACAGAATCTTGTAAGGGTGAAAGTATTTCTCCCCCCCCCTCTTTATTAGTCTCTGGGAAACTAGGGAGGGTTCCTTCTAAATATGTTGCATGGTTCCCCCCCCCGTCCCGACCGGCAGACTGAGCTATTTCCTGGGCTGTAGGTCTCTGTAGGTCATTCCTATATACCATTATAAATAGGCTGAAATTTGAATAGAGTTGCTAATTTCTGAAAGAAAACAATGTATGTAGCAGAAGGTTCTCATCCAATTTTCAAAAGTGTGGAAGGCCAAGTATTAAGGTTAAGCATGGCTGCTATTAATAGAGGGAGATTTTTTCTCCAATCACATGGCCTGGAAACTCAAAGGCCATACTTTGGGATAGATGGCATGGGGAATCTCCCGATTTCACAGGCAGTTCATGAGAGGGTGTGCAGCAACTTCCTCTAGCCTCTTCTGACTATTATGTCCTTTGCTTTTTATAGTGTTGGTGTTTCCTGTTTCCGTATTGTATTTAGAATTCTTTTGATGGAACAGAATGTTTATCATATAGACAAGGCTGCCTGAGAGCAATTATTTTTAAAAGGGGTTTTAAATAGAGTTGATGATTAAGACACCTATAATCATAATGTTAAAAGAAAGTAAAGCTAAAAATGATTGACTCCAATCTTTTTTTTTTTGTTTCCCAATCATTACACTGCATATCACTCCTTCCCTATAGATATATTCACTTGATTTTAATCATTTGTCTGCTTTCTGTTCTGATCATCTAGGACAGAGGTGTCAAACTCAAGGCCCGAGGGCCAAATCTGGCCCACGGGGTACTTAGATCTGGCCCACAGAGTCGCCCCAGAAACAGTGAAGAACAGGCCTGTGATGCTTCTTCCACTGAAAACAGAGCTTGGGCCATGGCCCTCCCAACTTCGTTTCACTGGCACAGGGTTGCTGGAGGCCGTAGCAGCCAAAAACGGAGCTCGGGTACCCGTTTTCTCTGGCAGAGCTCTCAGGAAACCACAGGGGCTCCTGACATGTGTGATGTCAAGTTGGCTATCCCCACTGTGGTCCCCCAAGGTCAAACACAACCCTGATGCGGCCCTCAATGAAATCAAGTTTGACACCTCTGATCTAGGATCTTTCTGAATTGTCCCGGTAGAATCATGACAATTGGGGGGTGGTGTAACTTCCAAGGACAGTGTAATGGGATAATGACCTTGGGAAGCAAGGGAAAGAGATGCTGCCTAGGGAACAACCACAAAAAGTTGGATGGGGCAACCCACACCTGAATAATGGGCAGAGAAAGACATTTAGAAAAGATCTGGCCCTTACTTATCAAGCGGTAAAAAGGGACAGTGGGCGATTTGTGCTTTCAATCTTGCAAGGTTCTTTTAATGTAGCCTTACAATAAAGTCACTTTGTCATGTTTCCTGTCTGACAGCGGGAGGCTGTTGGACAGTATCACCCATATTTATTTATTTGCTTGCTTATTCGTTTTGATTTGTGTCCTACTATTTTGCCCAGAGCTCACCTGTATGTCTGCTATGTTTTTTTTTCAGTAGGAGGAAGCACTGTCAACATAGTAGTCATAGTACTGTTGTTAATAACAACACCAAGACTGGCACCAGCATTAACACCACCACTCCCACCTTGAAAACAGCTGCCAAGGTACTTGGTGTGGTTGTTGTCTAGCTCAAATAACATAGTTTATATTATAGAAGTTAAGATCAGCTTATCTGTGGGCAATTACTATCACCAATGGTGTGGCACCAAAAAGAACAGAAAATATATAACTCTTAGATTTTTTTTTGTTATCCTTTACCTAAAATATTTAATTCATTCCCTGTCTTAATGTGATATCAATATTTATAAAATCTCCTCTTATTACTGCTTTCCCCCCTCCTTTTAGTAGGTTAATTTCTTTTACGAGAGCATTTAATTCTTTCAATAATTCTAGCATTTTCTTCGCATACAATCAGTTAAATGTGCCAATTGCTGTATAGAATGTGTGGTTTTAAGGGAGGCATCTCCAGAATCTCAACTAAATGTATAATACAGTCATGTGCTGAAAAGACAGTTAATGTTTGATGTTTGATAATGAATGGTTTATTACACATGAAGATTCATGCAGAATTCAGATGTTTTACGATTTTTCTCTTTGTTTTAGATTTCAAATCATATATATTTATAATAGTTACAATGTGAAATAATAATTTTAAAAAAATCCCAAAGTTAAAAATGCAATTAAAACAATTAACCCATTTGATTACAGTTAAGTTAAAAAGTAGTTACATACAATAAATATTAAAAACTTTAAGAAAAGCTATAAAATACTTAAAATCACAATTCCTCAAAACCCTGAAAATAATATCTTATCCTCCATACACAACAGTGGTGGGTTCTGGGTGGTACAGCCTGGTACGGCCATTCCAGGAGTAGCCGGGAGATGCGGCCACCATACTGGTATGATGGCTCATTTGGCCTATCCGCCCGCCCGTGTTCTTTGGGCATTTAGTACCGCAACTGACCCATTGCGCATGTGCGCACAGCATGCGGTGCTTGTGTGACCTCCACCGGGCAGCTGGATGTTGCATGACATTGGTGTGCGCATGCATGCGCAGCACATGTGCCCATCTAGGATGCCCTGCACCGTGCACAGCTACCGGTTGCGCTGTGGTCCGGAACCCGCCACTGATATACAATATGTAATAAAGGAAAAGGTACCCCTTGCACACATGTGCTAATCGTTCCTGACTCTAGGGGGCAGTGCTCATCTCCATTTCAAAGCTAAAGAGCCAGAGCTGTCCGAAGACGTCTCCGTGGTCATATGGTTGGCATGATTAAACGCCAAAGGTGCACAGAGCACTATTACCTTCCGACCAAAGGTTGTTCCTATTTTTTCTACTTGGATTTTTACATGCTTTCGAACTGCTAGGTTGGCAGAAGCTGGGAGAAGTAATGGGAGCTCACTCCGTTATGCGGTGCTAGGGATTCGAACTGCTAAACTGCCAACCTTTCAATCGACAAGCTCAGCGTCTTAGCCACTGAGCCACCTATTACAATATGTAATAGCTACAGCTAATTGAACACCTGGTGAATATATATGCTTTAAATGGCATCAGGCATTTAGAAGTCTCCATGCCAGCATTGTTTGAATGGCTATGAATTTAGTAATTAAAGGCATGTGTAAATTATATTTTTAAAAAAGTTGTGACTTGTGCAGCTCTGTGCAGTGCTGTATGATATATAAAATCAAAATAGTTTGCTTCAAAAATGCTGCAAGAATATGTGCATTCCATCCTTTTTAAATACAATATAACATTTGTATTGTATGGTACTGCTGTTTAAACATAGAGGAGGGCACATATCCTTTAGTATCTGGTGTTTCTAAATAGGGCTTTGTGATCCTGTTCCACACTACATATTGCTTTTTTGACTTTTTGATATGTTCTTGATTCTGAAGGCTTTTTCTTTTCTTCCCTCCCTTTGTAAAACGTAGCCAGGATTTCTCCCTGTTTGGCCCATGAAGAACTTTGAAATTCAAGTGACTTCATAGGCATGAGAGTCCCTCCTTGTCCTCTGTTTTTAAAGCTTCTGGAGTGTGCCCTGCCTCAGTCACAGTTCTCCATTTCCTCTCTTGATCACCCTAGTAGCTGACTTGATCCTAGCCAAGTGCTGCATTCTTTCCATACACTGTCATTGACTTGTGGGTCTGGCATCACTGGTGGCAGGCTGGCCTCCAGGGAAGCCCTTTTATATGCCTGCAGCAAAGCGATTTCTTTAGCTGGATGTTTGAGAATTTAACACTGAAGGGCAGCAATGTTACTTGTCCTATCTGTGGATATCCCTCCTCCTCCCCTCCCCCAATTCTTACATTGTGGACTAGGGGACTTGGAGAATCTTGATGCACACCTGTGCCTGTCCTGACAGCTGCTAAATCAACCAGCAAAGAAGAGCTGAGTGAAAAAAGATAGTCTGACTGACCTATTAAACATTCACATATTATTGCTTAGATAACTGATTCTGCTATTTCCTTTCAATTTCTGTATCTCTATTTTGCCCTGAACTGGAGATAATCGGCATCAGACTTCAAACTAATGTTGATGAATCCAAGAAAAAGAAAGGGCGTGGGGATAAATTGATAAAAAAATAATAATGTTTGAAATGGAAGTAATTCAGGAGCTCCGTGGATTAAAAGAACATTGGCGTGGTTGATTTGGGAGTTGCGACTGCATTTGCCTAACTCTCTGATTGATTAAATAATTGATAAATCATCAGCTTGATTTACTGCAAAATAAAAATTGCAGTAGTAATTTAGCAGGATGAAGGGAGTGGTTTGTTAAGTGATTAGGCCTTTTATGTGGCTTTCACTATTAGGTTCATCAGGTTCTCCAAATGTATGTTGAAATTGCAATTCTCAGAAGTATAAGCCGTTGTGAGAATCAAACACTTCCTGAGGTCATCAGGTTGGGAAATGCTGACCTAATCCATGCTTCTATGATGCTCCATTGAAGTTTACAAAGAAGACATCAGATCAAAATAACCCCCTGGTGTTTGTCCCTTTCTTCTAATATTAGCAATATACAAAGTGTAGTTTCATTTAATGATCTTGTCTGGTAGGAAAGGCTTCCAGGGATGAATCAGGTAAAGGAATTTCAAACTTGTTTTGGATGGAATTAAGGGAAGAGCAGCTGGCAGGGTGGATTGGATTATAACGCTTTCCCTGTTGGGAGGCACCAAAGTAGTCAGGGAGAATCTGATCTAGGATAAGAACTCCCACAATCTGTCACACACTTTGGAAGTTCTTCCACACCCCAGTTCTTCCCCTGCATATTATTTTCTCCATATTTATCCTACAATTAAAGTTTATTGTAAAAATATTTCTAGTGTTTGCCTCCCAAATACAACCATAAATAGTAACACGTTGTTAAACTTAGTTGCTGCCCATCTTGCCATGGGTCTACTCTAGGTGGCAACACTAGTTGTACTTCACAGTCTTTGAAGAATATACCCCTGAAGAGGATGTCAAAGATGGTGAAGGTTTTATCCTGTTTTTTCTTGAGTTTATTACGTCAAAATGTAGGAAGGAATTTAAATGATTAAATGCTTCTACATTTTTTTAAAAATGTCATTTCATCAGTGTTGTCACATGAAAAGATATATTTAAATATTTGCAAAATGCGAGAGACTGTACTCCTGTGATATACTGTAGGAGTGTCTAGAACTCTTTTTTTGACATGCTCAATTTTTTGGGGGTATGGAGAATGTTTTTTGTATGGAAGAACATTTAAGACAACCGTGAGCCCATGACAGTCTGAAATTATACAGGCCAGAAACACATTTGCTGGCTAAGTAGAAGGATTTTTCTTTATATCTTGAACTTTACACTGTAATACCCTTTGACAGTTTTCTGGCTAATGGTCAGGAAAGCTTGACATTAATAGAAAATACTTAAGCTCAGGTGCTAGAGAAGATGAAATTCCCTGATAATACCTCTGACCACAGAAAGAAGCTACTTGTTAATATGTTGATCGGGCTTCCCATGTTTGGAGATGAGATGGCAACATTTGCACAGTATTGGGGGACTCTCTTGGTAGACTTTTAACTATCCATGTCGGCTTGTGACAAATGCTGCTATAATATTAAGTCAACTCTCCAATCTTTCAAGTTTGAGATTATGTATTTCTTTTGATGTTGTCTGCTTGAAAGACAGGATTTATTTTGAGCCCTGACTGTGTGACCTGAGAAGCTAAGTCAAATGCTGGCTATCGTGTTTCCCCGAGTAAGAACCTCTTTCTCTTTCTCTTTCTGCCTCTTTCTCTCCCTTCTGTGTAAAGCATGTTGTTCTTTGTTAGAGAGTTTATTCTTGTTAACATCAATATCTAAAAACAATGTATACATATAATTAAATGAATTAGACCCCAGAGAAATATTTCCAAGTCTAGAAATCAGTAGTTTGCTAAGGTAACATAGTAGTTTTTCTTTGCCAGGGAAGCATTGTAACACTAAACCATTGCTGCCTGCCTGAATATAACACAAATTCCATGCAGAAGGAGAAACTATCACATGATTGAAAGTTCCTCTTAAAACAATCATCCAGGAAAACATTAGATACAAGTATGTTATAGGGTGGGGGAGAATGTGTTCTGCCTTTATTTCTGCTAAAAAAAAATCCTGGAAAAAGCCAAATTTAGATTCCAATTATAGTTGGCATCTAATTTAGATTCCATCAAACACCCCGAAAGTTTCAAATGTAGACACCTCAATGTTGTATATATGAGCAGGCACAGTTTACACTACTTAACAAGTTTTATTCCCAAAGGTGGCAGCTGTTAGCTGCACATAGATAAATGGTGGAGGATTTGCTAGGTTGATAAACATTTCCTATGAAATAGGAAAGCCAGGATTTAGTATTAAGCAGTAGAATATCTCTCTTGTAAACAATCTGAAAAAGTCTATGTTACAAAGAGGCATATATTTAATATTTTAATTTTTCTCATCTAGTGCCACCCCATTTATGTTGGATTGCAATTCTCATCATAGCTTGGACAGAGGTTATTTCTTTCAAGTGAAAGATGGAATTCTCTCCTTTGTGCACTTGCATTCTATGGCGGCCAAAGGAATCCCAATGAAAAAGTTAGCTAAAAGATTTCAGGGGGATAGAAGAGTTCCTTTTTGAGGAAACGTTATAATCTGGGGAAATTGAATAACCAGCAAGGAATATACTGCAGGATTTTAGAATGATTTCACTAGGAAGATAAGATATGAAGAGAAAACATTCTCCTCTGATAGCAACAACTGAGAGTCAGTCAAAGATGCCGAAAGTGTGAAATGAAGCCACTTCAAAGTAGTCCAGATAAGAAGCACAAACCATGAGTTAAATTAGCACCAACTTTATTGTAGGGTTACAGTAAGACAATCTTCCAAGTGTGAAAGCATTTCTCCCCTTTCTGAAATGCTTCCTGTGTCCCTTTTGTTCTGTTGGCTTATGGTTGCATAGTTTGCAGCTCTTCCTTTCATTTCCCAAAGTCATTCTCACATACCATTATAGAAAGATTTGGGACCAAGAAAAATAACTTAGGCAGAACATAGTTAGAATGACAGCATTTGTGTCTACCAGTTGTAATTGTGACTGCCAATTGGGCTGCCTGGATTAAGGGGGTTAGGCAAGGTTGTACTTACTAAAGTTCCCAGGAGCCACTTTGAAGAGGAGAATGTAAATTATATAACAATGTGGGATTATTAATTTATGGATGAACTTTTGCCACCAGGTGGCACAATTGGCTTTGTGTTGGGATGATTACCTGTCTGTTGATTATATTCATGACAATCTAAGAGTGTACGTGATATTTTTGAGTTAAATTTATATAATAGAAACTTTTAAAAATAAGGGGGAAATGTATCAATACTATGATTTCTAAAATATAAGGTGGCTTAAATCGTATATTCACAGCCAGTGTGGGGTTGATAAATAGCTGCAAAAACCATAATTTTTATGTTACTTAATAAAGGTTTCTGTCTTAAGCTTAATATTTAACACTAAGTTCTCCACTCTATATTTACTTGTTGCTGTTTATGCATATTAGAAATGAAGAAAAAAAACTTAACAGAAGTCATTCAAAAGTTGATTGAAAAAATCTCCTTTTTTTGTACCTTGACCAGTTTATAATATTTATAAAACGTAGGCCCCCTTAGAAGCCACATTGTAAGTGTTTGTATTTGCTTTATGTATAATGTATTATATATATAAGAATCGTTCTTGCTTGAATTTGATGATGTGTCTACCCTATGTGATAAAATGTTCCTTCTGCTCCATGACATTTCCAACATTGTTATTGTATGATTTATGTACTTTGGAGATTATTGGTGGAGTTGTATACTATCAGTAAAACATTAGGTATCAATTTTGTTCACAGTTCTTCCCATTGTTGTGTGGTGACTATTTCTATTTTGCATCATTAAAGTTTTGCATCATTTTATCATTTGTTTTTGCTGTCTCTGTGTCATATTTAGGAAGGAATTTGTAAATGAGTGGCTAGGCATGCTTCAAAAAGATCCAGACATTCTGTGGATCTTATGTCAGTATAAGCACAAAATCTCTCCAATATTTATTAAAGTATCCCACACAATTTTTCAGAGTCTGGAACTTCCTCCACTTTAAGCTTACTCTTGTAATATGCGTTTGATAACTTTTAAAAGCAACGTGTACAGAACTGGAACTACCAATTTCCCTTTAAATACTGAAGGCTAATTTTAAAGTAGTTCAGATGTCATATTACATGGGAACAGTTAGGCCAATTAATACAATTATACTTACGTAAGTATAAAAAGAAATTATTGGTTAAATGAAACCATTACACCTTCCCTTTGTTTACATGTTTATCTTTTGAAGTTGCAAGATTCTTAAATTCTTCTTTGTAGAACAGAAGAATTTTATTTTAAAATTCTGGAAGCAATACTTAGTGGTGGCATAACAACTGAAATCTGGAAAGTGGGAATCTCTCTTCCAATATTCAGTTACTGCTGATTCTTTCCCCTTCTGATCAATCGTGTCCAATTCTCAGAGACTGCCAGGACAAGTCCCTGCATTTGGCAAGGTTTTTCAGAAATCCTCAATGGAACTGCATCTACATGGAGGGAAGTATGCAGTAGAGTACTCCAAGGCTCTGTTTTAGGCCTAGTACTCTTCAGCATCTTCATCAATGATTTGGATGAGGGAATAAATGGGGAATTCATCAAATTTGCAGATGACACCAAGCTGACAGGAATAGCTAACACTCCAGAAGACAGACTTAAGATACAGAAGGATCTTGACAAACTTGAACATTGGGCACTATCTAATAAAATGAAATTCAATGGTGAAAAGTAAGGTTCTACATTTAGGCAAGAAAAACGAAATGCACAGGTACAGTATAGGTGGTACCTTGCTCAATAGTAGTAACTCTGAGAGGGATCTTGGAGTCCTAGTGGACAACCATTTAAATATGAGCCAGTAGTGTGCAGCCAACACAGTTCTAGGCTACATAAACAGAGGGATAAAATCAAGATCATGTGAAGTGTTAATACCACTTTATAATGCCTTGGTAAGGCCACACTTGGAATACTGCATTCAGTTTTGGTCGCCACGATGTAGAAAAGATGTGGGGACTCTAGAAAGAGTACAGAGAAGAGCAACAAAGATGATTAGGGAACTGGAGACTAAAACATATGAAGAACGGTTGCAGGAACTGGATATGTCTAGTTTAATGAAAAGGAGGACTAGAGGAGACATGATAGCAGTGTTCCAATATCTCAGGGGTTGCCGCAAAGAAGAGGGAATGAAATTATTCTCTAAGGCATCTGAGGGTTGTGTTTGACTTTGGGGGACCAGGGTGAATGTAGCCAACTCGATATCACTCCTGGGTGCCTGTGGTGGCCTGAATGCTCTGCCAATGAAAATGAACTCCCGCACTCCATTTTCAACTGCAATGGCCTCCTGCAGCGAAAATGGAGCTCGGGAGGGCCGCACACAGATCTAAGCACCCTTTGGGCCTTGAGGTTGACACCTCTGATCTAGTATCAAGCTATAGAGAAAGTTATCCCTTGCATTCTGGCTTCCTCCTCATCTCTTTCTTCTTAGAGGAATAGATGAAGAGAAAGCTTTAATTTGTCTGTGCTTAATGCAAATTAAACTAATCACAGAAGATTCTGGTTTAGAATTACCATTAGGAATTTTATCAGGATTAATTTATGTAACAAAGCTGCAGGAGCCCTGGCCTGTTTTCATATCTGCCATATTTATTCCTGTTGAGCTGATTTCTCCTTTTAAAAAGGTCTCAGTTCATAATAAAGCAAACACATGTGCCCTCTAGTGGTGGACAATTATAACATATAGCAATGATGGCGAACGTTTTTCTGCTCGGGTGCTAAAAGGACGCGCACGCGTGATAGCGCATGCTGGCCAGCTGATTTGGGCTTCCAAACTTGTTGCAGGCCTGTTGGGCAGTTTTTCGCCATCCACAGGCTCCAGAGGCTTTTCTGAAGCCTGGGGAGGACAAAAAACGGCCCAACGGGCCTACCAGAAGTCTGAAGGCTTCAGTGAGGCCTGTACACATTTGCAGGGATGGTGGTGGAACACAGGGGGGTTGTGTGTGCATGCGCAGTGGGGGAGGGTATTGCATTATAAGTGTGGGCATGGATGTGCACGCTATCATGTGCGCCCTTTTAGCACCCAAGCAGAAAAATGTTCACCATCACTGCTATAGGTTATAATTGTCCACCACTAGAGGGCACATGTGTTTGCTTTATTATGAGCTGAGACCTTTTTAAAATGCTCAAAATATTTCGTAATTTAGTTTCTTTTTGTGAAGCCCTTAAAGTGATTTTGAAGGTTTTGATTGTGTCAACTTATCACAAAATGAGAAATATCTATCCAGGATGTGAATTAGGAAAGGACCTTAAAACCCTTAATAACCACAAGCCAAAGAACAAACTGGGGAAAAAAATTGCCCTATCTATTCCAGGAATGCAAAGGAAGTACCTGGAAGTAGCAGATATGTAAAAATAGTGAGTCATTCATTTTTAACGAATGTGTTCTTATGGTAGGCCATGTGAAATCTAGTTCCCAATTGGTAAAGCGGTTGAGATTCTAATCTGCAGTATCCTGTGGTTAGTGATTAATGTTGACCAAATATGCCCTCAAGGGTACTTCCAAAATTAAGGGAGAAATCCCTCTTTCTTCTCTTTCCTTTGTAGATGTTGCAAGATTGTCCAAAAGCCCGAAGAGAAGTTGAACTCCATTGGAGAGCATCTCAGTGCTCCCATATTGTGAAGATCATGGATGTCTATGAAAATCTTTACCAGGGTCGAAAATGTCTCCTGATAGTTATGGAATGGTGAGTGTCATTTATTGGTAGAGGGAGTGGAAATATAGAGGCATCGTGATGCCCTTCCCCTCCATGGAGATCTTCTTTTTAAAAAAATTGCCTTATGCCATTTGCCTTATGCCAAAACAAAGCATGTAAGATAAAGGTTTTGTAAACAGCACAGCTGGATAGGAAGAATATGGTTTTTCACATTATTTAGCCTTGGCCACTCAGGGCTACATAACCAAGGGGAACTTGTTGAATCAGGCTCATAAAGATAACAGAAGTCAAATCCTATCTTTCAAGGACCAGATAATGTATTAATCGCGAAGTGATTATGTTAGCACTTTTGCAACTTTTTGGATCAGCTGAATTTTCTGGGCAGTTTCTAAAGGTAGTCCCATCTTATACTCAAAAGTAAATTAAAGCATCCAATCAATTTAAGTCATAATTTAAATATAAAAGTAAGATTTTTTTTGGAAACAGGACATATTATTTTAAACTTGAGCATATTGCAGTTTAAGTAAATAAGCATCCTCTAGCTGAAAGAGGAAGAGGGAATTTGTGGTATAATAAGTCCTGGAAGAGAAGGACAGGGGTAAGAGGAGATGGAATGATTCAGAATGATTTGCTTCTTTCATTTTCTACTTGCCCATGTGGGCTGCAGCAAAGTGCTAACTCCATTCTACTTGTCTATGGAGATTCTCAGGCATCCAGGTCATGATTGCCCCAAAGGTGCAGTTTTGCTTCTCATCCAAGAAACTTCTTCAGCTCTGACACAGGTGACCTTGAGGACACACACAAACCCCTAAGTGGCCTCAATGACTCTCTGAAAGAATGCAGATGACGAGATGTCTGCAAGGAATATAAATCCTTCCATTCCCCACCATCCAGGCTTAAGAAGCTTCTTGGATGAGACGCTAAATATCTTCAAAGAAAAAAAAAATCCAGTTGCCTCTTTAAAACGCCTTTGGGACAACTCCATTGTACATACCTCCACACATATTGCGGGTCTTTTATATTTTCCTCTGTGCCTAGCTTCATGCTGGCCATTGGGCATAGTCAGGAAGACAGACAGGCTTGTGTGAGAGCAAGTGTGGCCTGAAGAGAGACAGAATTTTGACCTGCATCTCCTTTCAGTTGGTGGGAAATGCTTCTGCCCAGTTTTTAAGCATTGGAAGAGATTCTAGGTCCCTCCACCCAAATAGAATGGTCGGCATCAGTGCATCACTGAAATTTTGAGACTTTGTAGAGAGAGTTAAAGGAATTTTCCCCCAGGAATTTTGCTCTAAAGTAAAAGTGGGGAATGTTATGGCCTCACCATCACTTTTCTTGCCTTCTCTGCACCAGTGAGACTTTAAAATACAAAGCAACAAAATGCCACCAGTGTAGAACTTTTTTTTTTAATTAAAAAAAAGCTATAATCACTTCTGAGCAGAGCATTTGTGAGAAATCACATTTGGGACAGTAGGCATTTATTCTCTTTTGACAAGCAATGTCATTTCTCTGGTATCTCTGTTGAAGGAGATTCTAAAGCATCCATCCATTTTAGTAAAAGGTTTTTTAAAGCTTAATTTCTATGAATGGGGGTGGGAGATTTTTAGGGAACTCTCAACCTGTAAATAGGTGTCCTGAAGGCTGTTCACCTTTGCAAGTACCAATATTGAGCAAATGAATTGTGTCAAAAATAAAGCACCTTGTTTGAAAAATATTATGTATTGTAATAATTTTGTCTACAATTTACTTATGCTAGTGTTTTTGTGAATGCAGAGTCACTATCAGAGTATTTAATCTTTGCAGACTTAGCACACTTGTATACTGAGTTCTATCTTGCCATTGACCATTCCAAAGTATTTCTACTTTCAAGAATCCTGTGGCACCTTTGGATTCTGTTGGCCACTACCTATCTTAGTAACTGGACCATCTGACCTTCCAATAGCAGCAACGTTTAAGAGAAAGCTGCTTAAAATAAGCAACGTTCTCATTCTTTCATTTGGAGGTTGTAAATCTTAGGTGCCTTTCCAAGTACCAAATTTACATCCCAGGGTGGATCTTACTGCTGTAAGCAATTTTTTTGAACGGTTTATTAAGGAAGCAAATCCTTAAAGATCTGGCCCCATTCCTGGTCCTGGGGCCTCGAATGCGGGTAGAAATCCATTTCTTGGTTACAGGAGTAATTATGTTGTGGAATATATTCTCAGTGGCTATATATTTTAATCTTTGTAGTTGTTGCATTACTGATCCATTCCTTTAACACTGGCATTTATACATGTTTTTATTTGATTAGCAATATTAACGTATTTACTGTTGAGACAATACTCGTCTTGTGTCACCTCTAATACCCTGTATTTATTATAGAGGATGTACTGTTTTTTGGTGGACTGCATCACGTCTGATGTGTTAGTGTAACTTGATATATAACTCTGCTGTTTCTTCTTTAACCAATGAACACAACTATCTGAATATTGAGACAGTGACTGAGTTAACATTTTTTTATGTAACCACAAGATTTTATAGTTTGATTTTTGCTTAGCAGCAATGCCTGATTTCAGCCACTATAGTTTGAAATTATGTTTTATGAGCCACATTATGGCTGTTACACATTGTGGCTGGGGAATTCTGGGAGGTGAAGTGTACAAGTCTCAAAGCTGCCAAGTTGGACATTGCTAGTTTAGTGCTTCAGTGTAATCAGACAATCTCCTGCAATGCTCAATTTTCTTAAAAGGAACGATATTCTGAAGATCTGAGTACTTGAAGGCCTAGAGGTGATAGAAATGTGTTTATAGTTTTGGGTTGAGACAGCACTTGTTATCATAACTAAATTTGTTTATGAATTTCAGCTTGGATGGAGGGGAACTCTTCAGTCGAATTCAAGATAGAGGAGACCAAGCTTTCACAGAAAGAGGTACGAAGGGATAGAATAGATTTCTTCTAGGTTCATACAGATGTTCATATTCGGCTATCTTTTAACAAGGGCACTATTGAAAAAGACTTCTTGCAAAATGTACCTAGCCTAATTCTTCCAAGGGGTCTCCAAACAATTATTTTGAACAGGCTTGGATAAACTTTAGGCTACTAAATCTACTGTGTTTCTTATTTTTCTTGATCTCGTAATGTATCAATAGTTAGCTAGTTAGTCAAGTGTTACTGAATTTGGCCCAGACTCTGGTGATGGGATGATGAATGTTTCAATTTGTCTCCAGAAATAACATCATAGCTTTTCCAGTAACTTCCCCACAATGTCTTTGATCCTGTCTGTCTACCTTACCCATAGTCTTTCCCTTTTTTTAGTTTCCTAAACCCTGCCAGCCTAATTGCTTTTTCCAGTCTGATATGCCTAAAATATAAGAGTTTTTTTCTTGTTGATCATCCTTTCAAAGGAGGCATGGTGGCTCAGTGGCTTAATGACACTGGAGATGGTCTTTGCTCCAGTGGTTCGAGTCCTAGCACCCTGTGGTGGGGTGAGCTCCCATCACTTGCCTCAACTTCTGCCTACCTACTAGTAGATAAATAGGAACACTTGAGCAGGGAAATAAACTGGTGCTTTGTGCAGGTGGTCAGATTCTTGCCAGCTCTGAACCTTCCTGGTTGTGATGGCCATTTGTGAGGTGCATCTTGTGTAGGAGGGGACCTTGGAGGGGACCTTGAAGGAAGAGCTACTCATCTTTCTTTCTGGTGCAAAGCTAGCTCGCCCTCCTGTGGTGCACCTTGGGAAGCGCACAAGCATGTACCACAGCAGAACTAGTAAATTGGCAGCCAAACTACTAATCTGCATTAGCATTGTAGTCTCCTGGCTAATGTAGCAATGACATACTACTACTACTAATAACCTTTTCAAAGGAGTGATCAGTCTGTAACTGTTCTAAGTTGTTTGATTGATTCTTTCTGCTGTCAATGGAACTCTTTTGTAACTTCCCAATTTCACAATCTATCTCCTTTCTCTTGCTCTTTTTCCATCTCCTAAGTTTCCATTACCATTGGAAAACGCATTACTTTAACTATTCTGATCTCTATTATCAGGGACATATTCTAATCCTTCATGTCCTTCATGTTTTTGTCTGTTTATTATGTCCCTCCTCCATAGCACTAATCTCCTCTTTACCTCTCCAGTGCTCTGCCCATCTTTATCTAAGTCCAAGAAAACAAAACTATCTACTTCACTTCTTGACCACCAACTGTAAGTTCATTGAGCATGCCTGTTGACAGCATTTTTTAATACTTAACATTAATCTGCTTTTCAGTGTACACTTTTAATTTCATAATGAGGTCTTTTTAGACTTTTTAAATTTTTGCTAGCAAAATATTTTCAGCACATTTCAGACTCTTGGAGTTTTAGCCTCCAGTTTGATTCCAGCAGTTACCCTTTCCAAAAGTATAGAACTTAAAAATATATGGTGACAATATAGATCCTTGTTTCATATCCTTTTTACTCCGAATTACACTGTTTCTTCAGTTTCAGTTCCTGTATCAGTTTTTCATTCATTATAATAATCAGGTGTTTGGACCCACCCAGTAGCTTTAATATATTTCACATTCTGGCATGATAAAGGCAATCAAAGGTTGGGTCAATTCAAAGAAGAAGGAAATATCTTCCATTTATTTTTCATTCTCAATTCTATTTTAACTATCTTTCCTTCTGCCTTGTGTGAAACTTCTTTTCATTTGACATTTGACATAAACTTCTCTCTCCTCCCCCTCCCTCCCCCTCTCTCTTTCTCTCTTTGTCTTCCCTGCCATCCCTTCCCCCCCCTCTCTCACAGACACAATTTCCCCCAATCTCTAGATCTCTTTTCATTTGCATCTAGTGTTTTCATATTTAACAGTCCATTGTCTGTTTTCTGGTGGGGATTGTACTGAATATCTCCTATCTCCTTAAATATTTCTTGTTTATTTACATTTCATATTTCTTAACTGCCCACCTCCCTCGGAGAAGGGCTCATTTTTGTTATTCTATAATCTCAACCATAAAACATATAGTCTTTTTCTTTATGACTTCGTATGTATGTATGTATGTATGTATGTATGTATGTATGTATGTATGTATGTATGTATGTCTTGGTCTTTCTTACTTAATGTTAAAGTTCTGCTTTCATCTATTCTGCTTTCATCTGTTCCTCTGGCTTCAGGCTTTAATCTTCTGTCTTGATCTTTTCATCTAAAAGCTACTTGGATTATTTCCTCTTTGAAATCTTATGAATACTTTCCAGTATTTTTCCAGTACTATACCTCTTATCTATTCTTACATTTCCTCAGATATATTTTTATATTAGTTAAATACATACTTCTTACATTAATATTATCCTGTATATTCTCCAAGTTGCATCTTACTAGGACAGCTATATACATCAGTAATTACATGAGTAATTCATGGTCTTTTTTAAATAATCTGTATCTAGATTTCCTGTTATACATAATATATTTGATGTAGTCTTTTTGGTGGTGCTTGAGGTATAGTTTGTCATTCTGTTGCTTAAAGCTGGTGTTGGCAATGAATAGCAGTAGTATAAGTATAATCTTTATTGTCATTGTACTTAAATACAATGAAATTGGTTAATTTAATAGCACTTAGTAATAGCATTTAGACTTATATACCACTTCACAGTGCTTCATAGCCCTCTCTGAGCGGTTTACAGAGTCAGCATACTGCCCCCAACAATCTGGGTCCTCATTTTACTGACCTCAGAAGGATGAAAGGCTGAGTCAACCTTGATCCGGTCAGAATTGAACTCTGGCAGTGGGTAGAGTTACCTTGCAATACTGCATTCTAACTACTCCATCAGCATTTTTCTCCCAAAACTGTATTTATTTATATTTCATATTTTTAACAGCCCATTTCCCTCAGATTAACCTAAGTCCTTCATTAGTCTTGAATTGTGCCCTCCTTTTTACAGATAGCAATGTCAGTGACTTTTTTTAAAAAAAAAAAAACCAGCTCCATTCCTCCAGTAATGTCCATCAAAGTCTCCCTTAACATCATCTTTACTCTATGGGATGTAGAAGCTTTCAAATTAACAATTTCAAACCTGATTTTCTTTAAAAAAAAAATTAAATTATTGAGATTCTGAACAGACGTTGAACATACAGTAATTTTCCAGCCTAAACACCATGGTTGGTATCCTAAAATAGAATTGAAGAGGTAAGCTATGGGATGGTATTTCAGTGTGATGTAGATTTCTAGTTGATTTCAGATCCTCTAAATCAGTCCCTTAAATATGACATCGTCAAATCCTATAGGCGGGATAGACAGTCTGTCTCAGCCTATGATGTGAACAACAGTTTGGAAAAAAGTAATTTATAACATTAGGAAAGAAGAACCATGTTATAAAAGGAAAGAGAGAAATATAATATAAATGCACATTGGGCAAGTTGTAGCCATATTAGATTTGATTATGCTCTGAATCTTAAGCTAATACAGAACTGCAATGTCCATGTGATCTTTAATTCAGATGTGATTTTTTTTGCGTGTTTGATTACTGAGAATAATGGAGTCTTTTTCACTCTCTCATCTCCTTCAGAGGCTTCTGAAATAATGAAAAGTATTGGAGAAGCCATCCAGTATTTACACTCTATCAACATTGCACACCGGGATGTTAAGGTATGTATTATCTTAGACCTATGCAATATAACTGATAATTTCCAAAGCTTTTTCTTAAATACATTTATCTCCACAAACAAAAAGAGGCCTTATTTAATGCAGTATGCTTGAACTATGTGATTTAAAAAAAAATTAAACTGGCAGATTATAAGGGCTCTGTGCATGATAAATGTTCTGAGTTTAGACAGGTTACAACCATAGTTAGGGCTTTTTAAAATCAGTGACACTCAGTGACACTTATACAGCATTCTCCTTTGAAGGATATATCTGCCTTAATTTTATGTCATTGTAGGATCAGGCAAAATCCTTTCTTCAGCCCTTTTAACATTCCTCTGAATTATTTCACCTTGCTTCCAATATTTTTGCTTGCTATTGTGGTATAGCCTTTCTTTTATAATCTTGCTGTTTTCATTTACTGATTTTCTTATTTTTCTTAATTTAAATGGTTTTTAAGTTATGATATGGCTAAAAGCTGATGAGGGATGGCCTCTTGACTGTGAGTGTACAGTACATAAATGAAGTCAAGCAATAAATGTTCTAATTTTAAAAAAGGTTGTTCTTACTCTATTTTATCCTAACTGTTAGCTGTTGGCAGAGTAAAAGAGTAAGAACAATTTAAGGGATTGATTTAGAGCAGGGGCGTCAAACTTGATTTCATTGAGGGCCGCATCAGGGTTGTGTTTGATCTCGGGTGGCCAATGTGGGTGTGGCCAGGGTGAGTGTGACCAGCTCGATGTCACTCGTGTCAGGGGTGCCTGTGGTGGCCCGGGCACTCTGGCAGCTAAAACAGGCTTGCAAGCTCCATTTTTGGCTGCGACAGCCTCCTGCAACCCTCTGCCAGTGAAAACGGAACTCTGGAGTGCCACCTGCAGCCCTTGCAAAAGCCATTTTCAGCTGGGATGGCTTCACGCAACTCTCTGCCCTCAAAAACAGAGCTTGGGAGGGCTGTACACAGCCCTCCCGAACTCTGTTTTCACTGGCAGAGGCACTGTGGGCCGGTCCTTTGCTGTTTCCAGGGCGACTCCACAGGCCAGATCTAAGCCTCCCACAGACCGGATCCAGCCCCCAGGCCTTGACTTTGACACCCCTGATTTAGAGGATCTGAAATCAACTACAGATTTAGTCATGCATATGAAGTGACCTATAAAATTATTATATAAATAAATCCTAGGAATTATTTTGAATAAAATTATTTTGAATGAAATTACAGAGGAAAATAGCATTAGATGATTTTATGTGGTGGACTCTTTATCTTCTATGGAGCAAGTTTTAGAAGTTGATGTGGAAGATACCTTTGATTAAGGACTTATCTTTTTATGTCTTGTAGCCAGAAAACCTTCTATATACCTCAAAAAGGCCTAATGCTGTATTAAAACTTACAGACTTTGGTTTTGCTAAAGAAACCACAACACATAATTCCCTAGCTACACCATGCTATACACCGTACTATGTGGGTAAGTAACCTTACTACAATGGGTAATTTGTGGACACAATCCTTTTTTGATATTGAATCTTACAGGCTTCTGCAATTACAGGTAATGCTCAATATATGACCACAGTTGAGCACAAAATTTCTGTTCCTAAGCAAGACAGTTGTTAAGTGAGTTTTGCCCCATTTTACGACTTTTCTTTCCACAGTTGTTAAGTGAATCACTGCAGTTGTTAAGTTAATAAGTGAATCTGGCTTCCCTATTGACTTTGATTCTCAGAAGGCCGTAAAAGCTGATCACATGACTCTGGGACATTGCAATCGTCATAAATATGAGCCACTTGCCAAACGTTCAAATTTTGATCTTGTGACGATAGAGATACTGCAACAGTCATAGGTGTGGCAAATTGTGAGAGGCTGGGTTTTTCAGTCCCACTGTAACTTCAAAGTCATTAAATGAATGGTTGGAAGTTGAAGACTATCTGCATCTTCAGAGGGACGTACATGATGGACATACATATTGCTCGTGAGTTCTGAAAATAGCTGGGATGGAACAAGAATCAAAATGTTCAAGAATGCAAGACAGCACTTAATAGGATCTGACGCATAATTTCTAAGGCTACAAAATTTGGGTTGTAAATCTCCAGACAACCGTTGGGTGGCAGCAAAGTATCTCTGCATTCCTTGAACATTGTGGAAGTAGTTACTTCAGAAGTTGCCAGGGCATTAAAAACATAAACATATTAAATATATGGAACGTGTTAATATTAGTAAAAGTTAAGTAATACTCTTTAGTTTTAATTTCAGCATATTTAAACATGAGCAGAATGAAATCAAATCTGAGTATTGCCACATTCTACTTACTTATTTATTCTGGGTACACCTTAATTTTGGAATGAGATTGCCAGTGTGCTAATCAAAAACCAAATATATCCCTTTTCGTGCAAAAATGGGCCAAATTATCCATTTATAGAGTTAATCCACCTAATTTTACTCATTGGGTGAACAAATATGCTAAGGATGTTTACATTTCTGTTTTCAACATGAATTGGGCAGAATTGAAGCCAGATTTACTGGCATATCCAGAAGATGGGTTTCAATTAGTTTATTCCACCTGGGGGGACTATTTAATTTTTTTTGACATTTTTGCTTCCTAATATGAGGAGTAATCTGTAGAAATTCTACTTGCAATGTCCAAGCTTGCTTTCTTAAGGGGAAAAAACTAAGTTTCTAAATCTATAAATGAAGAAAAAAGACAATGCCTGTATATACAAATTATGTGAAATATCTTAACCATCCTGTTGATTTAGTTCTAAAAGACTGTGAAGTGACACCCAACTCAGTTACAAAATGATTTATGCAACTTTTAAATCTTTTCGTGTGACCTTACTGATCTCTTGCTGGCAAACTTTCAAATTGTATTTATCAGTCACTCTCAGTGAGGTTGGCTTTCCCAGCAACTGAATGGATAGTTTGTGCCAATAAATTGTGTCCAAATTGCAAATACTGAAGCAAGGGTTTTCCAGGCACAGTGCCAGGGGTAATAAGTTCCTAAATGGACAATTTGTTCTTTTGTAATAGCCTGAATGCTATACTCTTGTTAAAATAAAATATTTCTTTCATTATCCTGCCATGTCATACTTTGCTCTTCTAGTGCTGCTTTTTACCTGCCATAATGGCCTAATAATGTCAGCCTTTTCTTCAGAATTAGCATACTCCTTTTCTTCCTAAAACACAGCCTGGTGGTCTATTGCTGTGTTAAATGGTAATTTTTTGCTACTTCAACAAAAAGGGTGTTTGGAGCTTGTGTCCAGTTTTCAGAGCTACAGGTGACAAGGGAAAAATCCTCTCACATGTGGAGATATGAGGAATGAGACATTCCTTTCTCTAATGTTCCTACCACCTTTCTTATTCTTTAGCATCAGCTATAGTAAGATGGTGAAAGACTCTCAGATCTTTCTCCTTGCTCTCTGGTTGTAGGAAGTTCTTGAGAGACCTCCATCCCTCTCCTTTGATATTTGACTCATTCTTCTTCTCAATTGTGAGGAGAAATTTACTCATCATGACAAGACAATTGTTTTAACCCTTAACCACAGACGTACTATTTTGGCTATGCTATTACAGTTACGCTGTTTTGCTATTACAGTAGCAAAAAGACATTCAATGTTTTCATGGTTGGATCTAAACATTGATGTATAGAGCAGTAAACCAAAAAATATCAAATCCACATCACACAGGTAACTTTCTTCATCCTTGAACTTCCATCTTTCTTCTCTAATTTTTACATCGATTCACAGAAGGATGACACTAATAATTATTTTAGAAAATAATAATTTCAAAATCTCTAGGGGAGTAGGTGAATTTCTGAGATTTCTAGCTGCTGGCAATAGTCCAGGTAATTGCACAACAATATTGTGATTAGCGGTTCTGGATCTATTGCTTCCAAAAGGTGCAGAAGACCATCTGAATTTGTACTTGCTATATAAATTATTGCACAATGTAGATTGTACCTGGTCATCAATTTCATTGGGAGCTTCATCATCGCTGATATAAGAATTGATGGCAGTGGCGGGTTCCTCATCATCCATTACAAAATTTTCATCATAATCTGATTCCACTTCCCTCAGATCACTCTCTGCTTCTCCATACCAATATAGAACAGTTTATTCAAAGTTTGCATCAACAAATTGCATTCCTTTTGGTGGAAAACTTGGCCCCCAACATTATAAAAAGAAATACATTAACAAATGTCTGCAGTCAAAATGACCAAAACTCAAATTCAAATGCTGCTATCGAAAACACCAAACAACTGACGCAAGTGGGATGCTGCATACACTTTTATTGGTGGGAAAACAAAAGCAATTCGCAACTGGAATGGTCCATTTCTAAAAATAGGGGTGTTCTGAACATTTTGGAAAACTGTTGCGATCACTATGACTGCATGTCTGTAGTTATGGGTTAAGCTACCAAAACAGGAATGCTCATTCAGGTTTTGCAGATGAAAAAAATAATTAGCACTCATGCAGTATAATGGCTGCTTTCCTGTGATACATCTTTCTGCTCTCTATCTTCTCTACTTCACAAATGTTGCCTCATTTGTGGACACCCAGCAGATAGAGACTCATATTCAGTTAAATCTCCATTTGTTTTCCCCTTTAGCTCCAGAAGTACTAGGCCCAGAGAAATATGACAAATCCTGTGATATGTGGTCCCTTGGTGTCATCATGTATATTTTGTAAGTAGCTTGGCTTACTTGGAATCACTTTGAATTTTCTGATCTCTATACTGTATTTTTGATTTTATTGAACCTATAAGCAGGCCCTCCATTATATATCAACTTTTTAAAATCAGTTATGCAGTTCAAGATAATTATCAGCAAGCACTAAAGGTGATGCACAGAATATGCTTACAAGCTCAGTTTATTTCCAGGTCTGGGCGGAGTGTGAGCAGGCTGTCAAAATGGAAATAGTGATAAAGCCTAATTATAAGATAGAATGGAAAGATTGCATGTCTTGGTATTGCTGCTTATATTTCCATTCGAGAAAACAATAATTCATGAGTATAGGGGTATCGGCAATGTTCATAAGCTTCATTCCAAAAGCTGATCTTGACATTTGAATCTCTAAGCAGTTTTGAATCATATTGGTTGATATTTTTCACCAGTCACCAAGTCAGCATTTAAGTTAAAGTGCATATATGAAAATGGTAAAATAGACAACCCAGATAAAAACAAACACGACTTTCCAGTTTCAAATAAGTGAAGTGGGGAAGTGGAGGTAGAGTTTATGATTTCCATACTGGGCTGTAAAAAATATCTTGACAACCAATAGCCAGCATAAATCCCCTGTCAGCTCTGAAGGGGAATACCTTGTCTTGTCATTTGAGTGCTAGCTGCCAGTGCTACTATATAAACATTTAATGCACCTTTGAGGCTGTAGAGATGGGCAGGATTTCTTTCCCAGTAGTGTCAGGTTTCTACAATTGAGAGCAACAGTGAGGATAACTCATACTTTCTTCTTAAGATGCAGAAATATAATAAGAGCAAAGAGCACTTGATTGCTCTTGATTTTGAGGAACAGCAGATCAAAAACAAGAGATAAGGTCCTGGGGTCTGCTACTTTTTTGAGTGGGTGAGATGAGCCACTATTGATGGACCTTTGACTCTAATAACCAAGGACTGTGATAAAATTCTGCCCCATAATTCATTAGAATTATGGGAATAAGGGATTATTTGAACACTGAAAATATCTCATCTTTATTTCCTAAACCAGGTTATTTCAAATGCTGTCATACAAATTATTGCTTTATTGTGCCAAACATCTGCACAAATACTTGAATTTCCTTCACAGTCACAAAATCTGGGGAAAACACTATGAGAACTCAAGATCATTTAACTATTTTTTCTAATATTCAGAAAAATAACACAAGATTTTTTTCTTTCTAAGCCATTTAATCTGGAACCATCATGTAAATTTTCCAGAATTCTATTTTAATGTATTTCCAAACAAAAGCAGAGGGCCATTATGTCAGGTAAGGACACACATAGTCCCATGAATACTAAAAAAAAACCCACCAGATAATAGCAAGTGATGACTACTGTCTGCAGCTTTCCATAGCAAACAGCTGCCGTTGCAGTCAGTTAGGCTTCTTCTAGCTCACCAATCCACTGTTTGGTTACCAGCTGAGTCCAGTCTCAGAAGTGAGGTGACTGAAAAACACTGACTAACAGCTACTGGAACCATGATATTTCTGGTGAAGAGAGTGCCTGTGGGAATTTATTCTTGAATTTAATCTTCCCAGCATACTCTTTATCAGGGTTACTAAATTAAGAAGAGGGATGCCATTAAAGCTTATTCCTGCTCCTCTGGTGATTAATATCACACCCTCCCTCTTTCGGAGTGTATTCTTGAGGTCATAGCTTTACATTTTTCTTCCATGTGAGCTCAGTATATACAACCTCTATCATCAAACACCCTATGAGGATTCAGATTAAGGAGCACAATGTACCTTCACTGTTTCTGCATTCACCTCTTATCATTGAAGCTGCAAGTGACCCTTGGAAGATAGGAGCAGCC
Organism: Thamnophis sirtalis; assembly: GCF_051295495.1. Classification (NCBI taxonomy): domain Eukaryota; kingdom Metazoa; phylum Chordata; class Lepidosauria; order Squamata; family Natricidae; genus Thamnophis; species Thamnophis sirtalis. The sequence goes on from NW_028261387.1 coordinate 54,166,805, forward strand.
TATAGTGATTCACACTTTAGTAATCTCACAATTAGATATCATATGGGACTGCTTTTGAAAGTGACTGATTCAAAATAACTGATGCAAAATCATTCCTCTCTCTGTTTTGTGTAGACTATGTGGCTACCCTCCTTTTTATTCAAACCATGGTTTGGCGATTTCTCCAGGAATGAAAAAAAGGATTAGGATGGGTCAATATGAATTTCCAAACCCAGAATGGTCTGAAGTATCAGAAGAAGGTAAATATTATTGTGAACTTCAACTATTGTTTTGTTTTGGAAAATAAACAGAAAAAAGTGAGTGAGCTTAATGAGTTTCAAACCCATGCTTTGAATAAGAAAAGAAGTAAAGGGTCTTAGGAGAAACTGTGTAATTTTTAATGTTTGAAAACTTAAAGTCATTCCATAACCTGGCCATGACCCAAGAGATCTGTTTTGTGAGTTTTGAATTCATTCATATATTGTATTCTTAAATGAAGATGTTTGGTAAATTTATCTTCAGCTTCTGCAATGTAGAATCAGCCAGAGAAGCATTTTGAATGAAAGTTTATAAGGAGTATGAGTTTTTAAGAAAGCAGGCATTAAAGGCCCCACTATCATATACTTGTAATTTTCAGCACTCACTACAGCAAAATATCAAAACAGACTGAAAATGTTTCCAAGGCTTTCCTTAATGAATGTCACTTCATATTTTGACAAAATATATGGTCATGGCCTTTCCATATATGTTAGATTGCAGTTTGTATTATTTTCTGCCAGCGATTTGGAAAAGATAATGGAAGTTGTAGTCCATTAGATCTGGAAGGTGCCATGCTGGGGGAAGGGATTGGCTTATATTAGCTTTAATGTGTTGATATGCTTATATAATTAGGCCAACCTGAGAGCAGTGGGAGATGAAGTTGCAGTGCTGTATCTCTTGGACTAAAGGAGAAAATTTTGTCCTCACCATCATCACATCATGCATATGAGAAAACATACTCACATTGTATTGATATATCTGATGTTTTCTTCCTTCAGTTAAACAATTGATTCGAAATTTGCTGAAAACAGATCCTACCCAGCGGATGACTATAACAGAGTTCATGAATCATCCATGGATCATGGTAAGACCTCAGTTGTTGTTTATTAGAAGCAAATATTTGTGGTCTAATCTAGGAACACCTGAGAATATACTAATTTTCTTTTTCTTTTCTCTCCATAGCAATCAATGCAAGTGCCGCAGACACCTTTGCATACTAGTAGAGTTTTGAAAGAAGAGAAAGACCTTTGGGAGGATGTCAAAGTAAGTCCCTACATTCTATATGCCACATTTTTTATTATTAGATTTATATACATTTATATTATTAAATTTATATAGATCTATATGCTGTAATAATAAAGAGTATGCATAGACCCATGATGGCGAACCTATGGTACTCTCTGCGGGCACGCGAGCTCAGCTCAGCTTAGCCCTGCTGTACATGTACCTCCCACTGGCCAGTTGGTTTTCGGGCCTCTGTCATGCATGCGCAGGAGATAGGGTGTATGTGGGAGATGCACTCACATGCGTGGGGTGGACCTGTGGGAGGGGTCACTTATGCATGTGGGGGGTTGCACGTGCATTCGCGGAGGTGGGGTGCAGATGGGTCACACGTGCATGTGTGGGGTGGGGCACTCGGGGTGATGGTGACACATGCATTGCATTATGGGTATGTATGCACGTGTGTGCTTTCCCACACTTTCAACATTCGGCGCCAAAAAGGTTAGCCATCTCTCCTTCCCGCTGTCTTTCAGTCTTATACTAGAAAAAATTAAATCTGCTAAAAGATTGATCAAAGTCCAGGCTGAATCTGCAGTAGACCCATATTTTTTATAAATGTTTGGTAGCAGCTAAACAAAATAAAAGGAATAGCTGGTCACTAAGAGCCTCAGAATTTAACTGTTAACATTGCTATGCAATTAGTATAAAAGATAGCAGGTAAAAGTCATTTGAAGATATTTAATTTGGAACAGAGGCAATAGTATTCTAAAAAGCCAATACTGAAAATGGCAGTTTTGCATGTGAGGCCCCAAACAATAGAGTGGGGGACCTCCAGAGGGGTGAAGTGTTCCTTATCATTTATGCATGCTGATTTATTTTTATGAGACCTCCACCACCTTCCCTAAATTTGCTGTGGCTTCATTTCTCTGTTGCTAATCTGCAACTTTGTTTTCTCTCTACCCCAATTTAGGAGGAGATGACAAGTGCCTTGGCCACTATGAGGGTAGATTATGAACAGATTAAAATAAAGAAAATTGAAGACTCCTCTAATCCACTGCTCATGAAAAGACGGAAGAAAGCAAATACTTCTGAAACTGCAGATCTCCCTCACTGAGAATTGAATAGAGCCAGGCTGATGGTTGTGAAAGCAATAATGATACCTATATATTTTTAAAAAGAAATTGGAAACAAGACTGTCCTATCAAACACATGGAATTCAATTCTTTATATCAGACTAGTTACTTGTTCTAGCTGCCTTTCATGTTTCTGATGTTTCTAAAATGAGGCAGGAGACAGCTGCTGTACAAATACACCATTTTATTATTTTTAATTTTTTTTAATGGTCCAATAGGAAAAATATTCTGATAATTGGATTTTTATTGGTAAAATCTTCCCTGGTAATCCCTTGACCCTCAGAAACACTGAAATTTCTGTGATAACCTTATAAGGGTTAATAATAATATATATATCTATATTTTTAAAATTACTGTAGAGTTGAAATCCCAACAGAGTCCTGCGCGAAGTATTATGGTGTTGATTGTTTTGTTTAAAGATAAAGGCTTTTGTTTCAAAGGAGCTTCTGGGTCATTGAAGAAATCCCATCTGAAACAAAAGACATTGTTGATTTTTTTTGTCTTCATTTAACAAGAACTGTTCTATTGTTTGTGCAACTTGTAAAGACCTCAGTTTCCAATCTTAAAAAGTTAATTAATTAAATGTCCCAGTGTAAGATACCATCTTAAACTGGAAGCCTTCTCTCTTTCTGTCACTCACCGGTATGCGCAGGATTATTTCCCCTTTGCTTGTGATTTAGCAGATCATATATAATGCTGTGGTAGGATGTTTAGTAGAAGGAGAAAGTCCCCACTTTTTTCAGTTTAACTTGAATTTCTGAGGGATAATGGTGGGATCCATGATGCACTCAGAAATCAATTATGATCTCAGGGTATTTAGGTGGCATGACAGAAAGAAGGTGTTTGCTGGTTAACTGATCTCTTTCATTAGCTGATCCTGGAGCAGTATACCAAAATATGTCTTGTTGCCCAGTTTCCATCATCTCATTCAGTGTCAAACTGAATTCATTTTAAAAGAACTCATGCTGTTGCATTTTGTAGCTGTTCATGGTGGCCCCCTTTCTTCAGAATTTTTTTTTACTAAGAACCCACAACTCTTTAGACTGACTGCTTACATTTGAGATAAGCATTGCATGGAAGCTTCAGATAGATTCAGATTCACGTAGGATGGAGTCTGCCCTTGCCATAAGGATGTAAAAGGATAAATGCCACAAAACTTAAGATTTTTTTTGTTGGATGAATACCTTTTGTAGGTAGTAGTTGGCAATGTGGCACAAATATGTGATGATGATGGTGTGAATTCTGTTTAGAAAACCAAAGGGCCACATTCTTATTTTCAATAAGATGGAATGTAGCTACAAAGTTTGCAAACTTCAGCTGGGATTATCTTTTTTAAAATTGAGAGTTTTTCTGATTCTTATAATTATTTCATGGAGGAGAAAATCTTTGTATACAAGTTTGCCTCATTTTCCTGATGGTCAATTTTTCTTCCCCCCTCTCCACCCAATATATCCTGCCGTGAATGGATATCTTTTATCATATTTGTTTTATTGGTATTTTTTAAGCACACATACTTGCTTTCCTTTCCATTTGAAAAGAAAACTTTAGCTTTTAGTGACATTTTAGACACTGTAAGGAACTTTAATTTGTAAAAAAAATGTTCAGTTTGTTTTGGTGTCTTATTGCTAACAAGAGGATTTGGTCTGTTTTCCTGCTTTCCCTCATTTTGGATTAAAGACACCTAATACATCAGTGTTTGATTTTGTGTTTATGTTTGTTAATTGTTGCCTTGCACACCAGTCTGACTGGACAGTTTCCACTATGATAATTACATGTCCCTGAGCTTTATTGTAATCAACATATGTGCATGTTTTTGCACTTATAAAAGTTACCAGCACAGTTCTGGCCATGCTTGTTTGGAAGGAAATCCTGTCATCTTTTGTGAGTCTTTCTGATAGGAGTCTGCTCTCATTGAGTGGAATAGCAGAGGACTTTAGTGGCCTCTCCTTCAGTAGTCACAGACACATTGTTGGCTTTGGTGATACAAAAAATAAAATCCCTCAATCTGCTGAGTAATGCAAAGATCTACATACATAAAGCTTGAACAGTCGCTGAATGCACCCAATCAGAACTTTGTCTATCAATGAGCAAAATTGCATTTTTAAAAACGTTGCCGAATTATAACCTCCAACATTCCACAGCACCGGCCATGTTGACTGGAGATGCTAAAAGCTGTCATTTTAAACATACTTTTCCATAACTCCATTCTAGTCTTTCCATAGTCTTAAATAGAAATTCCACCATCTTAAACCTCCAGTTGTGTTTCCTTACAACTTCTATTATCAACCAATGTCATAGCTAATGATCACATAAATAGAAGGGGAAGGAGGAAAGTTGCTTTAGAATCCTGTTGGTACTTGCCTATCCCCCTCATCAGTTTGATTATCCTAGATTGTGGTGGAGACAGATGCAACAAAATATTAACATTTGGTTGACATATTCAGTTGGACAACAAATCTTTTCCCCAGGATGATGACAAAATATTGGAAATGCAATTCTCTGTAGGAAGCAGCTCTTCATTTTGGTTGAACATTCCCTCTAGACAGAGTCAATTGTTTATATTTGGAACTATCGCTGTTCATAAAGGGAATTAATGTTGGACCTTTTCAAATGAGCTTCTTTTAATTTTTAAAGAGATATTTCCCCTAGTTTCCTCTAGGCGGAGCCACTTGTTTAAATTTGGAGCTATCACTGTTCAGAAAGCAACTGAATGTTGGACCTTTTCAAATGAGCTTTATAAATTTCTGGAGGGATGTTTCTTTAATTTCTGGAAGAATGTTTCCTCTAGTTTCCTCTAGACGGAGCCATTTGCTTACATTTGGAGCTGTCACTATTCAGAAAGCAAATGGACCTTTTCAAATGAGCTTCTTTTAATTTCTGGATTAGGCTGGGCAGTTTCTGTGTGATTGATATCACACACAGCATTTTTATTTCCCGTGTTTCTGGCTAATAGGTTTTGATTGGTGGGCAGGGTGAGAAACAAGTAGAATGGGAAGATGCCAGACATCTTTCATTTTGACTAAGTCGTGTGAGCTGAATGAGCACAAAATTATGTGAAAGTTACGATTGCCAATCCTTGGGCTAGTTACAATGGGGAAAACGCAACATGTCTCCTTTGCTGTTGAGTCAATGTTTCAAACTTAAGAATTTTAAATGAATTGTCATTTAGGAAGCCTGGGTTAAATACAGGATGTGAAAACAAACATCTCAGCATACCTCTGAGAGCCAGAGAAAACTCATTATTTCAATCATGCAAGATGGTTTAGTGACTCCCTTGCTTCGTAAAAAGGAACATTTTTAAACATTTGTTCCTCTTTAGTGATGCTTGTAAACTTTTGGAAGTTTGCCAAGTATGCAAAACTTTACATAGTCATTATTAGGAACAATGGTAATATAAGGAACATTTTTAAAAATCCAGATTCAGTCACACAAATCTATAATATGTCTTTCTGAAATTTTTTAAATGGAAAAAACCCATTAATTTGGCAGTTGCTTTTGATTTTCTTTTTCAGTTGGATTTAATTTGTATCAGCCACGTGTGTGGACTTTTCTTTTTCCTGCATAGTTCTCTGTTCTCCAGTAAGACTGTTTTTGAATGGTTGGACTCTTATATATCAAGAGGCATTTTTTATTATATTGGGAAAAATGTCATCATTCTGTAAAGGAGACAAATGGAATATTGCTGTAGGGATTCTGTACATATGCTCTATTTTAGAATCAAAACTCTGCCCAAGGGAAGCTAAAATAAAATAATAAATAAAATAAAATAAAATATGTAATAGAGAGTATTTCTTCAATGAAATGAAATATTCCTAAACAAGATGCCTGGCTCCTAATACTGTAATAACACAAAGCAAAAGAAAATACTTTTATAGTGCTTCCAAATGTTTCAATCTCTTCACATACATCATTTTTATTGAAACTCTTACAACAAACTGAAGTCACAAATTTTCTATGCCCAACTTCTCTGAAGTTACATATGATTTGGTAACTTTCACTTATCGGGACCTATGAACAGCAAGAGAGCCTGCTGGGTTCAAGTATGATAACTGCAGATATGTGACATGGGATTGGCATGGAATTCAATTAAGCAGACTTCTCTTTAACATATACAAATTCATATCTAAACAAAAAAGAAATGCAATTACTTTAGGCATTACTCAGACCTGCTATTGAGTCTCAGTGAACTGCAGAGTACAGGAATGAATGTCTACTGAAATAGTGCTCTAATCTTCTTTATCTCATTTACTATTAGTTTGCAAAATCTGTGGGAGTGAGATCCTATACTGGTTTCCCAGTGTTATCTTACCTAAATACCACTATGGCTAGTTTCCACCCTTCAAACCCTTCAAGAGGGAATCTTGTAATTATTTGGGGCTGGTATGGAATTCTGAATACATTTTACAAGCTTCTCACTAAATGACAGTTCCATGGAGCATATTCTTTTGCAAAATCTTTCCTCAGAATATGAGGGTGAGGGAGGATCCGATCTGGGGATCAAAGAGAATAAAACTAAAAGCTTGAAGGAAAAATATGCATGTTTAACAGAAACAGAGAGGGCATAATTTTTGTGAGAGATTTCTAGATAAAGCAACAATGAGAATGAATACAATGTTCACTACAAAAGTGAGCAAACCTTTTATGATACTGAAAAGAATTTATTGAGAATACAAAATATCTGCTATTGGAGAAAGGCTATCTTGTTCAGAAGTGTGTCGGTCAAATCACATAGCACAAATTTATTAGAAGACAAAGTCTTTGTCACTTCAGTTAGCCCACTGTTGAGTGTTCTTTTCAAACTGTTCCCCCCATATTGTCATTGTGTTGTAGTGATGTACTGCTGTTATTTTTTTTGCATTCTGTATTGCGATTACAAATTTTAAAAACAAATAACTCCTAAAGAATTGCCAAGTCAGCCAGGGCAGAAGATGCTAAATAGGTACTTAGGATTTCAGTCATGTCTACAAGAACCATATTGCTGCTACCTTAATTTTTTAGCTTATGCTGTATGTCACGTTCTAGCCAATGGTTTTGGTTAGAAGGAAAATTATGAGTCAGAACTTTTGGGTTTGCCATCCTGTATTGGAAAGAGTAACACACACAGACTTTTTTTGACACGTCTGAAGTGATAATATAGCACATGTGAAATAGAATCCATTTCTTTGAAGGCCTCATTGTGAAAAATATTCTTTTTTGTCAATCAGTGGGAGGTGATAAGTGCAAGAGAACTCAGTGTAAGAGATTCAGTGTAATACAATTCTTAAGTAGGTGTTTTTGGAAGCATAATGGAAAATTATTCAAGTTTATGTCTAAGTGATGTCTTTTCTGAATATCAGGCCTTGTGAGAAAGTTGGGGTATGTATGTGTGTGTGTTTGTATGTGTACACCCACATAGATACACAGTTCCCATACATGTATGTATATGTATATGTATGGGAATAAATAGGACTGGTAGGGTCAGGATTGCTTGTTTTCAAGTAATGAAAACCACAGAATTTACTGGCGGAAACAAATGTGATGTTCTGATTACTCTGTTTACATTTGGTTCAGGATCAATATGCTTACGCCAGGGGTTGGCAACTTTAAACACTCAAAGAGCCATTTGGACCAGGTTCCCACAAAAAAGAAAACACAGTGAATCACAAAGATGCTAACCGGAAGCTCCCCATTCAACTCTGGAGCTGATCGGAAGTCCAGTTCCCCCACCATAGAGTCTCCACCTAGTGTGACCTCCTTTTTCCTCTATTTGTCCTAACTGAAAGCCCTATCAATTGTGGAGTCAACCAGAAAACCCGCTCCTTGCAGGAGAGCTCCTCTTGGCACACCCATGCTTCCGGCTCTCCCAACCAGAAGGTCCTCTCAAAATTGTTGCGGTAACAGGGAGCTGCAACGCAGGAAGAAAGAGCCACATGCAGCTCCAGAGCTGCGGATTGCTGACCCCTGGCTTAAGTCCTTCAGCTTGATATCACCCAACAGGCATTCATGAGTAAGGTGGGACTTACTCATACTTTCCTGGCTTCCAGCCTAAAGACCTCCAGTGAATACAAACTGCTCCCCATTTTAGAGGGTACCATATTCCAATGTTTGACAATTATAAGGAAATGATTATTATTATTTATGGTTTGTTGCACAGTCAGTCTGATGCTTGGACTGTCAAGCATCAGACTGACTATCAAGTCCTTCCAAGGATAGGCAGGTGAAGTTTGATGGTGTTAAAGATTATTATTATGCATTACCTGACTCCAGATTAGGTGCTTATAACACACACAGACACACACAAACACGAAATTAACAATTAAACAAGATAATAAATCTGCCCAGCAACTCCAAAACATATGTAACAGATCTATAAGGGGTTTCAACTTCCCAAGGCCAGAATTTGAGAAAAGAGTCAGGACTTTCAGGTCATGTGAAATGTCATTAAGGTGGAAGCCACCTGTATTTCAGGGTAAATCTCATTCCAGAGGATAGCTGCCACAAAACAGAAGTATGGCGTCAGTTGTTATTGATGGTTTCTAATCACCTCACTGTTACGGTTGCCCTCCTCTGGAATATAAAATTAAATAATATGTTTATTTCAATGAACTACTTCTGTTCTTTGGCCCATAAATGAATTTGTAAGCATCTCAAATCTTATAAATGAAATGCTGGAAGTCAAACCTAAAACACTGCTCAAATTCAACACCTTGTGGAGATGAATTGCAGTTGTGCACCGTGGTCTTTCTCTTCTCCCTTTTGTCCTGTATGGGTCTTCTCCTGCCTTCACTATGAACTGACTTCCTATTTCCCAAGCCTATTCTGCTTCCTGTTTTCCCATTCCCTTCTGTTTTTCCACTCTCTTTTGATTATCTGCTTATCTGAGTCATAGTTAAAAGATAAGACCTATTGTGAGATAATTACTCACAAGTTTCTGTGCTAGCTTTCCAAAAAAATCCCAGGCATGCAAGAGAGGTCAGGACTATTGAAATCAGAGGGGAGGAACTTGGGCTAAATTGGAGGATATCAGGAAATTCCCACCTTTTCAAAACTTCCATCTTCCATTGTCATGCTCACTATTTGTAATTTTATAAAACAACATTTATACTCAGTGTTGTCTTACTAAATTTAGATATTTTGCTCATTGCCCAATATTGAAAATCCAATGTTGTATTTAGAATGATAGTTAAGTACACTACATTTGTTTTTTAATTATAGACTTGGCAGTGACGTCCGGTGATGTTTATGGCTGGTGGCAGTCTTGTCCCCCGACATCCCACTGTCTAAAGCACTTTCAGCTCTGAGAGGTGGGCGAAAGAAAGCAGAGGGGTCAGGACTATTGAAATCAGAGGGGAGGAACTTGGGCTAAATTGGAGGATATCAGGAAATTCTCACCTTTTCAAAACTTCCATCTTCCATTGTCATGCTCACTATTTGTAATTTTATAAAACAACATTTATACTCAGTGTTTTCTTACTAAATTTAGATATTTTGCTCATTGCCCAATATTGAAAATCCAATGTTGTATTTAGAATGATAGTTAAGTACACTACATTTGTATTTTAATTATAGACTGTTGGCAGTGACGTGCGGTGAGGTTTATGGCTGGTGGCAGTACTCTCCCCCGACACCACACTGTTTAAAGCGCTTTCTTTCTTTCACCCGCCTGAGCTCTGACAGGCGGGTGAAAGAAGGCGCCAGCCTGCCAGCTCACTTTCTTTTGTCCACCTCTATATCTGCAGTGGCGGACATAGAGGTGGACAAAAGAGAGCGAGCTGGCGGGCTGCCACTTTCTTTTGCCTAGAGGCGGGAAGCTCAGGCGGGCTGCCACCTCTGGGCAAAAGAAAGAGAGCGCCAGCCCGCCAACCCATCTGAGCTGCCCACCTCTAGGCAAAAGAAAGAAAGCACCAGCTCACCAGCTTGCCTGAACTGCCCGCCTCTGGGCAAAAGAAAGCGGCAGCTTGCCAGCAGAGGCGGGCAAAAGACCTGCCTCTACTGGCAGGCTGCCATGGACACAGAGAGAGAAAGCTGGCGGGCTGCCCTCCCTGCCTCTCCTACCCCATTCCCTCTCTTCACTCTCAAACAAACTCTCTCTCAAATTGAGAGGCACACACACAAATTGCTTACAATTACTTACAAATTACATTAATTTTGAATTTCTCGCCCTCCCTCCGACTCACATACCTTTTCCAGCTGTTTCACAGAGGATTTCAACTCTGCTCTTGCCTGCCATCATGAAAATGTAAAAATGTAAAAGGAAAAAGGCAAGAGCTGCTGAGGTCAGGCTGGGCTAGCTGCTGCCAGAGTCCCCAATGGATGACTCTGCTTAACTGTTTAAAAAAGCCTCTTTAAAAACGCCCCCTACAGGAGGAGGCAAGAGAACCACGTGCCTCATCTACATAAGGAATTTTTCAGCTTTTAACCCTTGCTTAACACTGCTTGAGTGATCATAAAGTCAGACTAAATGAGGCATGTGGTTCTCCTGCCTCCTCCTGTAGAGGGCACTTTTTAGAGGCTTTTTTAAACAGTTAAGCACTAAGCAGAGTCATCCACTGTAACTCTGGCAGCAACTACCTCAGCCTTTTTCCTTTTACATTTTTTTTCTTTTCACGATGACAGTGGTGAGGCTCTGCCTCCCCTGCCTCCCCTGCCTGCACGTCACTGATTGTTGGTTGTAATTTAGGTTAGGTAGGTTGGTAGGTTGCGTTTATTTATAGGCCGCCCTTTTCCCTGAGGGGACTCAGGGCGGCTAACAACTTATGGGAGGGGAAGACATACAATAACATAAAAATACAATATATAACTAAGATCAAACAACATTCATTCAATATTCGGGCGGGGGCAAACTATGGTCTTTACCCCCAGGCCTGGCGGGATAGCCAGATCTTGAGGGCTGTGCGGAAGGTCTGAAGGGTGGTGAGGGTACGAATCTCCACGGGGAGATCGTTCCAGAGGGTCGGAGCTGCTACAGAAAAGGCTCTCCTCCGCGTAGTTGCCAGCCGACACTGGCTGGCAGATGGCACTCGGAGGAGGCCTAATCTGTGGGATCTTATGGGTCGAGAGGAGGTAATTGGCAGAAGGCGGTCTCCCAAGTACGCAGATCCACTACCATGAAGGGCTTTATAGGTAGTAAGAAGCACCTTGAAGTGCACACGGAGGCCAACAGGTAGCCAGTGCAGCTCGCGGAGGATAGGTGTTATGTGGGCGAACCGAGGTGCACCCACGATCACTCGCGCGGCCGCATTCTGGACTAGCTGAAGCCGCCGAATGCTCCTCAAGGGCAGCCCCATGTAGAGCACATTGCAGTATTCCAGCCTAGAGGTCACGAGGGCGCGAGTGACTGTTGTGAGAGCCTCCCGATTCAGGTAGGGTCGCAACTGGCGCACCAGGCGAACCTGGGCAAATGCCCCCCTGGTCACAGCCGACAGGTGGTGGTCAAAAGTCAGCTGTGGATCCAGGAGGACTCCCAAGTTGCGAACCCTGTCTGAGGGGTGTAAATTTTGACCCCCCAGCCTGATCGTTGGTACACTAGCCAAATTTTTGGGAGGGAAACACAACAGCCACTCGGTCTTTTCTGGGTTGAGTACAAGCTTGTTAGCCCGCATCCAGTCCCTAACGGCTTCAAGACCCCGGTTCATCACGTCCACCGCTTCATTGAGTTGGCACGGGGCGGACAGATACAGCTGCGTATCGTCCGCGTATTGGTGGTATCTTATCCCGTGCCTCCGAATGATCTCGCCCAGCGGTTTCATGTAGATGTTAAATAGTACGGGGGACAGGACCGACCCCTGCGGCACCCCATATGATAGGGGCCTCGTGGTCGATCTCTGACCCCCGACCAACACCGACTGCGACCTGTCCGAGAGGTAGGAGGAGAACCACCGTAAAACGGTGCCTCCCACCCCCACCTCCCGCAGTCGTCGCAGAAGGATACCATGGTCGATGGTATCGAAAGCCGCTGAGAGGTCGAGGAGAACCAAGATGGAGGCATAGCCTCCATCCCTGGCTCTCCAGAGATCATCGGTCAATGCGACCAAAGCGGTTTCTGTGCTGTAACCAGGTCTGAAGCCGGACTGGAAGGGGTCCAGGTAATCGGCTTCCTCCAAGGACCGTTGGAGCTGGTAGGCCACCACCTTCTCAACAACCTTCCCAATGAAGGGGAGGTTGGAGACTGGACGATAGTTGTTAAGTATGGCTGGATCCAAAGATGGTTTCTTCAGGAGGGGTCTCACCACCGCCGTTTTAAGTGCGGCGGGGAAGTGCCCCTCCCGAAGTGAGGCGGTAATAACCGCTTGGATCCAGCCCCGTGTCACCTCCCCGCTGTTAGCAACCAGCCAGGAGGGACACGGGTCCAGTACACAGGTGGAGGCACTCACAGCCCTCATGGCCTTGTCCACGTCCCCAGAAGTAACATCCTGAAACTCAACCCAGCGATGGTCAACCAACTCGTCCTCTCGTGCCTCGGCTGGCTCTGCAAAGGTGGAGTCCAAATCCGACCGAAACCGAGCAACTTTGTCCGCCAAGAACTGGGCATAATCCTCAGCCCTACCCTGCAAGGGGTCCCCCGTATCCCTCTTATTTAAGAGGGAGCGGGTTATCCTAAACAGGGCGGCTGGACGAGACTCGGCGGACGCAACCAAGGTGGCAATATAAGATCTCTTTGCTGCCCTAAGTGCCCTGATGTAATCCTTGGTGCAGGTTGTTAAGAGTGCTCGGTTCGGTTCGGATTTATCGGACCTCCACAAGTGCTCTAGGCGTCTCCTCCGGCGCTTCCTCTCCCGGAGCTCCTCGGTGAACCAAGGAGGCCTCCGGGATCCGCCGCCTCGGAGGGGCCGTAGTGGCGCAATCCGGTCGAGGGTCTCCGATGCTGCCGAATGCCAGGCGGCAGCCAGAGTCTCTACCGGACTGTGGGCGAGAGTATCAGGAATAACCCCAAGCTCCGTCTGGAACCTCAAAGGGTCCATAAGTCGCCTGGGGCGGAACCACTTGGTCGGTTCCTCCTCCCTACAGTGGGGGTTTGGTCTTCGGAAGTCAAGCCTCAGTAGGCAGTGGTCTGACCACGACAGGGGTATGATCTCATTACCCCTCAGACCAAGATCACAAGTCCACTGCTCCGAGAGGAATACGAGGTCGAGCGTGTGACCCGCAGAGTGGGTTGAATTTAAAGAAATAACATCACAATGGATAATTAATCTCAGTGCTGCATAATATAAAAAACCTCAACATTTACACATTTTCTCCACCATGAAAAATGGCACTTGGGATAACATTGTCTCCTGAATTGGTGCCTGTTATGAAATGATTAAGATGCAGGAGTTTTTGTCATTAAAATAACCCTAGCAGCCTAATTTAAATAGCTTGAGGTGGTGACTGAAGGTTCTTCCTCTTCCTCTTAATTTCATGCTATTGTAACAATATAATTCATTAGGAGATAGAAATAGTCCCTGGAGAAATGCGAACTTCTCCATTGTTGTTTACATATGATGTTAGATAATTTTCATTTATGCAATTGTGATGATTTATTCAGGTCAAATTATGTTTTGATTTCCAAACTTGGATAACGTGATCTTGAGGCTTTTGCCCACAAGAAGTAAAATTAAATATTATACTGTGATCACATTGCCTCTGACTAAGAGCAAGCAATCAGGAATGAAATACATATAATTGAAATACTTGGGTAGAATTCAGAAATGTCACTAATCTGTTTGGGCAGTTTAGAACAATGATGGCGAATCTTTTCAGCACCAAGTGCCCAAACCAAATGTGTGCACGCATGCTGGAGCACCTGAAACCCCAAAACCATCTGGCTGGTGCTCATGTGCATGCCGTCCACCTGGTCTTTGGGTTTCTGGTGTGTGCATGCCCCCTGGCCAGCTGGTCTTCAAATGCGCTGGAGCACCAGAAACCCAAAGGCCAGCTGGCTGGTGTGCATGTCTTTGTGTGCACCAGAAACCCAAAGGCCAGCTGGCTGGTGTGCACCTGGTCTTTGGGTTTCCGGTGTATGCCTGTTGGCCAGCTGGTCTTGGCATGCGCCTGAATGCCAGAAACTGCATACACCAGAGTGCCAGAAACCCAAAGACCACCTGGTTTTTGGGTTTCGGGCGCTCTGGGTGCGCAAAGACTATCTGGCCGGCATGCATGTGCACACCGGAAACCAAAAGAGCAGCTTGTGATTGCGCATGTGCCCACAGAGAGGGCTTTGCATGGCACCTCTGGCATGCATGCCATGGGTTCATCATCATGGGTTAAGAACTTCAAGACCATAGGCTGGCCTCTTCATAGTAGGGCTATATTGGAGGCATAACCACTTCCTAGGTTACAAAATCAAGAGGGTCAGAAAATTTGGATGATGGGCACCATATTGAGGATCCCAAGTCTACATATATTCATTTTAATATCAATTCCTCACTTTTCTGTAAGAGAAACATCCAAAATAGGTATAGGTACTACTTAACCTATGATCACAATTGAGGTTGGAATATTGGTTATAACTTCTTGTACTTGTAAGTTGAGTCACTACATGAATGGACTTGATTTTATGATTTTCATGTGGTGGATGCCTGGCCCGTACTGGTTGCAACAGGATTTGGAACCCACTACTGGTTTCCATCCAGTACATTTTGGGATGGGTCATTTTACATTCAAAATGCATTAGAAAAGCCAAATAAACTTAAAAATATTAAAATGGGATCCTTTGACATTTTATCTGCTACCTTTTAGTCAAAAAAGTCACTATTATTACATATCTATGTCAATAAATACATGCTGTTGAATACAAAATATTTTTCATATTTTTTTATTGTAGATGCAATCAAGGATGAAAACAGCACTAAATGTCAGCTAATTCAAGATAATTCAAGATAAAGCAAACATTTGTCTGATGTTAATTTAATGTCTTCAATCAGATATTTGTAATACTGATTATGCAAATGTGATTATTAAGAAATATTACTAGAATTTTGAGTAAAATTGTTTATAGTAAATTCTTTTGTCTTGTGGTACACTGGAAAATCTAACATGTGCACAAACCAATTATGATACCATATCAGCTTGAAAGCAAGCAACTAGCTTCCTCTAGACCTATATATATTTGTAGATGTAGGTCATAAAGATCAGATTTATCACATGCTGTTACTTAAGTTGGTTTCCTGCAATGTTACCATCAATGTGCAAACTGATTATATTTTTACCCCTTTTGCCTACCGTCTCTGTAAGTTGGGCATACAGATATGGAACATTTGCTGCAAAGAGAAATGAAAAATTCTATCTCGAACTTCTAAGACTTGTTTAGTTTACCAACTATACACCCACTATTTTGCCAGGAAAAAAATGCCTTGTGCTGTGTTAGTATCCACAACATTTGGTCACCATGAGGTAAAAAAGATGTTGAGATTCTAGAAAGAGTGCAGAGAGGAGCAACAAAGATGATTAGGGGATTAAGAAAAAGGAACTAAAAATAAAAACAACAACTAGATGGTTTCATTAGGGTAAAATAGATGAAAAGAGGAACATGAAATGATAATTTGGTATAACTTTGAAGGGGCAATTAATGATATTGTTTATGTAACAAGAAAATAAGTTTAAGATGGAAAATATTAGAAGACAATAATAGAGTTGAAATTGGAAATAGAATTATGATGTAAAATGGATTATGTGTAAAAGAGGATGTAAAAGGGGAGAACCTGGACAAAGCTTTGTTCATAAATATGTTATTTGTATTAAAAAAACAATAAAAACTTAATTAAGAAAAAAATATAATTAGGGGACTGGAGGCTAAAACATATGAAGAATGGTTGCAGGAACTGGGTATGTCTAGTTTAATGAAGAGAAGGACTAGGAGAGACATGATAGCAGTGTTCCAATATCTCAGGGGCTGCCACAAAGAAGATGGAGTCAAGCTATTACCCAAGCACCTGAGGGTAGCACAAGAAATGATGAGTGGAAACTAATTAAGCAGAGAAGCAACTTAGAAATTTCCTGACAGTTAGAACAATTAATCAGTGGAACAACTTGCCTCCAGAAGTTGTGAATGCTCCAACACTGGAATTTCTTAAGAAGATGTTGGATAACCATTTGCCTGAAGTGGTGTAGGGTTTCCTGCCTAAGCAGGGGGTTTGACTAGAAGACCTCCAAGGTCCCTTCCAACTCTGTTATTCTATATTTGAACATGATTTAACTGATTCTATGGACCAAAATACAGCTTTCCTCATTTTGGACTACCTTTTTTTTTAATCTTTAGTGACAGTTCTAGTCCTGCCTTAGGCATGAAAGCTGCCTGGGTGACATTGGGCCAGGCATTGTCCCTCAGTTCACCTCACTGGTTTATTGTTCTCAAAAAAAAGGAGGTGGAATGGCTATTAGGTATGTTTGCCAACATAATTATAAAATAATAAAGCAGGATTAAAAAATCTAAAATATATAATAAAATATTCATTCTGGATAGCTCCTAGGATAAGTTATGACTGGTGACTTTTGCAATTTAGGGTTTTCCACTCATTACTGTTCATTAATTTGACATGGTTGTGGAGCAAGAGGGAAGGGGAAACTCAGCCACTCGTGACTGGTTAATGAGGTGGCAAATGTTGGTCAAGAAAAACAAAGTAAAGGCATAAATATACAGTAGTGTAACCAGGGGTGACTGCATAACAAAATATTCCCCCCCCCTTTTTTATATATGGATTGCATATTAAAAGAGATCATCTGCCATCTTGATTATTTTCCGACACTCCCTTTTTATAGGTGTCCCTGAACATCTATAGGAATGCTGGCTCTAGCCAGGTCTTCGATCTTAAAGCATTTCAAAACAACTGGCGTGCATGCCCAGCGGGGAAACATAATTTGCTTTAAAATGTTATGGAAGACCTGTACTGAAGCACACATTCAGAATTGTTCTAGTCCTAAGAAAGAGCATAAGACACTGCAGTTGCCATTTGTCCTAAGAGTGTTTGTATATACACAACCTGGTCACCTGGTCACAGGGATAGGCTGCTGGGGGTTCACAGGGGTTTGGAAGAACCACTAGCTAAGATTCTGTGTAGTTCAGAGAACCCCCAAATTCCACTCCTGGCTGGCCCTACCCTGCTCTGCAGCTCCCAGGAGTCCCCACGGGATCCATTTTGGATGCAGGTAAGTGCAGGGTGTGTGTGGAGGCTCAGGGAGGGCAAAAAACAGGCCTACCAGAAGTTTGGGAAGGCCAGAAATGGGCCCATTTCTGGCCTCCAGAGGGCCTCTGGAGTCTGGGGAGGCCTTTTTCGCCCACACGAAGACTTGAACCTCTGGAGCCCAAGGATGGTTAAAACGCCCCTCCCCCCATGGTGCAGGAGGCCAACTAACCATGCCACCATGGTCACACCCACCCAGAAACCTGGCACAAACCCCCTTGCTAAAATTTTTGAAGCCCACCCCTGCTGACCTGGATAGACCAATGTGTGTGCCCCTCACTACTGCCACAGATAATCTAGAAATGGAGTGAGGAGGGGCTGTGCTGCACAATGCACTGGAAGTAGATCCCTCAGAGACCCTGGTGACATTCCTGGCAGTCATTTAGTGGCCAATCCTTTACTCTCCTGCTATGTCATCTGGTCCCTGCTATGTCATCTGGTCCCATCCGTGCTCTTGGAAAAGAGAAATATTTTATATTTATATAACTAGAGCCAGTTTTATCTAGTGTTAAAGGGGATATATAACGTATTAATACAGATGGATTCGGAAACAGAATTAGTTAAAGATTGTATGATAAAGTGGGCTCAAAATATTGAAGAACCAATAATGTTGGATACATGGGAAATAATTTGGGTAAGAAATGTGAAATTTACACAAGCCCAAAACCTGAGCGAAAATTTTTACAAGATGTTCTATAGATGGCATTTAGATCCTAAAAAGTTGGCTTCTATGTATCCGAATTTACAACCCAAATGTTGGAGATGTGGTTCTCTCGATGGTACATATTTCCATATATGGGGGACTTGCCAAAAGGTTAAGGCATTTTGGATAAAAATATGGTGGATTATGCAAAATATTTTTAAAAGAAGGATAAAGTTTACTCCTCAGTTATTCTTGTTAGGTATAATTACTGACTCTACAGCGGTAGAGATTAACTTGATTTTGCACTTAATAACGGCAGCAAGACTGTTGGTGGCGCAATACTGGAAGAAGGAAGACCTGCCTACAATTCAAGAATGGACATTGAAAGTCACAAATTTAGCCGAGATGACTAAAATATCTGCATATCTTAAAGATCACTCAAATGAGAGATATAAACGAGACTGGAAAAAATGGATTGATTATATACAAAATAAATACGGGACTAAGAAATTCCAGATAGCCTATGCTTATGATCAGGAATGATTTAAATTGTTTAAAGTTAGTTTAGCAAGGAGGAGCTAAGATCAATGTAGAGATATTATTAATTTCTTATTCTTTTTTCTCTCAATATATTTTAGACTGTGTTTGTTAAAAATCTATACCGGGTACGGATTCTGGGAAGTCAGGGGGGGGCGGTTGTGGGGGGGTCGGGGGGTCTGGTGGCGGGGAGGGATATATATCAGGTTAGATAAGATGTGTTAGATTTCAATGTAATGTGACTCCACATGTATACTGTGTTTTTTTAAATTTTTCTTTAAAAATAGGATAGGCCAAGTATATTGACATATAGCGGAAATACACCAAGGAGAGGAGGAGTGGGAAAGAAGAAATATGGGCAGAGAGGGATGGGAGAGAGGATGGGGGGGGGGGAGGTGAGAAGGATGGGGGGGGAGTGGATGTGGAGAGAGGAGTGTAGAGGGGGAGGGGAAGTAGGGTAGAGGGGGATGATGGAGGGAAGATAGAAAGTTGGAGGGTGGTGGAAGAAAGAGGTGTATGGAGAGCGGAAGAGCTATATTGGGTTTCGATTTTCTGGGGCATTGTTGACAAGAGGAACTGATGTAATTATTGTTTAATGCTGTATGGTATTGGCTATGTATAGTATACATGTGAGTGTATGAAAATGAAAATGGAAATAAAATATTCTCAAAAAACAGAGCTGTATCAACAGAAGGATAGTGTCAAGAAGAGCAACAAAAATGTTAAAGGGTCTGGAAACTATATCATATGACAAATAGTTGACGATGCTAGGTATATCTAACCAGTTGAAGAGAAGGATTAGGGTGGCATGATAACTGTTTTCCAGTACTTGAAGGCTTATCACAAAGAAGAGGGGATTGACTTATTCTTTAAGTGACTTGAGGGAAGGACAAGAAGTAATGGATGGAAGCTTGTTAAACTGAGATCCAGCCTAGAAGTAAGGAGAAATTTTCTGATAGGAAGAGCAAATAAGCAATGGAATAGTTTGCTTTCTGGGATTCTGGCTGATCCATCACTGGAGATTTTCAAAAATAGACTGGGCAACAATTTGATTGGGATGATATAAGACTTCTGTCTTGAGTGAGGCATTGGACTAGAAGACCTCTGAGGTCCCTTCAAGCAATGTTCCCTCTAATTTTTTTTCAGTGTGAGCGGAAAAGTATAGTGTTTGAGCGGCACATTTTCATGCCTGAGCACCTGAATTTTTTTCACAGATGTCACCTAAGACAACAACGAAATCAGTATTATTTGAAACTCAAAGTTATGTTTATTCAAGGTACCCGCTTAATTAAAAGTGTTATATAATATCAGTATCACTTAACAACGGTCCTGCTTAGCAACCAAAATGTTGGCTCAGAAACTCTGGCATTGAAGCACGCAAGTCTTAAAGCTGTCAAGTTACAAGACCCTTGCACCCCTAACCCTTTAGGAAAAAAAAACTCAGGGGTCTTCAAACCTGACAGCTTTAAGCCTTGCTGACTTCAACTCCCAGAATTCCTCCTCCAGTCATGTTGCAGCAACGTCATCTGCGTGGATCTGCTCCATCTTCGGTTTTTTTCACAGGAGGCAGGGCTGCTGCTGAAGATGCCAACGAGCCCCCACCGCCACTAGAATATGCATTTGTTTAGCATGACATAGAATAGTCTTTCAACCAGAAGTATGGAATAAAAGAGAGACTGATAAATATTAAAAAAAATAAAACCAAAAAACAGTTATTTATTTGAGTTCTAGATAAACATTTAGTTCAGATTTAATAGTGTTTCAGAGATGTGGCTGTCAGCTATTTGTGTATGTATGTTATTATTATGGAAGGTTAGATGAGATTTCACCAACATTATTCACCCCTGATTAATGCATTCATTCTAATAATCGAGTCTGACTCTGAATTAAAAATCTATGTCTGAAGAATCTAGGTTAAGTTTTGGATTGGAAATTTGGGGAACATGAAAGTTTGTGCATAATTTTTGTAATTTTTTCATTGGGTCTTAATAATGATTTTATTCATTTGGGATTTTTTTCATAGGCTTAACACAGCTCTAATTTTGTCATTAGGAGCAATGTAACATTGGCCACTAATGTATTATATACAGGTTGCCTTAGAAGGTAATACCTTTTGTATAGTAGGAACTTAAGATAGGCAGACTTCGCCGCCCGGGTGCCGCCCGGGTGCCGTCTGGAAGGCATTGCAGCCAAATTTGGCTGGAGATGTTGGGTAATACGTTCGGGGGTGCTTTTACGACCCGGCTGGCCTGAGAGAGTCTCGATTTTCTCCATCTGCTGGCTGAGAGACTTCCCCCCCTCCCTCGGCTATTCTCCCCTCCATGTTTGCTTCTCTAGTCGCTGTGGCCGTTTTGAAACGCGACTCTCCCTTTTTCGGCGGTTCGGGTAGCTGGACTCTAACATCAAAGCAGCCAGGTTCCCACTGCAGTTTTTCTCAGGCCGGTGAGGGAAGAGGCTCCTGTAGGAGAATGAGCTCCAGGGGGCCCGAAGAAGCAAACAGCTGGGTCGCCGTTTTGGGCGGCCCTCGTATGATGCCTTTGGGTGGCACCTCTCAGCTTTTTCGGCATTTTCAGCTGCGCCTTCCCGACCTTGAGGACTGCGAGGAGTTCTTAGAACTGCACTGGACTATCCATCTTCTTTGTCCTAGGGAGAAGGCGGTCAGCCTGGGACAGCACTGGGAGAGAATGGGAGGTCGTTTCCATCTGCTATTATTGCACCCCCCTTCCTCTCCCCTCGGCCTGGCCTCTCCTGTTAGTGCATTCTTTCTCCCACTGGGCCCCTGCCATTGCAGGGCCTTTTACTGCATGAGACTTGACTCCTTCTTGAGAGTGGCTTTCGGACTTTTTGGACTGTATTGTTATCTGCCCTCTTACCTGCACTTCCATCTGCACCTCCATCTACCATGTCCATCGCTGCCTGATGCCACCTCAGACCTGCTGCCGCAGACAGTACCACTATTGGACGAGTGGAGGGCACTTACAGTTTGCAAGAAGGCCCTCCCCCTCCCCCAACCACTCGGGACTTTCTTTTGGACTTTCCCAGAATTTGCACCTTTTAAGTAACCGCGCAATTTTCTTCTCTTCTTTTCTTTCTTTTTCTTTTTTTTTCTTCTCTCTTTTTTCCTTTGTATGGGATATGTATGGGATACGCATGTGATTGAGCGAATGGTTCCACTTTTATTGACTTATCTGCTGTATTTTGTGTTTTAATTACCGTGTGGAGACTGCTTGGGTGAGTGAATGAGTATGAGTGCCTCGGAGGACCTGCTGGGGAACGCGGGGGTCATTGGGGTGGCTGGGGGGACCAGGGATACGGGAGTGGGTTGGAGCATAACGGTCACTACAGGGAGAGGCAGATACGGCGGGGACTTTAGGGCTGGCCATTACCGGGGAAGGAGGGTTCGCTATATTACAGAGATCCCTCCTTCCGGCCCTATGAGTCCCACTCCAAGGCCAGATGGCATGAGTAGTCAGGACCCTGGCCTCAGGCTGCTGTTGCTAAATGCCAGGTCTGTTGTTCACAAGGCTCCTCTCGTCCGGGACTTAATTTCTGACGAGAGGGCAGATCTGGCATGTATTACTGAAACCTGGCTGGGCACAGAAGGAGGAGTCCCCCTTGTAGAGATGTGCCCAGAAGGATTTCAGGTGCTTCATCAGCCGAGAGCCCAGGGAAGGGGTGGCGGTGTGGCTATTGTTATCCGGGAGTCTCTAGTACCTTGTAGGGTCCCTGCTCCGGAGCTTGTCGGGTGTGAGACTCTGCTGGTGAAGTTGGACCTCAAGGGTCAAGTGGGTCTGCTGCTAACGTACCTGCCTCCCAACTGCGTTGCAGCAGCCCTCCCCTCGCTCCTCGAGTCAGTAGCCGAGCTGGCAATTGAGTTCCCCAGGCTTATGGTTCTGGGGGACTTCAATTTGCCATCGCTCGGTGAACACTCTGATGGGGCGCAGGAGTTCATGGCTTCCATGACAGCCATGGGCTTGACCCAGGTAATTCGGGGCCCAACCCACTCAGCGGGTCACATGCTCGACCTCGTATTTCTCTCGGAGCAGTGGATGTGTGATCTTGGTCTGAGGGGAAATGACACCATACCCCTGTCGTGGTCAGACCACTGCCTACTGAGGCTTGACTTCCGGAGGCCAAACCCCCACCGTAGGGAGGAGGAACCGACTAGGTGGTTCCGCCCCAGGCGACTGATGGACCCCTTGAGGTTCCAGACGGAGCTTGGGGTTATTCCTGATACTCTCGCCCACAGTTCGGCGGAGACTCTGGCTGCTGCCTGGTATTCGGCGGCATCGGAGTCTCTTGACCAGATTGCGCCACTACGGCCCCTCCGGGTCAGCGGATCCCGGAGACCTCCTTGGTTCACCGAGGAGCTCCGGGAGAAGAAGCGCCGGAGGAGACGCCTAGAGCACTTGTGGAGGTCCGATAAGTCCGAGTCGAACCGAGCACTATTAACAACCTGCACCAAGGATTACATCAGGGCACTTAGGGCAGCAAAAAGATCTCATATTGCCACCTTGGTTGCGTCCGCTGAGTCCCGCCCAGCCGCCCTGTTTAGGCTAACCCATTCCCTCCTAAATAGGAGGGATACGGGGGAACCCTTGCAGGGTAGAGCTGAGGATTATGCCCAATTCTTAGCGGACAAAGTTGCTCGGTTTCGGTCGGACTTGGACTCCACCGCAGCAGATCCAGCCGGGACACAAGAGGACCACTTGGCAAACCATCTCTGGGTTGAGTTTCAGGATGTTGCCTCTGGGGATGTGGACAAGGCCATTCGAGCTGTGAGTGCCTCCACCTGCATTCTGGACCCGTGTCCCTCCTGGCTGGTTGCCAACAGCAGTGAGGTGACACGTGGCTGGATCCAGGCGGTTGTAACCGCCTCCCTTCGGGAGGGGCACTTCCCCGCCGCACTAAAAACGGCGGTGGTGAGACCCCTCCTGAAGAAACCATCCTTGGATCCAGCCATTTTAAATAACTACCGTCCTGTCTTCAACCTTCCCTTTGTTGGGAAGGTTGTTGAGAAGGTGGTGGCCTTCCAGCTTCAACGGGCCTTGGATGAAGCTAGCTACCTTGACCCCTTCCAGTCCGGCTTCAGACCTGGTTACAGCACAGAAACCGCTTTGGTCGCATTGACCGATGATCTCTGGAGGGCCAGAGATGGAGGCCATGCGTCCATCCTGGTTCTCCTTGACCTCTCGGCGGCTTTCGATACCATCGACCATGGTATCCTTCTGCGACGACTGCGGGAGGTGGGGGTGGGAGGCACTGTTTTGCAGTGGTTCTCCTCCTACCTCTCGGACAGGTCGCAGTCGGTGTTGGTAGGGGGGCAGAGATCGTCCCCGAGGCCCCTAAAATATGGGGTGCTGCAGGGCTCGGTCTTATCCCCCCTACTATTTAACATATACATGAAACCGCTGGGCGAGATCATTCGGAGGCACGGGATAAAATACCATCAATATGCGGACGATAAGCAATTGTATCTGTCTGCCCCGTGCCAACTCAATGAAGCGGTGGATGTGATGAACCAGGGTCTGGAGGCCGTTAGGAACTGGATGAGCGCTAACAAACTGGTACTCAACCCGGACAAGACCGAGTGGCTGTTGTGTTTCCCTCCCAACAATTTGG
The DNA here is from genome assembly GCF_051295495.1 of Thamnophis sirtalis. Classification (NCBI taxonomy): domain Eukaryota; kingdom Metazoa; phylum Chordata; class Lepidosauria; order Squamata; family Natricidae; genus Thamnophis; species Thamnophis sirtalis. The sequence continues at coordinate 54,191,116 of NW_028261387.1, forward strand.
CTAATGTTCCATCTATCAGGCTGGGGGGTCAAATTTTATACCCCTCAGACAGGGTTCGTAACTTAGGAGTCCTCCTGGATCCACAGCTGACTCTCGATCATCATCTGTCGGCTGTGACCAGGGGGGCATTTGCCCAGGTTCGCCTGGTACGCCAGTTACGACCCTACCTGAATCGGGAGGCTCTCACAACAGTCACTCGAGCCCTTGTGATCTCTAGGCTGGAATACTGCAATGTGCTCTACATGGGGCTGCCCCTGAAGTGCATCCGGCGACTGCAGTTAGTCCAGAATGCAGCCGCGCGAGTGATAGTGGGCGCACCGCGGTTCGCCCACGTTATACCCATCCTCCGCGAGCTGCACTGGCTACCTGTCGATCTCCGGGTGCGCTTCAGGGTACTGATGACCACATTTAAAGCACTCCATGGTAGTGGATCTGGGTACTTGAGAGACCGCCTTCTGCCGATTACCTCCCTCCGACCGATTAGATCGCACAGACTGGGCCTCCTCCGAATTCCATCCACCAGTCAATGTCGACTGGCGACTACACGGAGGAGAGCCTTTTCTGTTGCAGCTCCGACCCTGTGGAACGATCTCCCCGTCGAGATACGCACCCTCACCACCGTCCAGGCCTTCCGCGCAGCCCTCAAGACCTGGCTCTCCCAACAGGCCTGGGGATACGTCCTTAATTTGCCCCACCCGAGTGTTGAATGTAGAATGCATGTTGTGTTTTTACTACCTATCTTGTTTATATATTGTTTATTTTGTATTGTACCCCCTCCCTAATGGTTGTAAGCCGCCCTGAGTCCCCTCAGGGAAAAGGGCGGCCTATAAATTTTAATAAAATACCAAAAAAAAAAAAATCATACAGATAAACAATTGAGAAATATTGTTCTTTTTAAAAAGCAGTGTTAATTGCTGCACCTTTCTCATATTAAGTATATTAGCTCAAGTTCATGTTAGGAAAAACTTTCAGTCTTAAAGGTTTGGTGAGGAGAAATCCAAAAATTCTTTTAAAGAATTTAAATTAAATTTGAGGTTACCTCTGTTTTCGCTCTCCCTCCCTCAGTTGTGCAGCCGCGGCAGCGGCAGCTCTCAGCCTATGGCGGCAGCGTCACGCAGGCTGTGGAAGGAGGAGGAGGAGGAGGAGGAGAAGGGAACCAAAGAGAGGCTTTTACTGGGTCTGCGCCCCACAGCCAGGACCATCCTTGTGCCTCAAGCCGTGTTTCTTCCTGCAAAGCCCTTCGGTCAACCCAAGAGTTCCGCTTGACGCCAGAAGGGCTTTGCAGGAAGAAACGCGGCTTGAGGCGCAAAGACGGTCCTGGCTGTGGGGCGCAGATCCAGTAAAAGCCTCTCTTTGGTTCCCTCCTTCTCCCCCTCCTGTGCGACGCTGCCGCCGTAGGCTGAGAGAGGCCGCTGAAACAAGTTTGGGGAGGTCCTTTGCGGGCGGCCAGTTCTAGCCACCTGCAAAGGACTTCCCCACGTTTGCTTTGAAAGAAATCTCTGCGCGGCAGTTAGAAACCTCTGCGCGGGTTTTTTTTGCCATGTGCGTGGCTGCGCAGCCGCGCACCTTAGAGGGAACAGTGCCTTCAAGCCCTATGATTCTATGTTTCATATGAATCATTCCTCATGTTCCTGAGTTCTGCTTTATAAAGAGACAGAAAAGAAAGTTTAAAGGCAAAGCACAATATGTTTCTCTAGTATAGTTTTCATGATACCCATTAACTTCCCTTATGCTGTAATCAAGGAGAGAAGTAACCTGGAATTAAGAAGAAACTTCCTAACAGTGAGAACAGTTATCCAGTAGAACAGCTTGCCTTCTAAAGTTGTGGGTGTTTCATCATTAGAGGTTTTAAGATGAGATTGGACAGCCACTGAAATGGTGTACGGTCCCCTGCTTAAACAGGGAGTTAGATTAGAAGACCTCCAAGGTCTATTCCAACTCAATTCTGATTGATCTTCCGGTCTGAAAATTAAGAGGCAAATATCCTATTTCTAGGATATCATAGAAATTGAAGAACTAATTTATCAAAACTACAAGCTCAGCAAACTTTTTCAGCAGCTAAAATCAGAATCAGGACTTCCCTTTTTCTTAAAAACGACAAATAGGACTTTCTGAAAATGCTTATTATAAATCTAAATACATTTCTGCTTTATATCCAGATCCGTTTTGTACTCCCTTCCGTAAATGTTATACAAAACTTTGGCCAATGGAATGGGCAGTAAAGTATTTAATTACATTTCCATAGATGTTGAAAGCATGTTAGACCAAAGCTTGGGTGGAATAGCTGGGTAATTTGCTTGAAATCTCAAGGATGTGCTTTGTCTGGTTCAAGCTAGTAGCTTCACTTTGCAGAAATGTAAAAGGTTATCTTATTTTGATCAGCCATTTCATTTTACTAACAGAAGTTGCTCATATACAGAACATTCTGTTATTGTATTAGCAAAGTGAAGTGTTGTGACTGCTCCACTCTGACAATTAGAAGTGGAATGTTACCTTGCTCCATAGTTTTGCTTCAAAAGGTCACTCAATCAAAGTTCCAACAAATGAAGTGCCCCAAACAAGCCCATCCAGCTTCTTTTCATTTAACATACTTGTTAACAAATCTTGGGGGTGTAGGGAAGTACTACTGCTTTTCTTTCATGTCTTACCATGCAGTTGTAATGCCACTGCAGAGATTTGATAACCACATCCTAATAATATTTGCAGTATGCAAATACATGCAAACAAATGAAACATGATGGTTATAAATATGGTTGAATCAGGCATAAAATCTCCCTACATCTCAACAATTTCCCAAAGCACTGCATACAATAAGAATGCACAGTTTGGAGAAGTGAAAAGAGCTGTACAACCGCAAGAAGGAAGGCACAGCTAGGAGTGTTTCAAATTTGTATAATTTAATTAAAATTAATTATAATTAGGGATCCTGTTTGGTGTAGTGGTTAAGGAATCAGGCTGGAAACTGAGAGACTGTGAGCTCTAGTCCCGTTTTAGGCACAAAGCGGGTGAATAACCTTGGGCCAGTCAACCTCTCTCAGCCCTTGAAAGGATACAATGGAAAACCACTTCTGGAATCTTGCCAAGACAACTGCAGGGATTTGTCCAGGCAGTCACCAGAAAGTAAATTACACGAACATAGATGTGGATGAGGTGTTTTCTGCATTCTAGATTATCTGAACTAGATTCTGCTCACCAGTGGCAGATTAAGGCTAACTTATACCTTAAGCACTGACAAATCTTGGTGCCCCTCCTTTGTACATACTGTAAAAAAATCTTCATTGGTTTTTTCTTTCTCAACTTTGTGGTGCCCCCTTTGGGCCTGGTGACCTGAGCACGTGCTTAGTCTACTTAATGGTTAATACACCACTGCTGCTCATTTAGTAGGAAACCAGCTAATTTGAGTAAACCAAGAGCAGCAGAGGACAGGTAGGTCAGGAGAAAACAAAATTTGAATCTATGTGACAATATTTCAGGTATTTGAAATGTGCCATAGTGAGATCCTTGAATTCTGTGGATCTGTGTGAAATCCAGTTTAAATCAACACACACACACACACACACACACACACACACACACGTATCATCTATCTATCATCTAACTATTCACATCTATAATCTATCTCAGGGGTCCCCAACCTCTGTTCTGCAGTCTAGTACTGGTCCATGGTCTGTTGGGAACTGGGCCATAAGCAGCAGGCAAGCATGTAATGCTTCATTTTGCATGTGCGGGATCTGTGCATGTTGCATATGTGAAACCATCCCCCACTGCCCCCACATCTGCTGCCATCCCTGGTCTGTGGAAAAAGGTTAGGGACCGCTAATCTATCTATATAGATTTACTGATTTTATATTTATATTATTTTAATAATGGTTTTATTAGCACCGACTGAAGATTGTTTTCATTCTTTTTTTCCCTTTTTTTCTTTTGGATTCCCTAGAAGGGAAAGAACGTACTTTGCTAGATTACTAATAATAATAACAAACACATTTTGCGGTGGCCAATTCAGTAGGATGAAAGAAAATCCATGCCATCTTACAGCTAATGTGCATATCTGTTCCTAAACTTGAATGAGGAGATCTATGAATAATTTGGTTTTATCTAAGATTTCAGGATACTTTTACAATACCAAATTTCTCACAGATAACTATGGATGATGTTGAAATAAAATTATTATGCTCTGGAAAAAAATAGGCCCCGAGAAATGTTTATAAATTCTTATGCAGTGTCCTTTTTCTCAAATGATTCTTATTACTTACTACTGTCTTTATTCCTTCTGGAGAAATTTAGAAATTTGTTTCTATTTAGCATAACAGAGAAAAGGCTATATATATTTTCAAAGAAAAATGTGTCTGCTTCAGCTATGGCCATTGGGCCTAGATTTTATCCCATAAATAACACAAACTCTGACAAATTATATGAAATGATTCATATTGGGCATCTCCATTGTTGACAATAACAAACCATTTACTCTCCTAAGTTACACAATTTTGGATTTTGATTATGATCATCACGGTCATAGTTAGATCCTCCCTTCCGAAGCTCACACTATATTGTGGTCTTTGACTCTCTTTCTTTTATGAATTGTAGGATGTACAGTATAATCAATTTTCCTGTTAAATTTAATCATGCCATCACTCTCAAGACTGGAACATTGTCTTCAACCTTCCCTTTGTTGGGAAGGTTGTTGAGAAGGTGGTGGCCTTCCAGCTTCAACGGGCCTTGGATGAAGCTAGCTACCTTGACCCCTTCCAGTCCGGCTTCAGACCCGGTTACAGCACAGAAACCGCTTTGGTCGCATTGACCGATGATCTCTGGAGGGCCAGAGATGGAGGCCATGCGTCCATCCTGGTTCTCCTTGACCTCTCGGCGGCTTTCGATACCATCGACCATGGTATCCTTCTGCGACGACTGCGGGAGGTGGGGGTGGGAGGCACTGTTTTGCAGTGGTTCTCCTCCTACCTCTCGGACAGGTCGCAGTCGGTGTTGGTAGGGGGGCAGAGATCGTCCCCGAGGCCCCTAAAATATGGGGTGCCGCAGGGCTCGGTCTTATCCCCCCTACTATTTAACATATACATGAAACCGCTGGGCGAGATCATTCGGAGGCACGGGATAAAATACCATCAATATGCGGACGATAAGCAATTGTATCTGTCCGCCCCGTGCCAACTCAATGAAGCGGTGGATGTGATGAACCAGGGTCTGGAGGCCGTTAGGAACTGGATGAGCGCTAACAAACTGGTACTCAACCCGGACAAGACCGAGTGGCTGTTGTGTTTCCCTCCCAACAATTTGGCTAATGTTCCATCTATCAGGCTGGGGGGTCAAATTTTATACCCCTCAGATAGGGTTCGTAACTTAGGAGTCCTCCTGGATCCACAGCTGACTCTCGATCATCATCTGTCGGCTGTGACCAGGGGGGCATTTGCCCAGGTTCGCCTGGTACGCCAGCTGCGGCCCTACCTGAATCGGGAGGCCCTCACAACAGTCACTCGAGCCCTTGTGATCTCTAGGCTGGAATACTGCAATGTGCTCTACATGGGGCTGCCCTTGAAGAGCATCCGGCGACTTCAGCTAGTCCAGAATGTGGCCGCGCGAGTGATCGTGGGCGCACCACGGTTTGCCCACATAACACCGATCCTCTGTGAGCTGCGCTGGCTACCTGTTGATCTCCAGGTGCGCTTCAAGGTGCTACTCACCATTCACAAAGCCCTCCATGGTAGTGGATCTGACTATCTGAGAGACCGCCTTCTGCCAATTGCCTCCCTCCGTCCCATCAGATCGCATAGAGTAGGCCTCCTCCGAATTCCATCCGCCAGTCAGTGCCGACTGGCGACTACGCGGAGGAGAGCCTTCTCAGTTGCAGCTCCGACGCTTTGGAACGATCTCCCTGTGGAGATTCGTACCCTCACCACCGTCCAGACCTTCCGCACAGCCCTCAAGATCTGGCTATCCCGTCAGGCCTGGGGATAAGATCCGAACCTTGCCCCACCCGAATGCTGAATGAATGTTGTGTTTTATCGGTTTAGTTTTTTTTATTATTCACATTTTTTTTCTTTTTTGTGTTGTCTTACACTCCCTTCCCATTGATTGTAAGCCGCCCTGAGTCCCCTCAGGGAAAAGGGCAGCCTATAAATGTCAATAAACTAAACTAAACTAAACTTTGCTTAATGCAGAAATCCAATCTAAAGTATACCAGACAAATATAATTTCTATTGGGTCATATCTAGTAAAAAGAATAATTTCTTAAATGTCAGCATTTAACATAATTACTTTACACATTTAGAAGTATTAATATAGCTCTCACACATCCTAATTGGAACATACTATTACCTTGTTTGCGGTATTTCATTTCATTCTACTAGATCATATCATTCTACTAATCTGCTATTCCTAAATTTTATTTTCTCTTTTTCTTCTTTTTATATGTCTTATATCTTTTCTTCTGAATTTTTTCTATCACTTTTCAATAGGTTGTTTGGCTGTCTCTCCCCCAAATTTCTCTTTCCCATTTCCCATTATTTGTCTCTTTATTTTCGGATACCATTTCCCTTTTTTCCTCTCTACTCTTTTTGTACCTCTATAAATCTCACTAGTATTGCCCCATTGAATTTTGTTTTCCATTTCTTTTTCTACCTTTTTAACTTCTTGCTCATTTATGTTACTTGTCTGTTCCCCTACTGTCTCAGCTTTCAAAAAATTTTCTGGTTCCTTTTCTACCTCTTTGTTACCTTTTAATGTTGCTCATGCATTTTTTAACATTTCCAACAATCCCTCAAACATCCAACCCTCCATGATCAATTTACACTTTTAATATCTTTATATTTTACCACAATTGATTTAGTCCCTCTTCTTATTTCCACTCTTTAATATCAGGTCACAAAATAGTCCAGTCCTTTTCAAAAGTTCTTTATTTTCTTCCAGTGTAGACAAAATGAAGCCAAATAAAAAAGATAGATCACACCCTCCTTCGACTTCTTTGTTTCAAAATGGTATTCTGTTTCTTCTCTCCAGTAGGTGGCTTTTGTTGTGCCTCTGTTTGATCAGGTCATTAATTTGTTGAAACTTGCCCAAAGTCAAACCAAAAGCTCAAAATTCATACTCAAATTTTCCTAATCTTCCATTTTATAGTTCTGAATTTTCCCAGTTCCAGTTTTATTAAACAAATTCTCCTTGGGCTTAGAATTTTATCACCAATAGCTTTTCCCTCCTTTCCTTCCGCCCTCTGTGTTCCAAATGACGTTTAGCTATTAGCTAAGCTCTGGAAATTTTTTAAGCACCAACATTAGTTTCTCTTAATCTTACATTGGCCAATCTTCCTCCACATCTAACACTCCATCTGTCCCCTCGCTCCTGCACCAGTCTTGTTCCAGGTGCCCCGGCTCCAGAGCGGTCATTCAAAGATGGCCACCACCCCGCCACTGATCTTTAGAGACCTTTTAATTGGACCTGCTGTGGAGCTTTTCTTGCTCTCCGCAGTTGCCTGAAACGCCTCTCCTTGTGTCCCATCCCTTCAGGATGGTTCTGGTCTGCAAAGGACCTCTCAACAGCAGTTTGCTGGCTGGGTTTTCGTGTAGCATGGCAGAGCTCACTATTTCCCCAGTCGTTCTCGCCGTAACATTAAGCGTCTGACAATTTTTAAAAAATCTTTTTTGATTTCTCTATTTTATCCTGGAAATATCCCATTGTATAGATGATGAATATCATGGTAGGCAATGAAATAAGAGAAGTGCAATTTTATTTTTTAAAATGACAAGAATAGTCAAAGATTTATCTACTCAAGATATGAATATTGTATCTTCTGTGTTAAAATATACAAAGTATGCAATGTTTATATATCACGTCAGAGATCACAGGTTGTTTAGCAATAAAAATTAATACAATTTGGATTCTTCTCAGTTGCACCATAGATGATCAAGGGTACTATCAGTAGGAGCGAGGAGCTGAGGTGATTTCTCTCTATTCATCACTTCAGAATGTTTTGAATATAAGCAAAAACTTGCACATTTCCTTTTAGCCACGCGTAATAGAAAATTATTTTAGGGGAAAAATATGTTGGTTAAGTGATATGTTTAAATGACTAATTTAGGACCAAGGTACTATTGAGATGTGGGATAAATATTTGATTTTTTTTCTCAATAAAGAGCTAGAAAGCTTTTGATTCCCAAATTACAGTAATCAAGTTCCTTGAGAAACACAAAATATATGAGCTGATATTCTAATACTGGAGGAATAATCTTTTCTATAACCATACATTCATTAAATCTGCTAACCTGCATGAGTAATTTTAGCATGAGCTAGCTGGAGATCCTGAATTTTAATATGATGTATTTTATGTTCCTGCATGGCTTATAAAAATATTATCTTTCCTCCAATTAAAAACAAGCAGTTCACACTTCTTACACAATGAAAGTTATATATCCTCTGATCTGTTAAATTTTTCAATATAACAACTCAAAAGAATTGAAAGAGCCTGACAGAATCTAAAGCCAAATCTTATCCCTGAGAAAATAATTTTGTAAATAAAATTTAAAATGTATTTAATAAGGATAGGTATAGAAGGGTTTGCAAAGCAGTGAAACAATGCTCTCTCAAAAATCAAAGAAGCAGCAAAACTGTGTTTTCATATGAGGTAAGAGTTTCTTTGGTCTATTGTAACATTTGTCCTCAGTTTCACATTCCTTAGTATTATCCAGAAAACTGTAGGTTAAATTAACAAGCATTTCTATTAGTGAAAAAGTAACACCACAGTTTGTATCCAAAGTAGTTTTTGTACAGATAGTTCTTGGTTAATGACAGCAATTTGGACCAGATTTCCATTGTTAAGCAATGTGGTTGTAAAGCACTTTATATGGCTATGCCCCTTAGCGGCAGCACTTCCAGTTAAGCAAATCCTGCAATGTTAAGCACAATGTCATGTGATTACCATCTATAACCTTTTGCTAGCTTCCCCATTGACTTACTTCTTGGAAGCCAGTAAAGAAGGTCATAAATGAGGATCACATAGGACTCTGTGACATAATCGCAAGCTAGTCATTGAGCACCTAGGTTGGAATCATAGAGCCATGGAGATTCTGTGACTCCTGGAACTTCAGCGATCAGTCAAGTACCACTTGTTTAGCACTGTCATAAAACTGCATGGTCATTGAATGAGTGGGTCATTAAGCAAGGACCACCTGCATTGAAACAAGTATGTCAAAACTCTGGAGCACAACTGAGAGGATGAGAATTGCAAATATGAGTACATAAACCCTTTCTTCATTCTATTAACACTATTCTTCGATCAGGAAAAGACACTGTTAGATACAATCCTATGGACATGCCAACATATCAATATGTTTTCTTTAAAAAAATAGTGGTCTGACAAACAACTTTGTTTAAAGCTGTACACTTTTTAAAAATTGCAGACCACACAGCTCAGATTTAATTGAAAATGTTGAGTTAAAGTATAAAAAAATAATAAAGTTCTTATTTCCATTTTAAAGAACAACTTAGCTTTAAGCATCATAGCTGTAAGAAAAGGCAACTAATGTTCTATGTAAACGTATCAGTCAATAAATTATTTAATAGATTCTTGTCTAAAACATATAGAACACTGATAAAACTGAGGTATATGAATTAATAAATACATTTTAAGTTAAACATTTAACACTACCATGCATTTTCACTTATTTTTTTCCCAGAACACTGTTTGCAAAAGACAGATCTCCATTTTTCATTTATAAAGTAACAATTTCCCAGCTATGAAAAATATTCAGTTTTTCATTTTCATGATAAGATATTGTTCAATGAAGTCGACAAAAATATCAAATTCTCCAATTGCTTTGTAGATTCCTTTGTCTTGCAGCTGATGAGAAAGAAAAATAATTACAATATTATTACTAATAGTACTATCAATATAATAGGATTTGTAGGAGTTGCTTTGATTAGCTTTCTGGATACAATTCAATATATGTACTAGTTTTAATCTTTAAAATCTTAGAAATATTGGCTCCCAGATAATTTCAAGAACTCCTCCATGTAGCACTGATACACCCCATATTTTTGTCCTGGGTAAGAATGATTACAGTACCTCAGATAATGGGAGTAAAAGGAAAAGGGGCTTGGGAGGAATGTTGACTCTGGTTCCTCCTTGTGAAACAGTTCACCCCAATACAGTGACAAGGACAAAGTTCAGGCATAAATCTGTGAGGATGGAATGTTTCATAGGTCTTTTTGAGATATAATTGTTATTGTTTTGAAGCTGGGGATCTGCTATGGTTGTATTTGTGGTTCCTCATTTTTATGTCACTTTGTTAACTATTGTTTTAATTTAGATTTTATGTGTTTTTATAATTATAAACAGTTTGATCTGATTAGGGTGGTCTGTAAATATAATTAATAAATATTGTAAAAATGTTCATTGCTGTTATTATACATGGAATATTTGCTTTTGAAAGTATGTTGTGAATTGGTTTGGAGGGCACTGTTTAGCTGCATTCTTTATAAACTTAATATTCTATTGAATGCTTTGAAATGTTTATTTGAGCTACTCAATTCAGGTTTTAATTCTGAAACCACTATCATGATTTGTATGGTGTGTGTGTGTGTGTGAGAGAGAGAGAGAGAGAAAGAGAAAGAGAGAGAGAGAAACAGAGACAGAGACAGAAACAGAGACAGAGAGAGGGGTGGATGGGGGTGGGGCTGGGGGAGAGTTTTTTTCATAAAATGGTCTGGAGGTCCTTCACATTAAGGATGACTTCTCATGCAAAACTTTGGTCAAACAAGCTCTTTTTTTGCTCTTCCATATGTACACAAAGATTCTCATAGATAGTGACAAGTTTTCTTTGAACTGCAGAGATTCCTAAGGCAAGTTAAGTAATATAATTCAGAAATTTACCTTGTCATATGTATCTTTGATAGCCTTTACTGTTTTATTCTTCTTTTCGCAGATGAAAAACCTATGCTGTGAGAAGAAAACATGTAAATATAAACACTTTTTAAACTTCTAAAGGACAAGCTACATGCCCTTAGTTGAGCAAGGAAGATGTACAGGTGAAAGCAGCCGTTTTGAATACAAATATATAATAAATGGATATTACATATACACATTGTGGTGTTACACTAGGTTCCATGAACAAGGAGAGATACCTCCTTTAATGCTGAGGTTATATGTAAAAATCCAGAATTTATTTGTAATCCGTTATGCAAAACTATTTAACATGGAAATAATTGCATTCCTTTTTCATGTTATTAATAATTGTACTTTATATCATCTAATACCTAGAAGTTATAGTAATAATATACTATAGTAGTATAGTATAGCATAGCATAGAATAGAATAGCATAGTTATACTATACTATAATAAAGTAATAAAAAGTATTTCACTATTTTACCCACTTTTACAATCCCATGCTTGCTCCTTTTAATTTTTTCCTTTAAATATAAAGAATATCTTTTCACTTATAACTATAATGAAGTTTTTATTATTTAAGATATTAATATAAATTTCTGCCTAATTCCACTCTTTGAACCAGTCATCTTGCTGCATAATTTGGACTTGTTTCCCTGGGCATTGCTGGGAAGCAGAAATAAGAATGAAATCTGACTAAGGACTAATTTGAATATGTATATAACAATATTTGAAATATTTTATTTCCCAAATAGGTAGCCCAAAGCCCAAATCAATCAATTCAAGGCCCTAAAATCAGAGATAGTTTAATGAAAGAAGGAACATATATTTCTTGATTGCATTACATTGTAGAAGGTGCTTTTATCTTTGAGCACCCCAAAGATAATCATTTGGCCACTGTGAGAAACAAAATCCTGATCTTCATGTGATCCAGCAGGGCTATTGTTCCAATAGAAGAGAATATACTGTATTTTTCGGACTATAAGATGAAAAAGAGGCTGAAAATCTGGGTTTGTTTATACACTGAATTCAGCATTTTTTGCCTCCTGAAACCCTGCCCCTTCACCAAAATGGCCGTACGTAGCCTTTAGGAGGCTTCCAGAATGCTGCTGGGGGCTGAGGAGGGCAGAAATGAGCGAAAAACTGGCTGTTTTTTGCTCATTTTTGCCCCCCCCCCATGCCCAGAGCACTCTACAAGCCTCCTAAAGGCTATTCATGCCTTTTTTTTGTGAAAAATGGGCCATTTTTGGCAGGTCTGCAGAGTGCAAAAACTTTTTTTTTGATTTGCCTCTTCAAAATCTTGGTGCGTCTTATAGTCTGGTGCATCATGCACCATATGCACCATATCTGAAAAATATGGTATGTACTGTGGTTCAGGGTTAAACTGTGGAGTCCTTGATGCTTTCTGAGTTTGGTTGTTACCTAGTCAGGTAATTAAACAGCTAAAAGCAAATAATCAAGCTCAGAGAGCAATGAGACCCTAAATCGCTATTTTTAACAGTGTTCTTCGAAATGACTTATTGTCATGTGTAAGCTGATGAATATGCCTTGTCCTCAAATGAAGACTAGAAAGTAGTGTTTCCCATCTATTCTGCTAAGCAAAGGCTTCCTTTACAGAATTGCATTTGCATTCTGAGTCATCCTGTGACCTGATGACACACTAGGGAGCAGAGTGCAATAAAACAATTCTACTACTTCCACCAGTTATAGTTCTGCATTTACAATCTGTAGAAGCAGCTGCTTTTAGGTAAGAATTTTACATATAGTTACTTAAGAGGGATATCAGTTCTTAATATAGATTATATAATCCACAGATTCTCACAGGTGATGAAATAGCTACTATTTCACACAGACCTTATTTACTTTCTCTGCTTTGTGTCTCTGCTACTTTAAACAAGTTACACTAAAAGCAGCTTTATTCCTTCTAGCTATTCCTTAATAGCTAGAGCCAAGCTTGGTTTGTGTAGCCTAGAACACTGTATAAAAAAGGTTGCTAGGCACAAGAATGATGCGTGGAGAAAATTTAATGTTTTTAAACATTAAATTTTATGTGTGATTAATGCCACTAAAACGTGCTTTCTAGCATTTTTTGCTTAAATTGTTGGAAGTTTATCCACAAATGTGATTTAGGTATATAACTTTGGCATTTTTTTAATTTGGATTTTCTTGACACAAAATGTGGATTGATCCAGTGCAGATATTTTTTTTTAAATGATCTAAAATGCATTATTTCTGCATGAAGAAGTTGACTTTCAAAGTGACTACACATTTATCATAATCCCAGTGTCACCAAATTTCTGTACTGTCATCTTTGATTTAGAAACTAGAGCAAATGTTTGAAGACATGGTATAAAAAACTGCAACCAAGCAATGAAACATAGCTTATCAGAAAACTTGTGTTAATACCCAAGTCCGTGTCTCGTGCTTGGTTTATCTTATTGTTTCTAACTGTACAAGGATTTCCCTTGCAAACAGACATAGCAAACCAGACAATGCGTGGCCAAGGAAAGAAACCACAAATACTTACACAGCGTCTGATTAATTGTCTCAGATCTAGCAACATATTTCCAAGGAAGTCCACATCCTGTTTCAGTGGGTTATCTGTAGTTACTTTGGGTAAGACATCTTCCAAATAAAAATGGATCATTTCTCCCACTGACTGGCAGCCCAAGTAACTCTGAAAGAATTGGAGGGAACAATAATGATAAGAGATGAAGATGAGATATGTTAACTCTATTCTAGTCTATCAATAAAACATATTGCTCTATCCTTTGACTCTAATCCATGGGTGGATAGGATTAAGTGAAAATATTAAAGTTATATTTAAACAGGTTTTTTTTTTAATGCCAGTTGATAAATCAGAACTGGAAACTGATACCAGAAAAAAAAAGTTTGCATGTGACTTGTGAAAGGGGAGCAAAGTTTTTAGCAACTCCTCCTCCCAGCAGACTGAAGTATTGAGATCCAGGGAATTTATTATTATTTTGTATTAAATTTCCATCATTATCGGGTACAAAATCATCTCTTAATATATCTCAATAAATATAAAATTATTGTAAAATTTTGATTAGAACACATTTTATAATTCATCAGAAAATCTTTCTTTGATCTCCATTGTTTGAACCTTCTAAGAACAAATTGTCTAAAGCAGTAATCCTTTTTCTGATTTTAAGGAAACAAGAATGTCTAAATCAAACCATTCCTACCTTCAAATATTATCATTTATGAAATAAATAAAACATATGGAGTATCATTATATCATCAGTTTCTCTGGATATGTTATACAGCCTTGTTTTATCAGATATCTGTAGAGTGAATTTTGACTTTTCTAAAATAGTTTATAAACGTATGATTTTCCCCATGTACTATAAATAAGTGAAAAAGGAAATAGGAAGTTGAAGGTTACCACCAATTTAGGATTTGGGCATAAATAAATAAATAAATACATACATACATACAATATGTATGTAATTTTTATTTTCAATCCACTTCATTACAGATTCATATAAAATCATCTATTATGACATTTGATAGGTACACTAAAGAGATTTAGGCCTGCCAGGAATACTGTTTCATTTTACCAGATTATACTACACTTTTTTTCCTAATCTGGTGAAGGCAACTAAAATCTCACCTTGAAATCTTCTAGCAGATCCTGTTTTAATAGCACAGTGTCCAGCTCAGAATCTCTATCTTGCTATAAAAGTAAGTAATGAAAGAAAATATTAATTCAAGAAAATCTGAATTTAAATTTAATTTAGAAAGAATGTGCTACTATCACCTAACAACCAAGTCCTTTCTTTACCCATTTTGTGATTTATAAGCCATGGTTTATGAATCATCAAATTGTATGATGTGGCTTATTCAATAAATTCAAAAAATGTTCAAATTTTTTTTTGGATATTTAATACATTTCAATTATCTTTAAAAGCTCTTACTTTAAAAAATATCAATATAATATTAAATATTATCATTTATTTTTATTTATGCATATCTGAAGAATATGGAAATAGTACTGCATTTCTAGCTATACAGAAAGTTAATTTTCAAAGGTAAATGTTTTTCAGACTTTGACATTAATGTAACATTAAACAATGAATGTTATTCCAATCCCTTCAATAAACAATTTCCACCCTCAAATATATATTATTAGTCATTGTAATTTTATCTGAGAAGCAATTATACTATATATATTTGTTTATTATGAAAAGAATTAAACATACTAGAAAATTCTCCATTTGTCATTTTCTTCCTTGGAGCTGCATAAAATCTCTTGATGAATTATGTGTTGAGCTACTGATTATTAGTAGTACTTATTGTAGTTAGCAATAAAGAACCCAACCATCTGTTGCTTTTCAATGTTATACAAAAAAGCCCAGCCCCTTTACATTTCCTGCTTCCTAAATTTCTAAATGAAAAGAGCTAGAGGAACAAAAGATGAATATACTCACAAAATAATCCTTGATCTTGTTAAATGTGGCTCTTAACTCTCGTAGTCTAAGAGGGAGGTTGTGTGAAAAGTGTCTACAGTCTATGAGCTGGGAATGTGCATTCATCAGCACCAGCGAAAGCAGCATATATGCTATCAATGCGTTCATCTCTCTTCTGACCCTTCCTTTCTAGACCAACTGGATTTTGAAAGTTAGATTGCCATCACCTTGATTGGTCCCTGATTTATACCTCAAAGCAGGATTTCCTGATTTCGTCAGGATACTGGTGCTCAAACCCCAAATGTCATCTTCCCATCATAAATTTTTCAGCCTTCCCCACTCCCTTTAAAAGTGCTTATTGGAGTAGAACTTTCCCACCTCCCCCCCCTTTAAAAATGCTTCTTGTAAATGTGTGGTGATGCTTGTACTATCTTTGCTTCAATGGAAATGCACTTTCCGTTGTGTTATTATTATTTTAGGTAAATGTCATTGTAATGAGAAAAATCTCTGCTAACAAATCTCTACAAACCTAACTAAATTATTTTCCCCTTACTAACCTACCAGTAAGCAAATCAATCTCAGGCTGTATTTTTGGGAAAAAGCCAATATTTTCCCAAACAAAATAAAATCCCCAAATATATTTAAATATAAACAAAGTTTTATTTGAATAAAATAGGTTAATCATAAAGCAATTGATTGCATATGGGTAACTTTTGTATTCTTGGAAACACCTAAGTATTCTACCCAACTGTATCTCTGCTATTCTCAAACTAAGACTAATAACTCTGCATCAAGTCTGTAGAAGTCTTTCTTAGAGATCTTTAGACAAGTTTCATCCAGGATCCTCTGAAGTTGCAGTGTCACTACCTTCTCAAACACCTTCCCTAAACAGAGGAAATATTACACTCGTACTGGGCCAGCGTGGATCTGTCCTATGGTCATCTTGCTAAGACCTACTGAATAGTTTTTATTTTAGATAATTTAGCTTTTGATTTGCCAATTTGATTTATGAATTTTTTTTCTCTTATGTCTTCCTTGCCAATGTACCAATAAATGTCCTTTTCACAGTAATTAATTTTTATGATAAAAACAATTTTACCCTTTTCTTGGCTTTTAGTTTATTGTAAATGTTGTGGAAACCCATTTTACTGATTTTTTTTTTCTATTGTCATCTTATCCATTGCATTCAAAGTATACTTTATGCTATCTATTTGATGTCTCTTCAGAACAAATGCAGCCTGATCAGGTTGTATTAGATCAGTTAAGAAGTCATTTAACCACTTTATAAGCATAGCCATAAAATGCTTATAATCTACATTCAATATAGAGATAAGCTTGTATGATGAGTTGGATGCTTCCAGTGGAGGTTCCGGATCTCGTTGCAACCGGTACACTGCAACGAGGCCCAGCATCCACCATGGGAATGTGCACAGCACGTGCATGCGTACTTACTGCCCGTGATGCTCCAGCTGCTTGGCAGATCATCATGCAGGTGCTGTATGCTCTGTGCGCGTGCGTGAAAGCCCCGATAGGCTCAAATAGTGGTAAGGAGAGTGGGCTGGTGGGGGGCCCTCTGGAGCATCATACCGGAACGGTACCTGATGCTCCCAGCAGTCACCGGTATCCCTGCACCAGGGTTGTATCGCACCACTGGATGCTTCCCTCTTTGCAAATGAAAGCAATACAAACTTCCTGACATTTTTGACACTGTAACTCATTCGTTGTTCTGTATTAATGATTTCATCAAGATTCCTTTAAAAGTCTTATGTTTCAGAAAAAAAAAATGGCCCTTCAGGTTCATTTTCTGTATTGTGTCTTTTCTTCTTCTGTGTGATTGTCTTATTGATGGCTTCCTTTTTGTTGATCTGTAAATTTCATGATCAGTGTTATATGTAAATACACTTTCAACTTCTCCAGACTTGATGTTTCTTTTCTGCATAATCGAGAATAATTTTTTTATTATATTGGTTCATTATTTCCCTTGGAAGTGAAACATAATTGTTAAGTAAGCTTCCCGTTGGGACAGCGTGTACGTTCAGCGAAGCGTTGTGAGAGTTGTATTGGAGAACACACAAACCAGCATACAGAGACACTGCAGTTTAAATAGGCTTTTACTTTTATGGAAATAGAGGTATCAGAGTCCATCAAACAGCCCAAGTCATACACAGATAAGACATTCAGTCATCAATGTCTTTCAGTTAAGGGATAATCCAAATAACATAGTCCAGTATCATATAATCAGTTCAGTACTCAAAGTTTGCTAGCAATTGCAAAACTTACAATAGCTCACAGCACTTTCTAACAGCCAGCTTCCAAAACACTCAGATCGAATCAGCCCAGCATCTAACGAACAGAGAACTAACAGTCGTTCTGGCTCCCTCTTATGGCTGATTGAGGAAAACAGCAACCAATCATATTTTACATATGATTTAAAGAAACAGGTATAGCATTGTTACATGATTTATACATTGCCAACCCAACCGTTAAATTATATTCCTAACAATAATACCTCCCATCTCAAAATGAAATAACTTTTTTTGTTCTTTTTGCAATTGAAAAACAATCTATCTGGTTGTTTTTAGGACTGCAGGATGACAAAGAAATAAGCAGCCCTTTACTAGAATCCTGTAAATCAGGGGTGTTAAACTTCCATTGTCATGGTGGTGTCACATGATGTATCGGGACTTTTTCCTCTTCACTAAACCAGGCATGGACGTGGCCAGCGCATGACACAATTTGACAGCCTTCCTGTAAATAAAGAACATCAAAAGCCAATTCTTTGAAAGAAACTTATAATTCAAATTGATAGTTTAATTTAATATAATCATGCAATAACAAACAATTCAGACTTATCTTTTCTAGTCAAATGTTTCTCTTTGCAATCTTATGATTTTGTGGTCCTGGACTGTATAAATAGCATGGTTCTATAACTAAATTTGATTGAACTAAGTGAGCTAGATATCCAACACATTTTTGAGTAAATTTTGGTAATAGGAATTTTTTATTTAGATTATTTAGTTAATTGCCTGTGTCATGTTATTTCACATGAACAGTTTGTATGTAGCACTTGAAGTCAGCGGATGTCTAAAAAGCATCTAAAAAGAAAGGTCAATAACATGTGAGAAAGAGTTATGGAAAGGACAATAGTGTTAGTACCACATAAATCTTATGCCCACTATTCTGCTTGTGTTAAGGCAGGGGCTTCTGAAGGGGAGGTTAAATAGATTAAGGCAGCATCAAAGACTGCATGACTGATGTCTTTTTGACCTTTTATGTGCATGTAACATATTACACACATGTGGGGAGTGTTGATCAAATAGTTGCAGGCACCATTTTGTCCTTTTTATCCACTACATCCATCTCTCTGTAGAGGAATCATAGCTAGTGAAAAAAACAGCTTGGCAGTAGATCCAATTCCTAAATTATTCATTTCAAAAAATGCCCAAAATCTACTAACTTGGAAGTCAATCAAGGCCAATTTTTGGTTTCTATATATTTGATAGAAAGCCCTAAAATAGAGGTAGACAATTTCAGCTAATGTTATTGAGAAACTAACAAAAAATGATTGCTATGCTTCTGTATATTTATCACCTACATACAATATGTATATGTGAATATGTGTGTGTGTGTAGTATTAACACTAGACCCCCCTCAATATGCTACGTAGCATATTGAACAGCAAGGGGTCTCCAGAATTTTGGTTTTGGGTGAGTACTTCAGCAATTAAGTACTTCAGTGATCAGGTTGAAAACTACCTATATACATATACATATAATGTGTGTGCATGTGTGAATGTGTGTATACAGTATTACGTAACTATAGTTGTTACGTGCTTTGCTCCATTTTACGACCTCTTCTGTCACATTTGTTAAGTGAATCACTGCAGTTGTTAAATTAGTAGTAGCGTTGCTAAGTGAATCTGGCTTCCCCATTGGGTTTGCTTGTCAGAAGCTGATCCCATGGCCTGAAGACGCTTTCACTGCCATAAATATGAGCCAATTGCCAAGCATCTGAAATTTTATCACATGATCCTGGAGATGCTGCATATGTATGAAAAATGGTCATAAGTCATTTATTTTAGTGCCATTGTAAGACCATTGTAATGGCCACTAAACAAATGGTTGTAAGTCAAAGACTACCTGTAAGTATGAGTGTATTTTGTGTGTAGGATATATACTGTGTATGTATGTATGCATGCATGTTTGTATGTATGTGTGTGATATACTCTGTGTGTGTGACAACACAAACATACATACATACACACAAACAGAGACACATATATGAAATTTCCCTGAAAAGCCCAATGTCAAATGGGGGAAAATCTAGATCCCTTGCTCTCGGCATTGGCATTGCATTGATGCCATGGTCCCTGTAAAGGTGAAGTAAAACCTATTGTCCAAGCAGCAATCTTAACAAACTATGATAGCATTAGAATGAATGTGTGTGAAGGATGATGTTATCACCCCCCCAAACACTGCCATTATGTACTTGCATCATCTGAACAAGTACATCTTGTACGATACTTGTAATTGTTTGCCACCTTAGTCCATCCACTGTGAATGCCCTTGATTTCAAAAAGTTTGCTAGGTGATTGGCAAATACAGTACACTGATCTTCTCTTCCCTCTTTTAACTGGTAGCCTCTTAAAAGACAGATTTTAATACATTTTTCTCATCCAGGGGTCTCCTGGCTGGGGAATTCTGGGAGTTGAAGTCCTCCAGGCTTAAACTTGCAAAGATGGAGACCCCTGTTCTAATATGATACATGTTTTACTACCACATTCTCAGTCTGCCTCAAACTTCCTTAGAACTTCATTTAAAGGAATTTTAAACTTCCTTTAGGTTGTGTGTTATTGAAAAATGTTGTTGCTGTTCCCCCACCTCACTCCAAATGCTGAAAAAGTCCCATGGGAGGGTTTCCCTTCAGATTTAAATGACATGACATAAAGAAAAAAGATGACTAAATATTAAAAGGGCATTCACACATGCACACATGCTTATTCATCTTCTCATTAAGGAAAATACCTTCTTATTAAAAGAATTGTGGACATTTCCACTAAGTTCATTTTGGCATAGCATGACATAGAAATGTAATCATAAACATGTGAACAAAGAAAACAACTGCATTTTTGGCAGAACACACACACAAACATAAACCAATTTTTCTTTATGATCTCTTAAAAATGCCTTGAGTATATTAGAATACAAGCCTCTGCAAGTTGGGTTTGATTCACCTAGCTGAAGTGCTCTGTATCATCCTGCATTTTTCTCTGCCTTTGCCAAACAGTAGAGTAGGCTGTGAAGAAATTTTAGTGCAATGCTAAGGTATTTAATAAAGTTTTACAAAGCAGCATTGGAGGGTTATTTTGCTCAAGCCTTCATGGAAGCAGACGCTAGAAAAAAGGCATGATGTGATTTGATCAACTGCATATATATCCATATTATTATAGAAGGAATGTATCTGCACAACATTGCAGCCCTTGCTATTTGTCCTCCCTTCCTTATTGTTATATTTAATTAATTGCATTTCTGGATTGACAACTGCCTTTTCAAACCTGTGGCTTTCAGCATTCCAGCTTTCTTTTACATATGCCTAGCTGCCTCTTCCCATTGATGAAAGTGTTTCTAGAGAATGAAGAATGAATAACAATGGAGTGATATTAGGGAGAAGAGGAGTTTGCAATTGGGAAATGAAATTAAGGAAGTTGGCAACATTTCATAGGTCAGGTCTGTTTGTCAGTCTTTGCAAGCTTCTAAATATGGCCTCTTGTGATATTGGGACACTTCAAGAGTCATTCTCCTTCTTTTATCCTATGTTTTCACCCTTTTGAGAAATCTGAAGGGTGGGAATAGAAGCAATAGACCTTTTAGAGGAAACAGTTCACATTTTCACCACAAACCAACAATAACATTGAGTCGATGGAATTCAAACATTTTGCACTTGAAATGGTGGTGGCATGGTCTTGTGTTCCTTGCTGGAGGCTTAAGGTGATTAGCCTAGCATCTAAACCCAATTTGTGATTATCATCTTTTGTTTCTTTTACAATTTCTCTCTGCACACTTCACTTCACCATGCACACATTCAAGAGGGAGCATCAACTCTCTGGAGAAAATTATTGCAGTGTAGGAGGCTGCAAAGAGAAGGAAGGACAGTGTAGGAAGTTAATACACACCCACTTCCTAGAAAAATGAAATATTCTATGAAATATTAAAAAGGCAGAATATTATACCTCCCTAGATGAAAAAAAGAGATGCATGCTCTGGAAAACAGCCACCACTTTTGTTAATAGCCCCAGAAGGGCTGGGCCAGCTTATCTACAACACAAAAGACCTTCACTCTCAGGACATCATAGGATTAGCCCTCTACTCAACTCACCACATGGCACCTGGGAAGATTACATCACCCAGCAAGATTCAACCAAACCTGGGACTCAAGACAACCTACAAAGTTACCCCTGCATGGCCCCATGAGAGTCTGACAACCAATCAGAATACATTTCTTTCACAGGAACAGGAAGCAAGTTCAAAGCCCAAGAGAGGGTATAAATATATCTCAGTCTCCACTCCATGTGGTCAGTTATCCAGGACTTCAAACCATGTGGTCCTGTCCACCATTAAACCAACTTTCCAAACAGTCTCCATGTTTCCAGAGTCTTTCTGCCCACTTGGAACTGAACCCATATGGACATTTCTTCCAACAGACAGAAAATCTTTTTCTTTGATTTTCATATATTATTTACTCCAAGTTTTCCCCCCAAATTATTATTTTTATTAAAGTTTTTTATTTTTTTCATTTTCATAACATACAATCACATGTATACTATTACATAACCAACAGCATATTGTATTGTTAAATGTTTTCATCAATTCCTCTTACCAATAACTCCCAAAAACCAATTTTTGGCTCTTCTGCTCTCCATACACCATATTTGTACTTTATCTATCATCTTCTTCTCCCTCTCTCCTCCCCCTCCCCCATATTAATTTTATGTACCATTAAAGTTGAGATTTGTGATCTTCTATTGAATTATTACATAGTTCATTGCACAATCAGCCAGATGTTCAGACTGGATTTTACATTTTTATCCAACTATTGAGTCCTCTCCAAGGACCTGTGATATGCAGATGTTGATGTTTGAGGGTGTTACAGGTATCATTGCAGGATGTAAACTGTTCTGAGTAAAGATGCCTTTTTCAATTAACTGATGGCAATTTTGTCAATATGATTAATATTATTATATTTTCTTGTTTTTTTTCTTTTTAAAAAGATGAATACAGTTGGCTGTATCATTGGAGTATTTCAGAAACATAGAAACCTAAAGAATCTAATGCAAGCTGAATAGTCATCAGAACCAAAAGATAAGAACCATCATAAAATATTACCAGAATAATTTCTTTCAACACTCTCCATCAAATGCATAGGTTGGCACATATTCTGTGTTTGTTGTTGTTCTGCTTTGTGGTTAGATTAAAGAAAAAAAACATTGTTGAGTTTTTAGTATCTATGAAAAAGAAAGCAAAAAGATATTTCTGCAGGCTCATGTGTGACTTTCAAGTTTCTTTTTTCTAAAATCTGATACTGAATATTGATATGAGCGCGAACATCTAACTCCCTCATGTCATATATAGATTTTTATTGCAAGGGAAAAAGAAAATTTTCCATCTATATGAAATGCATTTAAGAAACAATTAGACAAAATATGTATGATCAAAGATAAGGATGAAATTCTTTAAAAAAAATAAGAACAACTCCAAGAATAAAACAGGTAACAGCTGGGACTGTTAGAAAGGTAATGTTTAATCTTTTCTCCATGCTTTTTTTTTCTAGAGATCTACGTAAGGGATCTATGACAATTCGCCATGGCCAACTTGACATGGCCAACTTGACATGGCCAACTTGCTACAGGACAACTTGCCATAGCTAACTCATGGCGGTACAAGAGTTATACTAATATTAAAGAAATGGTGGAATAGAATCATTAAAGAAAGGCTGCAAAAGGAGGGCTAAAATGAAATGTGAATGACATTTAAACATTAAAATCTTTTTTTATTTATTTTAAATGGTTGAATTGTTAAATTGTCCCAATATGCAAGGTCCTTCCATAGAATTTTTTATTTGGACACACATCTTATACTACCTAAGTACTTTTCTTTAATTCGTATATTTCCTCTGCTTCTTAGATGATCTATGAATTATACTGCATTAGAAGTCTGAAGATCACCAATTAATGATTGGTGATTAATTAATTAATCACCAAACTAATTAAGACTTTTATGGACTTGGTGTAGGGTTATTGTTTTCAGTTTGAGAATAGCAGTAATATGGATGGTTCAGATGCTTACTTGTTTCCTTGTAGAATGATTTTTAAACTTATTTTTTAGGTTCATAGGATCTTTCCCCCCAAAGAGAGAAATGTATCACCTAATGTGGCTTATAATTGTGTTTGGTTAAATGGGAAGAAATTACAACAGTAGCACCCCATGTCGGGGGAAGACATTCTGTGAACACAGTAATATGCCAAGGAAAATTATATTTCAACTTATCTCCAAAGTGGTATTTCTCCCCTTATGTGCTTTAAATATTGCTGTGATATTTCCCCCCCAGACATAGAATGACAGAGACACTTAAGTTTCAGCTCTTAGCTATTTAGGTCCATGAAATAAAAACTATGGTAAAGACATATTAGATCATAACATAATTTCTTTAAAACAAAAGTCCTTTTCAGATACAACAACAACACAATTGGCAAACTATGTCATTATTTCCTATTCCTTTTTTCCTCCCCATTCACAGGAAATATTTAATAATCTGAAAAAACCCCTTTGAACTATTTTTGTACAATCAGCATGATGTCACATTAATGAAAAGCTCATGGTTATGAGGGATCAATTATTGCTTACTAGGAAAGTTGCATCTGCGATTATATTGCCTCAACAGCACTGGTAAAGATCCTAGCTTTTAAAAGCTTTTTAAAGATAAGGTCATTTGAAACTCAGGGGAGTGCTAGAAGGACGAGGCATGGCCAAGAAGGTGTACTTCTTGGATACTATTAGATGACATTGTTTTATTGATGGGACCCAAAGCATGCCATTTTTCCCATATTGAACAGAATGTATAGACATTATGGGAGAAGCTATGTTTTTATGCTATGAAGGACTTGAATAGTATCCAATTCTAGTGCAGTTCATAAAGCAGAAATGTTACATGGAGATACTGAGGAAGGCATAATAATATCCTGCACCATTGCATTCTTGACAAGCTGCAGCTTCTGTATGGTTTTCAACATGAGCTCTCTCTCTCCATTGATAGACCAAGAACAGGATGCTGCACCTCTCCCAGTTCTGCTAAATGGAAGAATGGGAAATGTAGCCCTTCAGAATTATCATGTTTGTAGAATGAGATTTCACTCAGGGTGAGCATTTATCTTGATTTTCTCTAAAAACTCAGATTGGTCAATTAGACTTTGAATTAAATGAGTATGAATTTGTGGGTGTAAGTGAGTGAAGTGAAGCAACAACTTTGAACAATAAATGCTGAAACTCCATTTAGTTCAGAAAATGAACAATAAAAGTTGTAAACTTGCATTTATTTCTATGTGTCATACTTCTTTTGAAAAATAAGAACAAATAGCATTGGAGGTGTTATAAAGACCTCACCTAGATGAAACTGAGGCATAAAAGTGTCAAACTAAGAATTTTTAGAAGATGTTTCTCATGGCATTGTCTTTGTTTCATTTTCAGCCCTCAACAGTTTTCAGTTGTTCGGTAGTAACATCTGCTCTTCCTACTGGTGCACTGGATACTACTCACCCATCAGGGTGGCAATGAGTTGTACACAGACCAAACTGGCACCAGGCTTAGGCAACAAGCTGATTGGCCAGGGCTTTTTTTGTGGCTCAAGCAATGGATCTACAGCCATATCTGTCAAACAGCAGACATGACCCAGATGGTGTATTTTATAATGCAAGATGACATTTGTCGATCCGAAATGTGTACCTGTACCTGCAGGAATAATGCTAGAAGATGATGATTTGCCTTTGGTTGTTCCAATGTAAAGTTAATATTTACTCTTTTTTGGGGGGACAGAAGTCTTCTTAATTATGCTGGGGATAGTGTGTGTAGTACATGGAAACTGCCCAGCTCCAAGAAACCATTTGAGAGAGTATGAGCCTGTATCCTTTCTTTGGGTTGCTCATCATTGCCTTTCATGTACATTTTGACATTTAATTTCCTCAGAGAAAACTGGGGACAGAGAGAGAAGCAGCTTTTGAAGAACTTCCTTTTGAATTAGTAGGGAACTTTGTTGACCACAACTCCTGAGTAGGCATGTACAGAATTGCATGGTTCATATGGGAAGTTTGTCCGTGTTGCAACCCTACAGGGAATGCTTCTACTGCTGAAGTCCATCTTCCACAGAATTCAAAGGGGTTTTCTTCTAAGAAAGTGCCTACTTGAAAGCCAGTTAAATGTAGCATCAGGCTAGAAGATGTGAGTCTAGTTGCACTTTAGGCACACAACCATCTGGGTGATCTTGGGCTAGTCATGTTTTCTCTTCCCAAGAAAGGAGGCAATGGCAAACCACTTTTAAAAAAATCTTGCCAAGAAAACTGCAAGGAATTGTCCAGGCAGTCTCAGAAAATTGGATATGATTGAATGGAAGAAAATAACACCCCAGCCTATTTGGATGACAGCAAACAAATTAAATGCTAGTGACTAAGTGGTACAAAATAGATCAGTTTCAGTTGGTGGTTATTATTATTATCATGTGTGGGTAACTACAATTAGATCACTAAGGCTGTGGAAACTTAATAATTCAAGACCTAACAAGGACCTAAGAACTCTTAAAGTATTATCTAAAAATATAGGCAGTTCCAAGTAGTGTTTTCTTTTTGTAAAATAAGAGAGTTCAATTCTTATAAATTCTATATTTCCAGTTATCAAGGAAGTCCTTTAGGTATCATTCGGAGGTCTCCAATCATAGATGGTTTAACAACATATTTTCCCCATAAGCATTCAACTTCAATTTGCAATTTTGCAAAAATACAAAAAATATTTTGTATTTTTTCCAGTTGTTTTTTCTCAAGTCTAAGCATCATCCAGAATAGCAAAATCAATGAACCAGACTTTCTTCTTTTAAATAACTGTTACATCAGGGTTGTCATGAACATGATGCTTCACTGTTTGAATCTTAAAGTCCCATAAGATCTTAACCCACCCATCATCTAACCCTGCTCAACTTGATGGTCCCAGAAGTATTTACCACATTCAAATCCAAACCTCTGGCAGTTTCCAATGAATAATTCTGGCAACTCAGTCATGATACTTCTTCTAGTCAGATTGCAAAATGGTGTTGTAGTCACTCATAAAATAATCAATTGTTTCATCCATTTTATTTCAAGGGTGACATTTGCTGTTGTTTATTATATGTTGAATTTTCATCTTTACGCAATTAGATGGCAAAGCTTGTCCTCAAGCTGCTAAAATTAATCCTTCAGTTTCTTTCTTTGATACTCCTGGTCTTAACGAATTTCCTATGGTTTTTAAATGAGCTTTCCCTTCTATATCTGAATTCCATCAACTTCATGATGATTTTATGGCTATGCTTGGATACTTGTTGATGCTAAATTGCATTCAATTTTTACTGAGGGTTTTTGTGCTTTTTAGCATTATTTTTTCAAATTTCAATCATCCATATAAAGGACTCCTACAGGTGAAACAAATGATTTAAAGTTATTTGGAAAAACAAAAGCTGAACTAGATTCCTTATTTAAAATAGAAATTAAAATGCAATTTTTTGCTTCAGTTTTGATCTTGTTTAAAATTGTCAATGGGCCCATTGATAATACAAATACTAAAGATGATAATGAGTCATTTTACAAAATTCCATGTTTGATTTTGACTTTTCCTAACTTTTAGCCATCAGTTTTATTTGCCAAAACATCATTGAAGTGTTAATAAACTGCAGAATGTTTCTGCTGATTCAAAAATTCAAGTTATTTCTCAATCTAGCTACAGTGTGTGAAACTTTTTATAGTCTATCCAAGTCATAAATGAAATTTTCTTCTTTTTTGGGAATTCTTTAGAACCATTTTGTCAATGTTTAACTGGTCCTTCGTTCCTCTTAAACCCTTCCTTCCTTCCTTCCTTCCTTCCTTCCTTCCTTCCTTCCTTCCTTCCTTCCTTTTGTCTCCCCAAGACTGATATTTTTTCCTACTGACAAAAGACAGTTTGTTTCACTGCCAAAGCTGGCTCATTGGCAGCACACTTCCCAGATTTGAAAGGAAATGATTCAAGATGTCCTTTGGAGAACGGTGGGTCTATCTAAAAGGACATAGAAGGTAGCAATTCTCAGTGGAAGCAGTCAAAGGATTGAGTCTCCATCTATTTGTTCCAGTTGTCTGCTGTTTTAAAAATGTTTGGGTTTTAACAGCACATTTTGATATATATTTTTTCTTTTTGACTTTGCTTTTAAACATTAATTGACTGGTTGAATGCCAAACTTAATGTAACCCCTGCTGGATTTTAAAGTGGTTTTTAAATGTTCTTTGTATTGTTTTATTAGCTGCTGTAAATCACTTCTGCTTCTTCCACATGGAAGATGCAGCAAGGTTTGGGTACTAAAAAAGATCTGATTTGATTTACATATGTATTGAACTTTCACTATAGAGACTTCATATTTTATAAAAATTTTAAAAATCCTCTGGTCTTACTTTTAAATTTTTGATGAAAACCTGTTTTGTTTTTGTTTTTTGCTGGGAAAGCTCTTCTTAATGTTTTTGAGGCTTATTTGCTATGGTGCTTTTCCTGTTTTTGAGAGGAGCTATTTATGAATGGCTATAAACACTCCAGCTGTAAAAGTTTAACTATTGAATTAGTTTGGACTATATCAATATAGTCAAAATGCAAGCAATGGATCAAGACAGTTGGAAAGTTGGGGAAATAGAATGCTTTTTAGCTTACAAGTCCAATTTGAAAATCTGGATAAAATGCCTTATAAAATAATGATGGTTTTGAATCAACTTGAAGATGGTAACTAGATGCAAGTAAAGTGGTACAAGGTTTACAATAAGATTGATTGGAATGTAACTTGCTGATGCCAGACATTAAAGATGAGGTTGACTTGGAAAATACAAGTAGCTTAGAAGACTCTGAGAAGGGTATGGATTTTAAAGACTTACAATTGATAGAATTGACTAGTGATGAACACAACTCTTTCAAGATGATTGGGGAATGGATTTATTATACCCAATTGAAAAAAATATGTTAAGAGATGTTATGTTACAATTTACAAGAGAAGTTTTTTGTACAACAAATGCTGTGGAAATATACACAACAGAGGTTTATGATATTGGGAAATAAAATCCGTTCGGAAAGATCCTGATTAATATTCTAAGAAAAAACCTTAATATTAAGATTTAATAGACTTAATCAAGGATATTTGATCCTGAACAGACCAAAGACAATGATTGTGGTGACTTATGGTAAACCAGAAGTTGTTGTGGACTTTCTGCAAGTGAAATACAATAAATAGACTGTTAACAGAGAGTTTTTAAGTTTAATTTAGCTATTGGTTTTACCTGTTAAACCATTTACCTATGTTTCTATATAGTACTGTAGATAGATGTCAGAATAAGTGGCTTGATTAAACAATGTTGTAGAAATTTATAAATTGTGTGCTTGCTTTGCAAATGCAGGAGAGAGGAGTTATTATTTTTGAGATATATTTATTAGTATTCAACTGGGCAAACAATTTATGTATGTACCTGTTTTCTTTTTTCTTTTTATGCACTCTTTTTGTAGAGCTATTTATTTTGTTTGTTTTTGTATTTTTGCTCTTTTTTGGAGATTGCTTTGTTTTGAATAAAAAACAACTTTGTTGAAAAAAATGTTCTATAGCGAGTAAATAATTTATTTTGAAATAATTGTAGATTTGATTAACAATTATGCCCATAAGTAGCAATAGCACTTAGATTTACATACCATTTCACAGTGCTTTGCAATCTTCAGTTTAGAGTCAGCATATTTCCCCCAACAATCTGGGTCTTCATGTTACCAACCTCAAAATGATGGAAGGTTGAGTTGGCAACGGGGCGATGGATCTGTAGTTTTTAGGCTTATTTCCTTCTCCTTCTCCTTCTCCTTCTCCTTTTGCATTATAAATATCTTTCCAGTTGTTAACCATTTTTCATTTTTTGGTGGTTTCGAAACCCTATTCATCCAGTTTTCAAACCTCAAGTGTAGATTTGTCAATGATTTTAGGCAGAATCCATGGAACTCATCTGATCTAGCAGCACTCTGCGTTTTGACCCTCACTTATTGCTTTCATACCATTTCCTTAGATTTCCTAATGTCTTCCATGTTGAGTACTTTTACTACATTTTTACCTTGCTTGATTCATGTTGGATTCCTATTAGAAGAAGAAGTGAAAGAACCTGGGAGCAGAGTTAAAAGAAGGATCACCGTGGAATTTTTACATAACCACAAGCAAACAAAGTCCAATGCCCCTTGAATTCAATGACCCTTATCTTAACTCCAAACAGATGCTGTTAGTTCAGAAGGTTCTTGTGTATAGGCTTGTTAGCAATAAATAAGTTTAATTTGACCTTCAAGTGTGGATCTGGTTTTTAATTCCTGACACTCTTATTGTTTTCCCACAAACTTTTCTTTATCAGGCTTTTCTGTATGGATACTAAAGTCCCAGCGCACTTTAGCTTCTTTATTTTCTATTACTTGCCTATTTTGTGGTGCCACTAGTCCTTCCTTGCAGCAAACCGTATTTCTTGCAGATATTCCAATGGACTTTGTCATGTTACTGGTTTATATCAGTCTAGGTGATCTTCTTGCAGCAGCTAACTAAATGGCCCACTGTTTCTGCAGCTTTATTATTATTACTATTTATAATAATTGCCTTTTGGAGTGAGTGATTTCTCTATTACAGGAGCTACACAGCTTTCAAAAGAAGTATGCCTACTTCTAAGGCTTTTCTTTCTTCACAGAGAGTCTAGATAATTGTGATTTAATTGAAGTCTGTCCCCAAACTCTGATCCACTGCTTTCTACTACTTTAGAAAGTGAATCACCCAGCACACACAACCCATGATGCCTATTTGGAACCCTTTGATAGGCACTAACAGAGCTTAAAGGAAGGTATTTTCCCCATCACAGATTTGAAAGGAATTCTCTTTTTGGATCAAAGTTTGACTATAGACAGAAACTGAGCAGGTTACAGATAAATTAAGGGAGAAAAAAGAGGGGGAAAAAACCCTTGTCCTAGGAGATAAGAAAAATATAGGTAAATGAATTGAGTTCCCCTTCTCTCTCAGATTTGGCAAGAAAATTTGGAGAGGAAGCAATCTTCACCTGCTACAAATATGATGCATAGAGGATCAGTCAAAGTTATGTTTAGCATGGTTTGTGCCAGAGCGTTCCAGAATAGTGCTGAACATCTGATGAAAAGTACTCTATCAGCTGCTATAAGCTGCTGTAGAGACCTTTTGAAAGTCCTTGTCAAAAACATTGGTTAAAATCTTTCTGGTTTGGCCATGTGTCAATACATACCTTTTCCCCAGCACCAGTCATGCCTTGGGATAAGAAGCATGATTTTATTTGTAGACTGATGACGTTGGCTAAGAAGGCAAAGAAAGCCAAAGAATCCACAAGTCACTTTCCTTACCTTGTCTCTTCCCTGGCTTCCTTATTCAAGCAAAATACTGTAGGACTCAAGAATGAAGGCAATGCAAAGTATCTAGGTACACATTCCTATCTAAAGAACTGAGAAACAAATAATCTTATTTGCCCCCTGCAAGGATTCTTCTTGGGCATAGGAACCAAAAGATTATGATAAAATAAACAGAGATTATTTATTATTATGAAACTTACTGAGAGCACTTCCATACAAGCATAATGTTTTACCCCTATATACATTTTTAGAGGGACACAGTGGCTCAGTGGCTAAGACGCTGAGCTTGTCGATCAGAAGGTCAGCAGTTCGGTGATTCGAATCCCTAGCGGCACGTAACAGAGTGAACTCTCATTACTTGTTCCAGCTTCTGCCAACCTAGCAGTTCCAAAGCATGTAAAAATGCAAGTAGAAAAATAGGGACCACCTTTGGTGGGAAGGTAACAGCGTTCCGTGCTCCATCATACACGAGTGATGGAGTTAGCGAAGATGGCAAAATTGACTGTTTTAATTAAAGGAAAAAATATATTTCGGTTTTCTTCAACTTGGAAACCACTTCTGAACTTTTTACTTGAAACTGGAAAAAAAATGAAACTTTGATTTTAGATTTCAATGATTAGAATGAGTTTGTAATTAGATAAATGACTTGAATTGTTGTGAAATGCAAAGCAAAAGATTGATGTTGTATTGTTTTTTTAAATCTACTGCACCAAAGAAAGCTAGAAGTCATTATTACTCCTCCCTTTCATTTTCTTATTTTTCTAACTTTAGTTTCTTTTATAGTTTTATCTTATAATGAAACTTAATAAAATTATTTTTTAAAAAGAAAATCTAAGTATGGTCAACTAGCAAGTCTGTGGGAAATCCCTGGGTTGTGGGCTAGACTGGGAAGTTTTAGAAAAACTATCTTTGAAGAAGGCATTGAGAAACCACTTCTTGATTATTATCATAAAAATTACATATCCATACAGTCACCATTAAACAAGCAGAGCTCAAGGGAACATTACATTTACTGGATTGGACTATTACTTTATAAATAATTCCAACCAATTCAAAAATTCTTGAAATGATTTACTTAACATAATTGACTTTTCTTTGTTGAGTTGTTGAAGTGCAATAATATTGGAAAAATATTCTAAAATTTTTTGGACATGCTATAAATTTGGAGCAGTGACAATCTTACTGGATGAATTATCTACATAGAGAGAAATGTTGCAGAAATATTGTGTGGAATGAAGCTTCTTACTACCATGTTTTCCCAAAATTAAGACCTAGCTTGAAAATAAGACCTAACTTTTTTCACCTAATATAAGCTCTACCTCCAAAGTAAGCCCTACTTAAACACATGCACAGTTGGCCACTTGCTGACAGTGCCAACACAAAGTGATGGGAGTGGAGAGAGGGTGGGGTAGGGGTGCCACAGTCATGAGGTGAGATGGGTGTGGAGCTTCCCCACACACCCTGCACTGGCTTACCTTACCTCAGCACCCTCTCAACCAAGCCATCCATGCCCCAACAACTGCCTTGCCTCATGGCGACAGCTCCAGCAGCCAAGTGCAGCAGGCGCACTTCTCCTGCTTGCTCATGGCTGCAACGGGGCAGGAGGCCAAGTAACATTCTAGTACTGTGGTCATGAGGCAAAATGGTGGTGGTGGTGAAGGATGAAGCGAGGAAGGTTGGAGGAGCTGGAGCTCTCCCCATGTATACACTGGCTTACGTCAGGACCCCGCAGCTGGGCACTCCCCCAACCCCAACCCTCAATTAAATCAAGTTTGACACTTCTGATTTAATGGTACTGATAGATTTAAAGGGTATTATATTTTGACCCCCATGAAAGATGAATGGAAAAAGAAAGAGCTATTGCACTGGGTTCAAGAAAGGAATCATGGAGGACTCACAGGCAAGAATCTTACAGCTTTCTTCAAAGAGAAAAAGTTGGATCTCTGTATGGTCTGAAAATGGCAAGCAGGGTGCGATAACCTCAATCAACAGGTGCACAAAGGAAATGCTAAGAAGCGCAAGTGTGGATCAGGTCAGCAACCATTATTTCCTGAATTGGAAGACAACATTTGTGAATGGATTGCTGACAGGACAGCAAAGACTTTGATTGTGCACAGCACTGATATTCAAGCATTTGCCCTTGCAAGGGCACCTCACTTAAAAATATCCCCAGAAGAATTCAAAGCATCACAACACTGGCTGTATGACTTCCTTCAGCAATATGAACTGTGTCTAAGAAGATAAACAACACTGTTCAAGCTGGAAGATACTGAACTTACCAAACATGCACTTGGGTCCAAGACCTTTGTTGATGGCATCAACTTTTCTAAATACCATGCTATGGATGAAACTGCAGTGTTTATGGGTCAAAGATCTTAAATGACAACTGATCAGAAGGGTCTCTCATCAATCTACATTCTTTCCACTGGTTGCAAAAGTGCACGTGTTACCTGCATTTTGGCAATTTGTCTGGATAGAAACAAGAAAGGGCAAGAAAGGTAAGATTGAATTGCTTCAGGCATTTATGTTCTTGAAACCGAAAAAGCCTGGTGCACACAAGCAGTTATACAGAAGTGGGTTGATTTAATGTTGCCACTTGTTGTGCAAGGTGACCAAAGAGGTCTCCTAGTGTGGGATTCAGCCAGAAATCCCCACACTGAAGACATGAAGAAGTTCCTTGCAGAGAGAAGAATAGATCAAATAATGATTCCTGCAGGAATGAATGTCCATCTTCAAATTCTTGATATTAAAATAAACAAGCCATTCAAGGACTATTTGTCCATGGAAATCAATGATTACCTTGAAAATAGAATGGAGACAAATCAGTGTGGAAACTTTGTGAAGCCTAGCCTGCCAGAGGTTGACTTTGGTAAAGAATGCATGGCATAAAATCACTGAAACCTGTGTTGCCAATGCACTACAAGCACCCTACATGGATAACAAGTGCTCATTTAAGGAGACCTCTATTGCTAGATATGAGAAATTGGGACCAATGTTTTTATAGAAAATGGAATCACAAGAAATTCAGGTCAGAATTCAGGGTTTGGAGAGTTATGACAATGTTCCAGAAGAAGATGACACAACTGTATTTGAATAAATGCAGTTTGTTGTATATCAGCATTGTGGCTGTCCTGGAGGTTGGGGGCTAGGGTTTGGCATTGTGGTTGCCCTAGTGTTAGGCATTGTGGGTTAGGGTTAGGCATGGGTGGCATGGCTGCAAGGCCTCCTGAGCTAAGCCGGTGTAGGGCACATGGGGCAGCTTCCTCCTGCCTTACCTTGTGGCCTTCTGCTCTGTTGCAGCTGCAAGCAAACAGCCCTGGGGTTGTCAGAGCAGCTGCCAAGAGACAAGGCAGGTGTTGGGGCATGGATGGCCGGGCTGCCGGAGCCACTGCTGTGAGGAGAGGCAAGTGTCGGGGCATGGGTGGCTGAGCTGGGGGGACCCTGAGCTAAGCCAGTGCAGGGCATGTGGGGCAGCTTTCCTCTTGCTTCACTTTGTGGCTGTGGCACCAGTGCATCACTTGGCCTCCTGCTCCTTTTCCTGCTTGCATAAGCAAGCAAAAGTGAGTCGGCGATCATGCAGGTCTTGCTGAATGGGGCTGATGGAGCTGCTTCCATATTTGGGCATGGATGGTCAGGCTGCCACTCTTCAAAAATAATACATCCCCAAAAATAAGCCCTAATGCTTATTTTGTAGCGGAGCCCAAAATAAAATAAGACCTGTTCAGGAAAACATGGTATCTTATTTCCTCTAGTGCCTATATATCTCTGAGGATTCTTCAGTCCTTTTCCGATTTATGTTTCTGCAGGATATGTAGGTGTGTTAAAATTGAACTTGCTGTAAAGAAACAGCTACCAACCAATGAGACTTGATAAAATATTGTATTTTTGCTTTGAGAATAATTCTTTAAAATAGTAATAAAGAGGGATTAACATCATTGAAATTATATACAAATAAAACAATGTACATTCATTACAATGAAAAAAATAGATATATTGTTGGATAAAATAGTAATGATGATTGGGGCTTTTGTTATTTAATTTGTTAAAGAAATCGTTGAGTAGTATGTAACAGTAGTGGGTTGCAAATGTTTTTACTACTGGTTCAGGCTCACTGCCATGCACGCTGACACATGCGCACAATACTTTTGTGCATGCGCAGAAGCATCCGGATGGGTGGGTGGGGCCTCTCGCTGCCGATACTATAAGTTCGGCTGAACCGGGCCGAACCGGGCTGAACCAGAAGCAACCAACCACTGGCATGTAATGTATTTACTTCAAAAGTATCAATAAATAATGGATTTATTTTAGTAAATATGATCAATGAAGCAGTATGCACTGTCCTTCAAAATATAGGATCATGACAAGCCGACCAAAGCCTTTATTCCTGCATATCATTAAGTTGCTTGGAATTTAGGCTGCCAATAATGTAAAAGGGCGTATTTTATCTAGGATCACAACCAGGGGTGGGTTCCTGCCAGTTCTAACCTCTTCTATAGAAGAGGTTCCACAAATCTACAGTGCCGTTTAGAACCCCACCTGTCTGCACATCATCAAGATGAAGAGTGAGAGGAGGAATTCTGGGAGTTGAAGTCCACAAGCCTTAAAACTGTCAAGTTTGAACACCCATGGGTTTTTTTTATAAAGGTTTAGGGATGCAAGGGTCTTGTAACTTGACAGCTTTAAGACTTATGTGCTTCAAATGCCAGAGTTTCTGAGCCAATATTTTGATCACTAAGCAAGAGCGTTGTTAAGTGAGTTTCATCACATTTTACAAGTTGGTCACGCCCACCCAGTCACATGGCTGGCAAGCCACTCCCACCTGGTCACATGGCCAGCAAGTCGCTCCCACAAAGCAGGCCACACCTACAGAAGAGGTTCTAAAAAAATTTGAAACCCACCACTGATCACAACCAGTAGTTTCAAAGAATATTGAAAAGTTGCAAGAGCAGGAAATTAAATAGATGTTTGACAATTTACTTCCTGGATATAAAGTTATACCCTTCATTTAAAAAAAACAAAAACCAGAACTAGTACTTCTTCTAAATTAAGGTGGTTTCAGAGAGAACAGGTGATGAACTATTGTGTAAATAGACTGGGAAACTTTATATTCTTGCCATGGTCATTGTATCAATATGCTATTTCTGTAATATGTAGTATTTAATATTCTGTTAAAGATAGCAATATTTCAACATACCATTATGTATAGATATCTTCAAAAACAAAAAAAATATGAAAAGAAAAAATATGTAAAAGATGTAATGGTGTTATGTCAATAAGTCCTATGAAGTACTAATAAGTCCTAGGATTTAAATTAACAGGTCATTATGTTGGCCAGATCAAGCAGTGCTAAATAATGTTAAACCAGTAATCAACCTAACGGACTAAGATTTCCAAATAATATTACCCAGATTACCCATTTAGCCAGAATTTACTTAATTTACAAAAAAAGAAAAACATATTTTGCATACTACTTCTGTTGAGTTTATCAGCACAACTCAGATGGATTTTTATGTGTAAATTCCAACACCACACAACTGTCGTGTATGATGTGTCCATATTTATGACAATGATTTGACCTATGAATAATTTGGCTGATACACATTTTTTCCTGTCTCTTGCAGATTTAAATATTGACCCAGAGAGGTCAAACTTAGTGCCATATTCAGATAGCATGAACATGAAACAAGAATTCTCATTGACTGCTATCTAGCTTCAAATTTCTCATTTCGCATATTATAAAATATACTCAATCAGATTCATGAACTCATGAACCCCATTATATCAATTCACTAAAGACTGTCTTAATTGAGTGGGCAATTATTTGCTATCACAAAAGCATTTACTTTTCCATCCAATGATTCCTGTCGAAATAAAATATTTAGAATATTGTACAGTTTTTTACACCTCTTGGCTACCATCCAATGCTTGTCTGTTTTTTTGCCGTTCAAATCTGTTAGCTTCATAGTCTATCAGCTATGCAACCACTATTGAAGTTATTTTGAACTTGAACATTGAAATTATCAATGGATTTGTTGGAGTATTTAAGTTATGCCTCTTTATTTATTTTCTTCCACCTATGTTTCTTTGTAACATGTGTCTAAAAAAACTAGCATAACACATAAAAAAACCCAGCAACTATTTGGAACAAACCTAACAAAACCAACTGCCAGCTTTCTTTACAGAACCTGCAGAGTTTCAATAAATGGCCAAAGATACTCTATTGAATTTCCATCATTCTCCCATAGTATAAAGGGATATAGCCCTGAATCTGCTTAATAAATTTGAAAAGAAAATGCGAAGTCTTGTTAGTTCTTTTTGCTGGCCAGGAATGCAGAGGTGGGGAACAAAGAATGGAAATGGAGTTAATAGTATTGTAAGCAGGGGGCGATATAATGACAAGTGGCAATTTCGCGGTTATAAGATGGGGGGGGGGGGAGGCAGGAGGTTGGCTGGCATCTATTCCTTTCTAACCAAATATAACTAAGGAAGTCAAAATGATAGGAAAAGTAGACCACCCAAAGTAAATGCCATATTTTTAATACAGGTCAGTTGCTGGTATGATATATATATATATCTCAGATTTCATCCTAAATGAAAGTCCTGATATGCATGCACGCTCACGTGATGCTTCTGCACATGCACAGAAGCGTCTGGGTGAGTGGGCGGAGTCTTCTGCCGGTTCGCCCGATCCAGGCCGAACTGGGAGCAACCCACTCTGGTGGAGAAAACTTTTGTAACTCACTGTCATGGACCTTCTCAGATCTGTTTTAGACTGGCAGCTGCTACAAATCTCAGCATGGATGGAGGAGAAGTTAAAATGATCTGTCCCATGAACGTGGTGGATCCTCATGGTTTTCTGAAAGCACTTGAAAAAATTCCTGCCTCACTTGTCAGCAGTGCTGTGGAACCCTGGGCTGATCAGTGGAACCTGTATGGTTTGTTACTATTGTCCCAAGTATCTTCTTTGCTTTTGAGAGCACAATTGGTTTACCATATACTAGGCTAGATGAGTTGTAGTTTGGAGACCCTGTATTGTAATTATTCCAATCTTTCTTTGTAAGATATGTCCAGAAGATGGTGCTGGGAGATTACTGCTTGAATGTCGCTGTCCCACACAGTATCTCTCCTCTATGATTTTTTTGACAATCTTCATGGAAACACTTGTGGAACTTTGGAGTTCTACTCTACCACACCATTTAATTCTTAGAAATCAACCAATATCTTGTTAACTAGTTTTAATAATGGTATGAATGAGAGAAATTAACCTGAAATACAATCTAGACTAAATGGAAGTATGTTTCAAAGAAGAAAAGTGGACTTGCAATTTGGGTTAAAGCTTGTATGGAATAAGGCTGCACTCATTCAGGAAGATAGTTTTACAATATGCGAGTACTAACTCTCACTGGATTTTGCAGATGGCAATTATGAAAAAAAATGTGTTTGCACAATTACAGCTAGGGCACCAACCATGACTTCCCTTAAACAGCCAGAGTTGATAATGGTTATTTGCATCTTCATTATAGTCTATCTTGATTATTGCAACGTGTAGCTTTTTAAAAAGAAAATGCCTGGAAATTGTTATTGTATAATGTTGTTAACCAGTTCGTGGTACAGGCATTACAATACAATGCTTCTACTGAAAGCTCTGCACAGTCTGTCAGTTGCCTATCAGACAAATTTAAAGTATCAATCTTTACAGACCACAGGTTACGGCCCTATTATCTTAATGTGCCAGGTTATCAGATTTAGAAGCCTAATATGAGCCTTCACCTTTATGATACCCAGGCTGTGCAGAGGACACTCAGTTCCCAGGTTTTTTAAAAATGCATCGCTTTCACCAAGCTTTTCATTGTTGATTTTAATTATACTGATTTTAATTTTAATTTTAAATTAAGTTTTAATTATAATTTTACCTTATATTTCTCTTCGGCAAACACTTTGAGTGTTTACAAAAGCAAAAATAAGAGGGTCCTATCATTAATATTATCTTCAACATCCAATGATTTCTAGTGGATCATCAAACAAATTAATGCAGAATACGTGCTTGAAGAATAAGTGATAAAGGTCCAGTTCTCACATTTTGGCTATATTATGTGAAGACTAATTATCTGGAAGTGTCTATAGTACTGGGAACGTTGGAAGGAAAAAGAAAAAGATGACCATGAACAAATTGAATGGACTCAATTACTCTCGAACCCATGGAGAATCTGAAGGACCAAGTTGCAGACAGATTGTCTTGGAGAAAATTCATTTATTTGGTCTCTAAGAGTCAACATAGATTTAATGGCACATATGCAAATGCATACGGATAAGCAGTAACCCACTGTAAGTCAAGGAGATATTTAAGTCTGTGCAGATAAACATATCTATTAAAGAAAACATTTCAATTAGATTAACGTCACAGATATATTTGAGTATTGAAATGCTTAACATTGCCAGTATGATTATTAGACTTCCAATTTTAATTTTAGATGTGGTGAGTGACAACATACTTCAATCTGTATATGCAATGCAAAATTCTATCTGTCAGGAATTATTTGTCAAGAAGGGACTTTCCCTGATTCAGTTTGTGATAACTTTATGAAGGGATTCAGTGATTTCTTACTGGGCTTCTCCCTCTCCTCTTCCCTGGTGAAAAATTCTGAAAAGGTCATATGTGTCACTGTCATGTGGTACTCATCAAGATTCTTGCTTGGCTTTTTAAAGCTTGGACTTACAACTGTACATGCTAGTAAAATAATTGACTGTATTACTCTGATTCCTCCAATATTATTTCACTAAAAATTAACAAAACTGTCCTACTGAGATTACATTGTGGAATTTAATCAGAAGTCTACGTTTTGTGATTTTTATTTTTTTTCTAAAAGAAGAAGATGCTGAAAAGAATAAACATGACAGATATCTTGGGTCTATATCCAGCCATCATCAGGATAATTGTCCAAAAATAGAATAGAATATAATAAAGTTTGATGAAGTGAGAGATACAGGCAAAAGAAGGTTACGGTAATTTGAAATCAGGTTGGATTTACATAGGGCTGACCACCTATTGCAAGATAATTAGCAGCCATTTCTTAAACAATTAAGAGATGCAGTGAGTCCTTCTTTCAGTAGAGGGACAGGTTTCATCTCTTTTACATTAGGAGAATATGAGAGGAAGTACCAGAATTATCCCACCCTACTTTGCCTAGATTCATATTCTTCATTTGAAAATACTAGCCCAAATTCTTATGTTGTGATTTTCTTCTTAACCAATCTTACTCATCAGGGACCTGAGAGAGATTCTTGAGCTTACTGCTTCCAGTACAAGCTGCCACTGGAGAATCTTGACACATTGGAACAAGCAATTGGGCAACTGCCCCCTTCCTGACCTCACTCCCTCTTGGTCACATGGCACAGATCACCACTGCTATTAAGTGGCTTGGATGAATTCCAGAGGGCAACCTCTGCATGCTTTTCTTTCTTGCTTTCTTTCTGCAATGCTACTGCTTTTCACAACCTATCACAAACTCATCAAATTGTTCTAGGCAGTGGCAGATTAAGGCTCACTGGTGCCCTAAGCACTAACAAATCTTGGTGCCCCCCTCCTTTGTACATACTTCATTGGTTTTTTTCTTCTTTCTCAATTTTGTGGCGCCCTCTTGGGCCTAGTGCCCTAAACACGTGCTTAGTCTGCTTAATGGTTAATACACCACTACACATTACCAAATATCAGTCTACTAAATACCATCTAAAAAACCCCAATGGCCACTAGATAACAAAAGGGAAAAAATCATTAAAATCTCCTGTCCCTTGGTTCACAATTGTTAAGATTGTTGCAATCAACCTTTTGTAACCCTGCTAAAACAGCATGAACCATTTCACCAGGTATGTTCAATACAAATGGGTTTTGTTTCTTGCACAGTCCTGGTTACTAGTTTGGATCATTTCATGATCATTATGGAGGGTATTAAACCAGAGATATTCCTGACTGTTTTGGTTATTCCATGTAATCCTTATGTTTTTTGATGCGCTGAATCCGAAAATGACCTCCATTTTGTCATAGGACATCACGTTTCCTGACAATTTAGGCAACTATGTTAAATAAGGCAATACCTCAAAATAAATGGAAACAGACTTATAAAATTAAAGTTTTATTACAATATTTTCATGAAAATCCTTTTTTGAACTGAAATGAGCTCACCTACACACACTAAACTCAATTCTTCTTCCTTGTGAGGCTCCTCTTGGTGCATTTACGCTTGTGAGTAGCATCTGGAATATCTCTCTGAAGCATAGCAGACAGTAGTCTGCTATTATTGTAATGCTCCATTTTCTCTGGTATCTCCTTTCTATCTCTTTAATGTCTTGGTGGAATCGTTCACCTTGTTCCTCACTCACAGCTCCCAAATTTTCAGGAAAGTAGTCAAGGTGGGACTGGAGGAAATGCACTTTCAAACTCATCAGGCAACCTAAAGCTTGAAATGCTTTCAGCATTCTTCTGATGATCTTTTTGTAGTGAGGATCTTTGTTATTG
This sequence comes from Thamnophis sirtalis, assembly GCF_051295495.1. NCBI lineage: Eukaryota > Metazoa > Chordata > Lepidosauria > Squamata > Natricidae > Thamnophis > Thamnophis sirtalis. The sequence goes on from NW_028261387.1 coordinate 54,232,625, forward strand.
CCTAAAAATTTCTGTACAACTTCTTTAAATGCAATCCACCCTTCTTTTTGAGGATCCGTCATGGTATTGACAAACTCTTGACCAACTATAAGCCTTCTAATGTCTGGTCTGATGAACACACCTTCCTTCAATTTTGCCTTGAAACTTGGTGACCAAGTATTTGAAGCATTCTCCATCTCTTGGAAGTGATTTTACGAATTGCTTCATCAATCCCAATTTTATGTGGAGAGGTGGTAGAAGAACTTTATGGGAAGGTACCAAAGTTTCTCGGAGGACATTTTTTTCACCGACTGTTAGCACCCTCAGCTGCCAATTCTTCTTGGTCGAGTGTTTTTGTCGGTCTCGACTGTCCATAGACACAGAAAACAAGGTATTTGGTATACCCAGCTTGTTGCCCGAGCAGCATGTACAAGACCTTCAAGTCCCCACACACTTGCCAACCATGGTCTTCATATTTAAGTTTATGAAGAATCAATTCCAAGTTCTCATAGGTTTCTTTCAAGTGTACGGAATGATCTACAGGTATGGAAGCGTAAAAACAGTTGTGGAGTAAAACTGCTTTGAGACTTCTTTTTGAAGAATCTATAAAAAGACGCCATTGCTCTGAATCATATTGGATTTAAAATTGACCCATCAGACCTTCGACATCGATGCAATAAACCAATTTGTCTTCCTGGGTGAAGTAAGGAAACAAACTCCTTTTCACGATGTCTGAACCATGAAGATGCCACTCCTGGCAACAATAAATTCCTGCTTTTCAGCCTTGATTCGAGTAACTCAACAGCATCTTTGGAAAGATTCAAGTGTCTTACCAAATCATTCATCTCCTCCTGAGAAAACAATTTTGGTCTTGTATCATCTTCAATGTCAGAACTTGATTTGTCATCTGGTTCAGATATGACTTCACCTTCATCGGAGCTAGGTATCTCTTCCAAGGTAGCAGGAGGCTTGGGTACTGGTATATCTGTGCCATGGGAGATGGGACAAATTGCTGAGTGAAGATTGGGGTATGAAATGGAATGCTTCCATTTGGAATTAAACCTTTTCACATCACATGAACAAAAGTAACAGTCATCACTATGGTTCTTTTGCTCTCACCATACCATTGGAATCCCATAATGGAAAGATTTTTCTTTTACCCTTGAATCCGTTTTGGAGGTCCTCAACACACTATTTGCACACTTTATGAGGCACCCAAACTTTATCTTGATCTCCAATTTTTATTCCAAAGTATGCAAAGTATACTTTTTTCACAAAGTCTGTAATCTGCTGTTGCTTCAACACTGTATATTCACCACAGATGAAACAGAAACTGTCTGGCGAATTAATACACCTTGCGGAGCCATAACATAACAGTTGAAGAATGATAAGCTAACATGAATTGCAATGAAAAAGTGTGAACAGCCTAGAACCAAAAACCTGATGATGATTCGTGCACAAGTGTAGCATGCAGAAGAGAGCAGTTCTGTGTCTGTACACGAGATGTCACAGTGCTGGCCATGCCACCTGCACTGACCGGAGATGCTGTTATCTGCCCTGTGTCTCCCTCCCACTGGGTTCTTCAGGAAAGATTAATAGCAATAGCAGTTAGACTTATATACCGCTTCATAGGGCTTTAAGCCCTCTCTAAGCGGTTTACAGAGTCAGCATATTGCCCCCAACAACAATCCGGGTCCTCATTTTACCCACCTCGGGGGGATGGAAGGCTGAGTCAACCCTGAGCCAGTGAGATTTGAACAGCCAAACTGCAGAACTGCAATCAGCTGAAGTAGCCTGCAGTGCTGCATTTAACCACTGCGCCACCTCGGCTCTTAAGATTAACCCCTTCTACCATTAGAAGCACAGACTTAAAATTTGCTTAGCTTATGAATATATTTTTGACCATAAGATTTACAGTGCTATATTTTTTTTTACCTAACTTGGACAAACTCTTTAAGGTGTTTTTTTTTGGCATTTTATATCTTAAATGCACTTATGTGAATGAATTAATAGCAATTTGGACTTTAAATTTGGTTAAAAACCCATAATATAAAAAATACTAAAAATTAAAAAAAAAACGATAAATTTGAAGATGATTTTGCATGTTGTGGCAAATCATGACATCTAGGAGTTTTTTCAATATTTTATTTATTTTCAGCACACCAAAATACATGGAAATTAGATGAAAATAATCAAACAGCTTTTTAGTCGCAAACCTGTGTCAAAGCTTCTTCTTTGATCAACCAGATCACCACGATTCTTACAGGTCAATCCTTTCATTCAGCATTAAACTCTGAATAATTGATATTTTATCAGCAATTCATCTGCTGCAACTTGAATATAAGAGATACCAGCCTTCTTTTCCTGCAAATAGTCAGCTGCACCCTTTCATCATATCTTTTCCTTTGGTTACTACTATGGTGTTCTCTGTCTTCCATTTCTCCAGATGTACCATACCTAATTATTAACATTTCTTTGTGTAGAAACTTTGTTTTCTGATGCATCTATCTGACTTTACATAAGCAAAATTTGTTTTCTGCATGAAAATATTTGCAATTCCAAATCTTGTAGTCCATTGCTTATACATCCATGTTTATTGGCTATTGATTGTAATTTTTCTTCCTACTATAAAATGCATAATCAACACAGATTCACTGCAAAATGTCATCTCCTTGGAAACTATTCTTCTAGAACACTGCTACAAAAGCAGCAAAAATCCAAAAGAGGATATTTTTACTGCCATCTTGTGATCACTTGGATTTTTGCAGAAGCAACCTCTAGAATTGAACTTTGCCTCTATTACAATAAATCAGAATCTAGAGCCTTATTTCCTAGAGCTGTAGGCCTCAATCAAGCTTAGTTCTAAAATCAAATTACAAACTGAGCCTGTAATGTGGAATATATGAAAAGTCCTCTGAATATTTATTTATTTATATCCCACCTTAATTTTTTCACTTAAGGCAGTGAACTCACACAATACTCCTTCCTCCTCCTATTTTTCTCATAACAAAGGTGGAACTAGAAATCACTGTCTCCTGGCTTCTAGCTGGTGCCTTAACCAACCAGGGCAAACTGATCTATGAACTTGTTTCTCTCATGCTACTAGTTGGCTACTAGTTCCAGACCTTGTTTGTGTGAAAATTTGAGAGAGGACTCAGTTTAGAAAATGAATATCCATATAAACTTTAAATACTGTGGCACCTAACATTTATGATATCTACTCCATAACATACAGCTTCGTAACAATGAAACGCTGCCCTTCAAAATAAAAAATCTTGTTTTTAAAAATGACATTTTAAAATCAAATGTAGACTATGATAATCTAGCATAAGAATTAGAAATAAAAATTAGAAATAAAAAATAAATTTTGGCCTACCTCTTTTATGGTTTTGGGGTTTTTCATTTTCCATTATATGTTGCTTTAATTCTGTTGCTGTTATTTTGTTAGTGACATTGTAAACCACCAAGAATTTTATTATTTCAGTGGGATAAAAATCAGGTTAAGAACATTCCTGCCATAGAGAGACACCTGCAGAGGGTAGAACCTATGGAGATCGGGGAAGGCACGGGCAGAAGAAATGCAGGAGAAAGCTAGGACGCACTGCGGGAAGAAAGGTAAGGCATGCTGGGGAGGAAACTGTGGAGATCAGGAAGGCTCCACCCCCATGCATGCGTGGCAGAGATCCAAAGACCAGCTGTCTGTGGGAGGAGTGCATACATGCACAATGGCCTGGGCTGGGGTGACAGCTGGAGTGCCCTCAGAGAGTTCACCACCATGGCTATAGCCTATTGTGCATTGTTGCAAAGGCATATTTGAACTTGCTCTATTTGCTGCAGACCCTCTGCTCCTTTAACACTTCAAGGTAAAAAAAAGGAGTTGCCAGTGTGCTGTGCATGCGTGGCTTATGACTGCTATCTTGTTCTCTGTGCTACTGATAGTGTAAATGTGATTTACATTTGAGATGTAAATGCTAGGAGCCAGGCAGAAAGGGATTTTTTTGTGCATTTCCCAGGAAGGAGCTTCTGTGCTGGCCTGCCAGACAACCTGCTTCCAAGCCTACCTGCCTACTTGCTTTTTTTCTTTTCTTTTGGCAATCGGCCTGTGGCTGAGCTCATCTCTCTCCCTTCCGCTCCTCCCCCCCTCAAAAAAGTCAATCTGCAGGGAAGTCTGGCGCAGAAGGAAACAACAGTCCTATTTCTAACCGTCTGCAAAATTAGAATTAGGCATACACAAATTAGGTTAAAAAGAGTGTGAGAGAGATTAAGGCATTTTTTCCCCAGAGGGAACCAGTTGACTAATCTCTTTTCCTGCTATTATTCAGTTAACATATTACTAGGCTAAAACAAGTAATTTTGTATCTGATTTCAAGGCAGGTAGCATGGGAACAAGATGAAACAAATACTTCCATAAGAGGATTCGTGTGTGTGTGTGTGTGTGTGTGTCAGGGGTGGGTTTCTCGCCCCGTTCCAACCGGATCGGTTGGAACGAGGCCGGCGGTGTCCTCGCGCATGCATGCGGCACGCGTGTGCACGCACGCGGCACGCATGTGCACGCACGCGGCGCGCGCATGCGTATTAGCGTCTGTGCGATGCTCCAGCTGCTCCTGGAGGATCGCGCAGGCATTCTGCGCATGCGTGGAAAGCACAAAATTTAAAAAAAAATGGGTAAGGAGCGGGCGCGGGTGTGCGGGCGTGCGCGGGTGCGGGGGGGGGGGGGCTTTGCCGTTCCCGGAAGTTACTTACTTCCGGGTTCGGCGACCAACCGGATCGCAGGGACCGGTGCGAACCGGTTGAAACCCAGCCCTGGTGTGTGTGTGTGTGTGTGTGTGTGTGTGTATGTATGTATGTATGTATGTATGTATGTATGTATGTATGTATGTATGTATGTATATGCTGGTCTTGTTATATTCGGGTCTTTTCCCAAGATTGAGATTGTCTTGACAACATTTCAGCGGGATCTCACTCGCCATCTTCAGGCTGGTGCTTTGAGCTTAAAGCGTGATCGGAGTTGCCATCCCTCTGCAAATCTTGCTGACCAAATACCATGTTCAAAATACCATGCAAAATCTGCCCTGCAACATACATAGGACAAACGAACAGGAGAATAAGTGCACACATCGCAGAACACAAGAACGCAGTAAGAAAAAAAGAAAAAACTTCCTCCCTTTTCCAGCACCTTAAAGCTACAGGACATGAAATTAATTTTGAAGGAACCAAATTAATCTCCAAAACTGAACACTTCAGCAAGAGAATAATTATGGAAGCTATCGAAATAGAGAAACACCCCCACAACATGAATAAACGTGACAATACCTTCCGCCTACCAGACATTTGGAAACTAGCCCTGGTAAAAAATGAGCCCCATCCACCACCCAGGCCGTTACAACACAAAACAACAATGGACCAACAGCCAGCACCAATCAGCACCAATCTACCAATCATGATACAGCCACACAGCCAATCAATCCATTTGCTGAAATGGGGCCAGTATTCCACCCCCTACCACCAAGGTTTGCAGAGGGATGGCAGCTCGATCACGCTTTAAGCCCAAAACACCAGCCTGAAGATGGCAAGTGAGGCCTCGCTAAAACGTTGCCAAGACAATCTCAATTTTACATGAGAAAAGACCCGAATACAACAAGACTAGATTGTCAGCAATATGTATTGGCCAAACAAGCAAAAGAATAAATGGACATATATGTGAAATCCAAAGTGGCATAATCCAGAAATCGATGGGGAAATTCTGGAGATGTTTAGTTAAGGGCTAAATTATATATTTAATTAGCTGCGTATTACTGGATTTGTGTGACATTTAAAGTGAGATTCTGTGAAAGAAATAGTACCTTATTTTAATTTTTTTAGACAAATAACTTATTAATAATTAATCAGTGCTTATTAATACTAATTGGTATGAGCTGGCTAATGGTTTTTTTTTTATATTCAGGAATCATTTAACAAGATATTTGGACTAAAATCATTGCATCACATAGGTGGAGAGGATGATGTCCCAATGGAGCGGATGTTCCGATTCCTTGCTAGTATGTTATCCATAATCATCATATCTTATTAGCATCATATTTTATTGCAATAACAACCAATTATTTATATGCTATCAAGTCATTTTCAATTTGTAGCTACTACATAGGAATAGACGGGCATGAAGACAATCTACCTAATTCAGTTTTTCAGATCTTTCAATGGAGCACTCATGGCCACTAAAACTGAGTCCATCTATCTTGCTTCTGGTCATACTCTACTTCTCTTTCCTTTCTCCAGCATTAAAGGGAGCTGGGCCTCCATATAATGGGTTCAAAGTAGGACATTTGTCCCTTGAATGAGAATTCTGGACTGATTTTTTTAGGGTTCCTTTTGTTTTTTGTTTTTTTATACTTCAAAGGTTTTATTTCTTTTAAAACACAAATATTTCATCATTCGTCAATCATTAAAACATCAAAGTACAATTTTTTTGTATGCCCCTCCCTCCCTCCACCCCCAAACCCCCCAGCCCCCCTCCTCCTTCCCCCCGACTTCCCAGAACCCGTACACGGTATGGATTTTTAACAAACACAGTCTAAAATCTATTGAGAAAAAGGAAATAAAGAAATTAATGACATTCTACATTGACCTTAGCTTCTTCTTGCTGAACTAACTTTAAACAATTTAAATCATTTCTGATCTTAAGCATAGGCTAACTGGAATTTCTTGGTTCTGTATTTATTTTGTATATAGTCAATCCATTTTTTCCAGTCTCGTTTATATCTCTCATTCGAGTGATCTTTAAGATATGCCGATATTTTAGCCATCTCGGCTAAGTTTGTGACTTTCAATATCCATTCTTGAATTGTAGGCAAGTCTTCCTTCTTCCAGTATTGCGCCACCAACAGTCTTGCTGCCGTTATTAGGTGCAGAATCAAGTTAGTCTCTACCACTGTAAAGTCAGTACATATACCTAGTAAAAATAACTGAGGAATAAACTTTATCCTTCTTTTGAAGATATTTTGCATAATCCACCATATTTTTATCCAGAATGCCTTAACCTTTTGGCAGGTCCACCATATATGATAATATGTAGCATCAAGAGAACCACACCTCCAACATTTAGGCTGTACATTCGGATACATAGAAGCCAACTTTTTAGAATCTAAATGCCATCTATAGAACATTTTGTAAAAATTTTCTCTCAGATTTTGAGCTTGTGTAAATTTCACATTTCTTACCCAGATTCTTTCCCATGTATCCAACATTATTGGTTCTTCAATATTTTGAGCCCATTTTATCATACAATCTTTAACTAATTCTGTTTCCGAATCCATCTGTATTAATACATTATATATCCTCTTTATATGCATTAAGCTTTGATCTCTTATTTGTTTAAACAAATTATCCTCAACTTGGATAAAACCAATTTTTTGATCTATTTTCCACCTAGCCTGTAATTGCCCATACTGGAACATTGAACTACCTTCTCCTCTTTTAATACCTCTAAAGATTTTAATTGTAATACCCCCCTTTCCGAGGTAAGAAGCTGTCTGTAAGTAATTCTGTCCTGTTTTTGTGCTATATTCATATTTTCAATTGCGTGTCTAGGAATTGCCCACATGGGTATCTTGTCATTTAATTTATATTGGTATTTTTTCCAGACCCGCAGTAAAGCATTTCTTAAAATATGACTTTTGAAATTCTTATCCAATTTTTTGTTGAATAACAGGTAAGCATGCCAACCATATACCAGATCGTGTCCCTCAATATTCAATATTCTATCATTAGTTAAATGAGTCCAATCACTAATTACAGATAATGCCACTGCATCATAATATAGTTTTAAATTAGGTAGTTTCAAACCTCCTCTCTCACGTACATCTTGCATTATTTTCATCTTTACCCTCGGCTTCTTTCCTGCCCATACAAATTTGTTGATACCCTTCTGCCATTCTAGAAGATTTGCATCTTTTTAAAGTATAGGTAACATTTGGAAAAGAAATAAAATTTTTGGTAAGATGTTCATTTTCACTGCCGCTATCCTACCCAACAAAGATAAGTGCAATTTCTCCCGTTTTTTCATCTCTGTCTGTATACTATGCCAAAGTGGTTCATAATTATGCTTATATAATTTCCCATTTGAAGTTAAGATGTTAACTCCAAGATATTTGACTTTTTTAACTACCTCACATCCTAGCATCACTCCTAATTCTTCCTTTTGTTTAGTATTCATATTTATAGCTAATATTTTTGTTTTTCCTAAATTTATTTTAAAACCAGACACTTGACCATATTGATTAATCGTATTCATTAAGACCATACTGGATTCCTGCAGTTGTTCCAATATTATGACCAAATCATCCGCAAAAGCGCGGACTCTATATTCTTGCTGCCTAATCTTGATGCCTTTTAAACCATCCAAGCCCCGTATTTTATTTTGTTTTTTTTCTTAGCTGTCTGCAGTATTCTCACGAATCTTCTCCACCACCAATGTCCAAACCTGTCAGAAGTCTTCCTCTCCTGCTAACATGTAAGAGAATAACTTATAACCTGACTTTTACCTAGTAATCTTCCTGTTGCTTATATAATTGCGAAGGGCTCATGTTGTAATTTTAAGATTGCCTGTGCCAACATGTGACTTACCCTAAGGTGATCCAGAAGAAATCTCATTTTTGGTGAATGCGAAGAGCTTTTACGTAGTTGTCCATGTGCTATTCACAGTTTATATAAGATGAAATGTTTGTACCTGCCTTGGGGTTTTGCCTAATGAACTGAGTCATAAGGCAGGTAAGCCAAAAAATGAGCTTGTGCTGTGCCAGCTACAAAGATTTGCAGGCAGGGAAGATGAGAGGAAATGATTAATGATCTTCATTGGCAGATATCTAACAGGCTTTATTTATTTTATGTAATACAAGATGATCCACAATTATGGTATATTTAAAAACTTTGCCAAAGCAAAGTAGCTGTCTCTGATGTCAGCTAATATTAGGTGATTCTTCTAATATTAAACTGAGTCAAGTAAAAGCACAACCGCATTAGTGTACCATAAATTTTGAGCTTCTTTTTCAAACTGCTCTGTAAAGTTGTTAATAAACCACAGCAAACTAAATGGGTGTTCTCTTCTTTACTTATGCTGCATTTTATTTAAGCATGAAATAATATAAGCTTCGCTTGTGAATATACTTCTAAGATAAAATCTCCTTTGGGTCATGCTCAATTCTTGGCAATTTCAGAAATACATACAGGGTTTTTTCTGGCGTTAATACAAAAGGGCTCTCCATTGCTTCTTCTGGAATGCTTCTTCTGCTTCACCTTCTATCTTACAATTCTGGGATTTCAAGAGGATTCCCAAGTGTAGAGACATCCTGATTCTGCTTAGCCTTTCAAGATCAGCCAACATCAGCTATGTTCTGCAACTTACCTGGATAATATGTCTCTAGCTTGGGTTGTACCACATGCTTATGTGAATGTTTTAGGAAAAAGTATACCAGTACTTGATATTATAATGCACTTTAAACCTTATTATAGATACTGACTCAAGATGTTCTCCATCGGAAGAGGTGTCCAATCTATATTGACAATAAAGATAAAAGAACCAAATGAAGTGAAAGTAGGATTATGAAGGAACCAGGAGTATGAAGTTAATTGCCATCAAGTAGTACACAGATAACAGACAAAATTGCTGATAGGTTCTTCCTGTTAATGTGACATTCATTTTGTCTCTGGGCAAGTTATTTTTAAAATTCAAATCTATTCAATGAAATTAGCATATGAGCATATATACATTTCATGTAAGTATGCATCTTTTATGCTTTCTTTTTCCAAAACAATGAAGTATAAACAACCCCCTAATAATAGAAATAGAAGCAACATTGCCAATAATGAGGATTGAAATATATTTTCTGCTGCCTCATGTAAAGTGACAAATAGTGCCAATTCTAACCACTTTTTATTGGTAGTTCTTATTTTTTTTAAAGGAAACAAACAGTGTACTTGGTCCAAAGGTTTGTTTTCTTTCATTCAATTGGAGACTTCCCTGCAGTTTTCTTGGCAAGGTTTTCAGAAGTAGTTTGCCATTGTCTGCTTCCTAAAGCTGAGAGAAAATGACCAGGCCAAGGTCACCCACATGGCCTTGCACCCAAGGCAGGACTAGAACTCATAGTCTCCTGGTTTCTAACCTGATGCCTTGACCACTACTACACTCAACTGTCTCTTCACAGTAGGCCCCAACTAGGTACATGCATAATATGTCTGAAAGATTTATAAATTTCTCTCAAGATTGTGTAAACCTTACGTTATCCTACAAAATTGAGTTTACATTCAAAAAGTTGAAGACTGGGCATGTGGCATACATTAAAAATATAAGAACAATTAAAAATCAAGAAAAATGATATACATCCAGAAAACATTAATACTATCATAAAATCCCACCACACTAATTCAAGGGCTAGGATTTTCAAAGACCTTTAAACATTAACAATAGGGGAGCCAAAGGGATCTTTAAGGAGTAGACCATTCAACTGTGGATCATTTTTTTCCTCCTGAGATTCAGGGTAGATGTTCTCAGCAATGGTGGTGTATATTTTGTATTACATATGAGATGTTATTCATGAAGAATATATGCTATATAGACAGATTATCTCTCCTCTTTTACCCTGTGTTGGTTTGTGGTTTTGCATTTGCTGTTGCTCATCTCTTGTACATTCTTTAAATGAATGGATCTTATAAATATTTTTGTTGCTTTTGAGTATCAGTGAAACCAACACTTCTTTTAAATTTGAGAATGGGACTACTCTATATATCTCTTTGGTCCTGACAACATTAGCATGGAGAAATAATACTATCATTTAAGAGGTGAATTATATTTAAAATGCACAGGCAAAGTATTTACTGAAAATATTGATTTCAGTTTTGGTGGACAACACAGGTTAAATAGACAGAAGTATGACTAGATAGTTTCTTTACGTTAGATCTGAAGAGGGGTCTGACTACAAAAACTATTTTGAATCATGAGTTTTACTAAGCATGACACATGGACTTTTGGTCTTGCTCATTACTAGTAGCAAAGAATATGGAGAAATCAGAGAGAATGAGTGATAACATTCTGAATGTCTCAATGGTTAGCCAAAGCCAACTCATTTCAGTAATTAGTCTTTAGATTTTAATACCAGCAAAAAGACTAGTTTTTTTTTAAAAAAAATACTACTGTCTGGGGCATCAACCTTGTAGCAGGCAAGAGCATTGTGCAAATTATTGGATGCAGCACACCAATAACACACTATTATTAAGTTGTTTCTCATATATTCAAGAGAAACAGATTTAGATTCAGTTTTGCAATGGGAGTTATTTTCAGCTTCTATGATTTTTCCACTGAAGAAAAATCCCTGTTTTATATTTCCCAGTTCTGCACAAATATCTGCAATTTTTTGTACTTTGAGGTTGAGACTCCAATGTAAGAAGAGTAAAAGAGAGAGACAAGAGGGGCATGATATGTACAGGCTTACACTTATACATATGCAGTGGCGGATTAAGGCTCACTGGTGCCCTAAGCCAGTGTTTTTCAACCTTTTTTGTGCAAAGGCACACTTTTTTCATGAAAAAAATCACGAGGCACACCACCGTTAGAAAATGTTAAAATTTTTTAACTCTGTGCCTATATTGACTATAGGCAGGTGTTTTTCCCACGGCACACCTTACACTATGTCACGGCACACTAGTGCCCTTTGGGCCTGGTGCCCTAAGCATGTGCTGTACATATGCAATAAATATTTTCTTTCCTTCAGTTTTATTTTGACTGCAGTTTCTTATTAACGATGACGATCAATGCACCTTCTGTCTCATTCTGAAATGAGATATCATCTTTATAGGGATATGGGCAGAGGCAAGCATAAACCAACATAATTTCATAACATTTGACTTTTTTATCACATATTTTAATTCTTAAGACGATGACACTATCACTACAAATAATAGTGCAAATAGGTGTATATGTGTATGCATGACTTCTCAGAAACTTGCTATGATAGATTCAGTTGGAAGCACTGATACCCTAAAGGAGACTAGTGGTCCTTCCAGCATAGTAGTCCATGAAATGGTGTTTTGTTAGTCCATTCTTGGCTGATAGTAGAAATGGAAATAAGTCTAGTAATTTAATTCTAGTAATTAACAGATCTCTGAAAAATAAGTTTATTGGAAAACAAATAACCAATAAAATTTTTTTAGCAGTTGCCAAGTATAAAAGGCAAGCTCTATTTATACAGAATTCAAATTACAATTCTTCTTCTTGTGTATTTAATAGAGTTGAGGCTTTTTGGTGTAAGAAAGATTTTTCTATCTGTTTCTTGTTAGTGTAATTGCCAGATTGCAGGCTATTTATTTTGATTCTGACAAAACTACTGTGAAATCCTGACCAGAATACTTTATTTACAGTATTTTCCTCCCCTTCCATTATCTTTGCAAAGAGCTTAGAGAAATATACATAGGAGTTGATTGATAGTGCAGGTTAAATTAAGAGACAGAGGCTGATTGGATTAACATATAATATTAAATCATAAACCATAAACCCCAGTAACTAGTTCAACCAACATAGAAAGCCAAGGATGGGCAACAATGTAGCCTGAGAATTCCTGAAGTCCTCTTGTTATCTTTACTACAAATGCAGAAAATATATGTTATCATTTTATGCCATTTTGAGTTGGGAAAGGAGTGAAAACAGTATGTAACCCTAACCCTAACCCAACCTGTGTGAGTTAGCAGCTGAAATTCAGCCCTGATTATTATTTGAATAAGAGACAGCCAAAAAAAACCCAAAGCATCTCAGAAGTGGCAAACCCCTATACTGTTGCCATGATAACTATATTAACATGATTACCTCACAAAGGAGAGTTTTTTAATCAAGCAAAATGCACATCTCCCTTCCTCTTGTGAATTGCCACCTGACCCCATTTCATCCACTTGCCTGACATGACTTCCCCTACTTTGGTTTTCCCCCAAAAAAGTTTGGTCTTAGTAAAAATATTGTTTTATGGCCATGTTTGTGTTTCTTGAAAATAAAATATCACATTCAAAGCTTTCTTCTTTTGTTTCTTTTTATACATTGCTAGTAATACTGCAAATGTCAGCATAATATCAGTGGTTGAAGAAATAAAGACTGAAACATGCTACCTTTCACTGAAGCTAAAGTGACATCTTTTGTGTGTGGAAGATATCTTCTCCTTCTTCCTGGCTGCTTTTCAGACATACAGTATATACAAATATATGTATACATTCAAGAAACTACAGTAAGTTATTTGAGGAAAATGCAACTCAACATTCCAGTTGTTGGAGCAGAAGAATGAGGCTGCTGCACAATTCACAAAACTTCCAATCATGCTTACGTTAATATTAAATGTTGAAAATTATTTGTCTTGAACCCAACTCCATAAAATATTTTGCTAATGACAGATGACTATGAATAACAAAAATCTCAGTTCTAGCCATTTGCCTGGGAATTGGCTATTTTCGTATTTCTGAGCAGGCATATATAGAATTGCACTCTAACATTCCATAGTTAGTTAATAATGTTATGTTTGCACACTGACCAAAAACTTTTCAATTGCTGTCTCTGTTTTTTTACATGACGAGAGCATGGATGCACGTGCTGTGACAATGGTTGCAAAATTTCAAAAACCACCCCTCAATAGCAAAAAGTTGCAGGTTTTAAAAAACTCCCAAATATTGTCTCAATGTTCTTAACAACATTTCACAAGAAGAGGCAAAGGTTTCTCCAACTGATTACCAGAAGTTCATTGAACTTATTTAATAGTTTGTTGAACAGCCTGTGTTCTAGTCAGTTCATTATTTTTAAACACAGAAGTAGAGTCATTAAAGGTGAAATCTCTTTCAAATCAAAATCAGTTTCTAGTGCATCCATGGACACACCCATGTAGTTTTCTTAGGATCAATATAGGACAGAAATGTCACCATGATATGGTTTTTTTCTTTTTTACTTTCAGCCCAAGTAGCTCAATTAGGTTCATTATTATAACCAAATTTCTTGTTCCTCTTTGGTAATTTCAATGGCTCATATAATTATAAAATAAGAGGCTACTGAGGTTTGGTCAAGCAGAATGAGGGGAGAAAATCCCTACCACTGATTAGAATATAGCATCTAATAACATTTTATTGCTGTGCTTGATGTTATGACTTATCTTGTTGCATGTGAGATTTGTTATATGTGACATAATGTGAGATTTCTTTAAGTTAGTTATAGCTAAGACATGACTGATTCTGTTTCTACTTGCAAGGGTAAGTTTTGGCATAAACTGCAGCATTACAAACAAATTCAATTAATTATGACTGCAGCAAATTTGCAAAATTAGATTCATGACGTGTTCTTAATCCCTCAAGATGAGTTGGATAATTCAAAAGTTTAAGATTGCTTCAAGAGGCAAGAACCATAGTCCTTTATATATAGGATGCTGGAAATTACATTCAAACAAGATTGTGGCATAGTGGGACCAGAATTGATTGCTACTGAATGTCAGTAGTCAACAGTTTATCATCTCAGTTTGGTGGCATAGGCAATTAGGGAGGGGCTGCCAAGCTAAACCTCTCCCCACTACAGAATTAAAGTGCATCAATGTCAAACAATTCTGGGGTTGCTGTCATAGAATTATAGGGTTGGATGGAGCCTTGGAGGTCTTCTAGTCCAGCTCCAATGTCCTCATGTTCTTATTTTAACTACCAAATTTGATTTCTGAGCTGATTTGTCTTTTCCACTCTTTGTTTTTACTCCCCTTTCAGTAATTATGGCACTTTATGAGTCCTTCCTCTCCCATTCCATTTCCCCATTAAAATTTGTGTGTGTGTGTGTGTGTGTGTGTGTGTGTGTGTGTGTGTAGGAAGGGGAAGAGAAATATATAGGAGAGCAGAGAGAACTCTGAAGAGGAAGATAGGCTGGCTCAGTATGACTGCTTAACAAGCTAAGTTCCACAGAATAGGATGAGCATAACTGATTAGCTGATGGGAAACTGAGTTTCTTCATGGGGTGAAAGGGAAAATGTGATAATATGTGAAAGTGGAAAAGAAAGGACTCATAAAGGAGCCCTGTGCCCTAATTACTGAAAGAGGAACAAATATACATACATATACATGTATATGTACATGTACATTAGTGGTGGGATTCAAATTATTTAATAACCAGTTCTCTGCCCTAATGAACAGCTGGGTAGGCATGGCTCAGTGATCATGTGACTGGGTGGGCATGGCGAACTCAATGTCACTCATGTCGATTGGCAGTTTGCCTTAGCTGCTATAATGTAATAAAGGTTAACCAGAGAGGCAGTTTCTGCAAGCAGGGCAATAAAGATGAGGCTAGAAACAACACCAGAATGTTTCCTTCCTGCCTTCCTTACAGGATTTGCCTTGTAAAATGGGGAAAAACAAAAGGAGATTTCTTCCAACAAGCGGTTCTCTGAACTGTTTAGAAAGTTAACAACCGGTTCTCCCGAATAGGTGCGAACTGGCTGAATCCCACCACTGATGTATGTATATATGTATGTATGTATGTATGTATGTATGTATGTATGTATGTGTGTGTGTACATACATACATACATACATACATACATACATACATACATACATACATACATACACAGGTTGAGAGAGAGAGGGAGGGAGGGAGGGAGGGAGGGAGGGAGGAGGAGGAGGAGGAGGGAGGGAATGGCACAGAAACAGCAATAGCCCAATTAGGAATAGGAATAGGAATAGGAAAGTTTATTTATAGGCCGCCCTTTTCCCTGGGGGGACTCAGGGCGGCTTACAATCCATGGGGAGGGGAACACAAACAGTAAGACATACAACAATACATAATTAAAAATAAAACACAACATTCATCATTCGGGTGGGGACGGATTACAATCTAACCCCAGGCCTGACGGGATAGCCAGATCTTAAGGGCTGTGCGGAAGGTCTGGAGGGTGGTGAGGGTACAGATCTCCACGGGGAGATCGTTCCACAGGGTCGGAGCTACTACTGAGAAGGCTCTCCTCCGCGTAGTCGCCAGTCGACACTGACTGGCAGATGGGATTCGGAGGAAGCCTAATCTGTGTGATCGAATTGGTCGCGAGGAGGTGATTGGCAGGAGGCGGTCTCTCAAGTACCCAGATCCACTACCATGAAGGGCTTTATAGGTGGTAAGTAGCACCTTGAAGCGCACCCGGAGATCAACAGGTAGCCAGCGCAGCTCGCGGAGGATAGGTGTTATGTTAAATTCAACTATTTCTGGATAGTGTAAGGAAGAAAGGCAGAACTATGATTCTAAACAGTAAAAATAGTTGAAAGTGGATTGGTGCAAAAATGCATCTTCTTTTTCCACAAATAAAACAGCGTAGATCTACTCATTTTAGGGTATTGTGAAAGAAATACAGTGCTAAAACAATTGATTCTCCTCCCCAAATAGCATAAAGGACCTTTATTCTTATCTCTTTTTTATCATGTTTTAAAAAGTTTTATTAAATATAAAAAATTCTATTTCCAAATAAACAGTGTGTTATCTGCGTACAAATACTTTTGAGAAATAATAATCATAATATTTACAATAATATTCATCACATTAATATTGATCGCATGATAATAGTAGTATTTGCTTATCCGTTTTAATAAACCTTCCTTATAAAATTAACCCTTCTCTTATATTTCCATATTTCTATGGTTAGCCATTGATAAAATGAGTCCTATGTTAAAAAATAATCCTAACCCTAACGTAATTTTTTAAAAATATTAGAGTGTGCAGAAATGGATAGACTAATACTTAAAATAAAGGAAAAGGAAGAAACTGAATACTTCCCTCTCTCTTTTGGAAATCTAGTGAGAAGTTCCTATGCAAAGCAAGGTATCGGGAAAGTGACAGCTGTGAAAGGAAACTGGCACTGAAGTATCATTGTAGCATAGCAAAAGGAAGAAAAATGCTGGCATGCAGCCTGCGGGTTACACAGACTGTTTTATAATCTGGAGTGAAACCCTGAACTGACAAATAACTTCATCCAGCAGTTTCAGGTGATGTTAAAGGGGAGAGGGAGTCAAATCCTTTGGCATCTCACAAGCAAGTGGCAGTAGGTTCAATCTCTCTAAGCTCTCATTAATACCAGTGAAACCACCCACAACCAAAAGAGGAAAACCCCCTCCAAAATGGTACCCCACTCCAAACCTCACCATCAGTCCAAATATACTGTGATTGATGGTACTGAAAGCTGAAAAGAGATTAGGAAAGCTAGGTAGGAGAGTTCCTATTCCCATGTAGTGTACCAGATTATTAGTATTATAATTATTGCTTAAACATGTCTATAATCTTTCATTGTACTTGACTATCTGCACGTATACATTATAATTTTTGTAGCCTCAGTGAATTTTTTAAGGAGTTTTTAAAAAGGAAGAGCAGAAAATCCTGCTTCTGAAAATATTTCTTTGATCGTAGAAGAGCTAGAACAACTCATTTCCAAGATTGTTAATATGCATAATATACATTCATTAAGAAGGAAGATTTACAAATATATGTAATATGTGTTTATTTATAGCGTATTCATAGAATGTGAGAAGCCTATAAAAAGGTATTAATTTCTCATGAAAACTAGTTTTAAAATAGAGCTGGTAAACTGTGTTCCCCATGCTATAAAGATGAATTCTAACATTTAGTGTACATTAAATCATAAACAGGTTTTTCTAAACAATTAAAAAAGTCTCAATGCACATTTTGCACTGCATTGTGGTGTCACCTGACTTCCCCATTTTTAGTTCCCAAATGTGGATCATCTCTTATTTGGGAGCGGCATATGTTCCACATCAAGAATTGTTCTTCCAACTATCTGCAAAACAGAAGCTTATGTTATATAGTAGTATGTAAAAGGTTTCAAATTCCAAATATTTTGGACATTTCTAGACTGTAAAGGCTCACATTGCAATTATCAAGACTTTCAGCTCTGACCAAAGCTCATGGGGAGATTTCTGACTGATAGTTGTCCACTCTCTACAGACTTGAAAGGAATTTAGTTTATAGTTAATCCCAAATTATCAAGCCAGCAGGCACCTTTTTATAGTTCTAAAATCTAGAAAATGCTTCTGATTAGCATGCAAGCCAGTTAAAATACCATGACACGATTTCTTACAACAATCTTCCTCAATTTGATGGCTTCTCGAAGATAGCTATGAATTCTGGGAACTGAAGTTTAATATCTATGGAGCATATCCACTCAGTAAAACCCATTTTACAGTAAGATAAGGTAGTTCAGGAATTGATTATATTTTTCAAGTTTGTATAGGCAACATTTCTTAAAACAGAAGTCAGCTAATTTCAAATAGAGTCTGACTATGATTGTGGTCAGAACGTGAGCACAAAGATTATCTCATACATGCCATTACCTTTTAATATATATCAACCTCAGGTTTGTTTTAGTCATAACTGCATAGATTGCCGAGAAACTTTTTTTAAAACCACAACAAGGACCGGATGAACAAATAAACAACAGCTGTACTGGTTTGCTCAGCAGTAATAGGATACAAGAAACTTAGTGAATTCAGAGTGCATATGTATAGAAGAAGTTTCTGATTAGTTACATTTTATTTATTTATTAAATTTAATGAATTTATCTTGCACTTTTTGATTTATTCCAACTCTCAAGGTGGCTTCCAATGATAAAAAAATTAATAAACATAGTAAAAAAAAACAATGAAAACCAATTATTAAAATAATTAAAAACAGCTTAGCAAAATGGCCTGTACTTTCACTATATTCCTAAATGCTGGCAGAATGGAAACCAAACATTATCTTATTCTTAGGAGCACATTCCATGCGAACTGCAGTTGGAGGCCTATTCTCATGTATTTGATAAAGTGGGAATGGGGGCATTTCAGATGGGCCTCCTGATCTGGGTTTGAGTATGTTCGTAACTGGAGTGGTAGCCCCTCAGATCATCAGATTCTAAACTGCTCAGGACTTTAAAATTGTCTGTCTGTCTGTCTGTCTGTCTGTCTGTCTGTCTGTCTGTCTGTCTGTCTGTCTGTCTGTCTGTCTATCTATCTATCTATCTATCTATCTATCTATCTATCTATCTATCATCTATCTATCATCTATACTCAAGCCAATAGGACCCTTTTTATACTTCTAGAAAATCTATTCTCTTTCTCTCGCTCTCATTTATCCTCAAGCCAACAGGCCCCTTTTTATCTAAAAAATCTATGTATCTATGTATCTATGTATCTATGTATCTATGTATCTATGTATCTATGTATCTATGTATCTATGTATCTATGTATCTATGTATCTATGTATCTATGTATCTATGTATCTATGTATCTATGTATCTATGTATGTATGTATGTATGTATGTATGTATGTATGTATCTATCTATCTATCTATCTATCTATCTATCTATCTATCTATCTATCTATCTATCTATCTATCATCTACCTACCTACCTACCTACCTACCTACCTACCTAACCAACCAACCAACCAACCAACCAACCAACCAACCAACCAACCAACCAACCAACCAACCAACCAACCAACCAACCAACCACACTAAGCCTGACTAGCTCTGGAAGAATTGCAGTTGGCACACTAATCATAATAGTGCACATCTACTCCTTTTCACATCTGCCTTCGACATACACTTTGTAGGTCGAAGAGAACTCCTAATCTGCCTATATTTTAATTTTATTTCCATGCTTCATCATAATCCCAGAGTCCAGATTTTGCTTACCAACACATATGTATCATATGTGGATTTAATTTCAGTTTGTTCTCCCACTTCAGGCTCATTACAAATATTAGGCAACATTCAAGGATATTAAATACTTACTTGGGGTTAAAAACTAGGCACCAATAGAGTGGTGTGAGCACCACCTTCTGGGCATGCCCCAACAGCAAAGTGCAGAATACCAAGCAGACTAGGGAGTACTGGAGGTTTTAAGAGGTTCAAGAAAATGATAACCTCCAAGCTCCAGATGCATTTCAATCAGGATTGTATTTGGGAAATGGAACCAACATTGCTTTACTTGCTTCAGTATATGACCTAGCTCAATAAAGAATACAATCCTGCTAGCTGTCTGAGCAGCTTTCATTAATCTCCACAACTATATCTTCATGGATTATCTGATGATACTAGATCCTGTTCAGCTGCACCCAGAAAATGATGTTGGCTAGTATAATTAATATAATTAATTGATCTATAGAATTCCACAGGGTTCTATCTTGTTCTCTGGGTTGTTTACTATCTACATGAATATGTTGGGGCAGATCATTGGAACTTTGGAGTGCAGTATCATAAACTCTTTTCTCTCTCATTTCAGTGATGTACCCTTGATCTTTGTTAATGGGCTAAGCAAGGGAAAATAAGCTAAGATCATACTATATTAAATTATAGAGGTGTTTATAGGTAAGAAGAAAGCTGAACTTAGGAATTGAGGTGAAATCTGCTTGCCATAGTATTACATTCCAGAAAAAGAGAAATTTTGCACTTCACAAATGCTTCCTGAACTTTACTTCCCACTGGGTTTGCAGGTGGTGACTGTGGCAAGGAATATTTTTGCACAGTTAAAGATGGAGTGCTGACTGTGATTGTTTCTTAGCTGGTCAGACTTGGCAATGATTCTACCCTTTGGTTATGGCCAAAGGTGGCTTGCTGCCAGTTTGCCCCTGATCAGCCGAACCAGTAGTAGCAGTGGCTGGAGACTTCACCCACCCACCCGGATGCTTCTGTGCATGCGCAGAAGCTTCTGTTCATGTGCAGAAGCATCACACATATGCAGGAAAGTGTGTGGGAGTGTGGCTGAACCAGTAGTAAAAGAAATTTTCAACCTACCTCTGGTTATGGCCCATCTTAATTACTGTACGTGCTCTGTGTTGTCATCCTTGAAAAATGTCTAGGGATTTTAATTGACACAAAATGTACCTTATGAGGAATAAATTAGTTAAGTTTTGTTTTATAAGGCTGCATTTAAGAAGTATTCCTTCTGAGATAGTTTTCTTCATAATATGTGTGAGAGTTAAGCTAAGTAGATCCTTGGACTGAGAAATCAGTTATATAAACAACAATAACAATACTTCAATAATTACGAAGTATACATTAAGGAGTCCTCTGAAATATTGTGTCCCCTTAATAACTTTCTGTCAGGCTTTTGAAATATGATTTTCCAGAGTAATCAAAAGAGCATGACCATTCTCTATTATGCTTCATTTCCTTCCCACACTACTGCAACTGAAAACTGGGTCTTCAGGAGGAGTGATTCCAAAAAAGAGGTGAACTACCTTAGGCTATCAGATGTGGCCTACAAAAATATGGGTATCCTCTATCAGGGGTGTCAAACTGGCGGCCTGTGAGCTGGATGTGTGACACATAGGCCACACCCACCCCAGCTCTGCAAAGACAAAAGGAGTTGTGATACATTAGGTGACTTTGAGTTTGATATCTGTGCTCTAGATGGAACAAAAAGATTTAGAGCATTCAAAGTATTTCCTGCCATCTAATGGTTACTCAGGGTTTTGCAGTCCACGTTTGATAGTCTTTCTGTAAGAGGTAGCTAACCTTTGTTAGTTGGTTGGAAAACATTTCAGGGCTTTATTAGACACTGAGATGAAATGTTGGTTTGACTCAGGACAGAAGGAAGATGTGAGCCACTACAGAGGGTGTGTGTGTGTGTGTGTGTGAAACCATCCAAGTCCTTGGAAAGTAGAAAGCATGAGAAACAAAGCAACTTCAGCTTGTTTGGGTTTACATATAAGTTGAGACAGAGAAGGGCTTTCATTGGCTTTCTGGATTTTGATATAATATCCTAGTCATGTTAAAGTATATTCCAAAGCTCCTAACAACTCCTGTTTCCTGACTTTGCCTATCTAAAAGTGCTGACTATCACCAGTAACATTGTATAAGCACATGCTGTTCTTGAGGTGCCTATTGCCTTGTTGTTCTGCCATTTTTAAAATTCAAAGGTATGTGTGTGTGTGTGTGTGTGTTAGTTATTGATAGAGTAAACTTGTGAAATAGGATGAGACCCTGTATGGTAATGCCATTCTGGAAATTTCACAACATATGGATAGACTTAACCATAGTTTTAAATGGGACCATCCTAGACCAAGTCAAGTTCAAAAATACTAGAAACATCATTTCTAGAAGCCTAGCATTCTTGACAAATTAGCCATCAATAGACATATAGACATAAACAATATCTATATACTATGCAAAAGAGACAATCAACAAGCCAAAAAAGGAACAAAAACACTAAAACCAGCATACAGCAGCCAGATGAGCATAGATTAACTCCAAGATTAACATCAGACATCAATCAATTAAGAAATTATCAAATAAATCAACAGTAAATAGCTCAACCAAAGAATCTCTACAGTTACCTACATCAACACAGGTCAAGCCAGTAGAATATAAACTGAGAGAAAACCCCACACCTTACTAGCATGGTTGATATTACCTAGTTTGGGAATGAAATGTCTGCAAGAAAATAACCATGCTCAGAAAGCACCAAGGATACCTAATTTCAACCCTGAGCTACAAATATTCTCCTTTATTGACATCTAGCTACCCCATGTTTTTGGGAAGGACTTGATAGGTGGATAAAAATGCAAAATGAACTCTAAACATTTGGCTGATGTGTGACCAGCCATAATACAAATAATAATGCCCTTCATCCATGCAGCAACATTGACTGGTTTTACTTACCAAGGAAAACAGATGAGTGTGGAATGTTGCAAGTACCTCAAACCATTTGAAGAACAAGAAAGGACATTGCAACAATATCTGAAGGACAGGAAAGAAGATACACTGGAACTACTACCGTGGACCATGAAAGGTTACTGCATTCTGGAGAGACAAAACTGGTCTATGACAAAGGCCAACTGAATACACACAGAAAAAAGGCAAAATATTACATGGCCAGTATACAACAATAATTAGCAGGCAACTTGATAACAAGAGGTGGCTATGGCTAAGAGCGGGAAAGTTGAAGAAAGAGAGAGAGAGGCTAATTCCAGCTGCCAGAGACCAGCCCTTAAGAACAAATGCATATAAAGTCAGAATTGATAAAGACAGTAACAGAAAACAAATGCTGTTTCTGCAAAGAAGGTGAAGAACTGTGGACTACTTACATAGCCACAGTGGCGCAATGGTTAGAATGTACTACTGCTGCAGGCTACTTCTGTTGCCTGCTAGCTGCCTGCAATTTGGCAGTTTAAATCTCACCAGGCTCAAGGTTGACTCAGACTTCCATCCTTCTGGGTAAATTGAGGACCCAAATTGTGGGGGCAATATGCGGACTCTGTAAATCACTTAGAGCGGGCTATAAAGCACTGTAAAGCAATATATAAGTCTAAGTGCTACTGCTATTGCTAGCTCCTGCAACACTGCACTGGAATATCTGTAAGAAGTCCCACTTGCCTGCAAGCAAGAACTGGTGGCACCACAAAAATAATAGAAAACAAAGATACTAAAGTGCTTTAGAATTCAAACACACAAATACCTGCCACAAAACACCTATTGACTTAACAACTATTGATAAGCAAAGCAAAGGATCTGGATAGTGGATGTGGCAGTACCTGGACACAGGAGTGTAGAAGAGAAAGGAATAGAGAAGGTAACAAAATACAAGTACCTGCAAAAATAGTTGAACGAATGGGACAAAAGAAAGCAAAGTACTACCAATAGTAATAGGCATTTTAAGTGCAATCCCAAAACAACTGGAGCACCACTTGAATAACATTGGCATTGACAAAATCACTATTAGTCAATTGCAAAAAGCAGCTTTACTTCAAACAGCTTACATCCTGCTATGATACTTTTTAATATTATTAAACTACAAATTCTACTTAACCCAGGTCCTTGGTAAGGACATAATGGTTGGACAAAAATGCCAAATTCATCCTAAATATCTGGCTGACTGTGGAGCCAACCGTCGTCGTCGTCGTCATCATCATCATCATCATCATCATCATCATCATCATCATCATCATCATCATCATTTAAGCAGCCCTTTCTCCAGACTGCCTTCATTCAATACACTGTACTTGCATAATTACAGATAATGTTCATGAATTAAAAATGGGAGGAAAGGAGTGCAGTCAAAAAAGTAAAAATGACAGATATAACTACATGAAAAAATCTGTCATCTTAACCAATTATATTTTCCCCAAAAGATGCCCAGATTTTTAACTAATATGCCCAGGGAAAAGTGCCCTAATTAATGAATCTATTAACTTTTTTTTAAATAAAAAAGAAGAGTAAGAAAGGAGGGAAACCATACAGAGCATGGCAGAGATCATATGTGGGGAAACCTCTATATCTCCCCTAATGTCTGAACTGCCCTCCCAGTGCCACTTGATACCCTGGCTTGGCATGTGCCAGGCAACCAAATACTCCAGCTGCTCAGAAACCTTTAGGGTGGTTTCCCCCTCCATACACCTCCGCCTCAGAGGCATATACCTAAGAAATTTGAATATGATTGACAGACTAGGATCATTCTACACTAAGGCCAACTCCCATCCTCACTGTAGGGCCAGAATCAGAAAAAGAAAATGGAAAGAGAAAGACAAAATAGGAAAAGGAGCAATAAAGTGCTTTCCATTCTCCAAACTTTCCAATAAAACCTTAAAGTTAAACCTTAACTTTCAAATTATCAGGAAAGGAACTTCTTCCTCCCTCCTGCTGTAAGTCTCTCTGGCCCAGCAGCTAACCAACCAAGCCAGCAAAATGCAAAGCAGCCAGCATCCGGGGGTAAGTTTCTGCTGACTCCAAGTACCATCGACCATGGTATCCTTCTGTGACGACTGCGGGAGGTGGGGGTGGGAGGCACTGTCCTACGGTGGTTCTCCTCTTACCTCTCGGACAGGTCGCAGTCGGTGTTGGTCGGAGGGCAGAGATCGACCCCTAGGCCCCTGAATTATGGGGTGCCGCAGGGTTCGGTCCTGTCCCCCTTCCTGTTTAATATCTACATGAAGCCACTGGGTGAGATCATTGGACGGCACGGGATAAAATACCATCAGTATACGCAGCTGTATCTGTCCGCCCCATGCCAACTCAATGAAGAGGTTGACGTGATGCCAGTGCCTTGAGGCTGTTAGGGACTGGATGGGGGTTAACAAGCTTGTTCTCAATCCGGATAAGACCGAGTGGCTGGTGTGTTTCCCTCCTACTAATTGGCCAAGTTTTCCATCTCTCAGGCTGGGGGGTAAAACAGTACGCCCCTCAGACAGGGTACGCAATTTGGGAGTCCTCCTGGACCCACAGCTGACTTTTGAACACCACTTGTCGGCTGTGACCAGGGGGGCATTTGCCCAGGTTTGCCTGGTGCACCAGTTGCGTCCCTACCTGAACCGGGAGGCCCTCACAACAGTCACTCGTGCCCTTGTGACCTCTAGACTGGACTACTGCAACGTGCTCTACATGGGGCAGCCCTTGAAGAGCTTTCGGAGACTTCAGCTTGTCCAGAATGCAGCCGCGCGAGCGATTGTGTGTGCACCTCGGTTCACCCACGTAACACCTATCCTCCACGAGCTGCACTGGCTGCCTATTGGTCTCCGGATATGCTTCAAGGCGCTAGTTGTCATTTATAAAGCCCTTCATGGTATTGGACCTGGGTACTTGAGAGACCACCTGCTGCCAATCACCTCCACTAGACCGATTAGATCCCACAGATTAGGCCTCCTCCGAATTCCATCCGCCGGCCAGTGTCGACTGGCGACTACCTGGAGGAGAGCCTTCTCTGTGGCTGCTCCGACCCTTTGGAACGAACTCCCCATGGAGATTCGAACCCTCACCACCCTCCAGGCCTTCTGCAAAGCCGTTAAAACCTGGCTGTTCCGACAGGCCTGGGGCTAAAGAGCTGCTGCCCCCATTTCGAATGGTATGACGGTTGTGTGTTTTTAAATTATGTATTGTTATGTTTCATTTTTTATTTTTTGTCTGTACCCCCCCTTCCCTGATTTGATTTGTTAGCCGCCCTGAGTCCCCTTCGGGGGAAAAGGGTGGCATATAAATATAATAAAATGAAAATGAATGAAATGAATGATCAGTCTACACTAAGGCCAACTCCCATCCTCACTGTAGGGCCAGAATCAGAAAAAGAAAATGGAAAGAGAAAGACAAAATAGGAAAAGGAGCAATAAAGTGCTTTCCATTCTCCAAACTTTCCAATAAAACCTTAAAGTTAAACCTTAACTTTCAAATTATCAGGAAAGGAACTTCTTCCTCCCTCCTGCTGTAAGTCTCTCTGGCCCAGCAGGTAACCAACCAAGCCAGCAAAATGCAAAGCAGCCAGCAGCCGGGAGGTAAGTTTCTGCTGACTCCTTCAAGTACCAACATGTTCATCCATTTTAGAAGTGATCTAACTAGCGTGCAAGGCTACCCTGTTCATCAAGCAAAGTGATTCATCAGCCTCCAGTGGCAGTTCCATGGGGGCAGTGGAATGGAAAGAAGCCCCAGGTGCTTGCTGCTTTCCAGAGCTACTTCTCAATTTGGAGAATATGCAGGAGCAGCCAGTTCTCTGGTGCCTTTCACAGAAGTTTCTTCAGATGAGGCAATGAATGGATAGCCAGTTCCAGTTCCTTACTGGGGCCTATGACATACATTGATGCATCTCCCCATTTTACTATATATAGTAAATGTACTATAGTACATTGTACTGTAGTCTCATGCTAGAATATGGCTCATACATAATATTTTAAATGGTGTTCATACAGAAAGAGCATGTCACATGACCAGAGAGACCTACAAATGGCCATAGGTTTGGACTGATGGAGAGTGCCCATTATACAGTCATGTGACTGTGGAGGGGGCAGGTGTCAGATCTTTGAAACTGGATCATAAGTTTCTTTTTTGGGGTCTGTTGTAACTTGAAATTATTGCTAAATAATGAGTTGTAAATAAAGGACTACACGCAGAACAGTGGTAGTTACAGAAGAACTGGTTATAAAAAAACCAAAAGCAAAATCATATTCAGTCTGAAAGTAGAAGATCAGACTAGAAGCCAAGATAAAGAAATTAAACTCAGGTGCAAATAATTTAAAGAACACAAAAGAGCAAAAAATGAAGAATGTAAGGATCAAGGAAGCCTTATAAAAATATTGTTACCAGGAAAACTGAAGAAACATTGAAATCATAACATGACAAATAATAGCAATAGCTGAGAAAACAGAATGCTATGAGACACAAATCAATCAATTTAAGCAAAATCAGCTGTTTTAATTAGATTCTACAAATTATAGCTTTGATTGGTCTGGAATTATAGCTTTGGTTGGAAACCAGAAGTTTATTTTCCAGCCCACGTATGCTCCCTGGGCAGCTACTCTTCCAGATTGCGGCCCAGATGAGCACACATGTGTGTGCATTCCCTTTTCAACACTCAGTGCCGAAAAGGTTCACCATCACTGCTATATGACATTGCTATGATCCCACTTTCAGTAGGATACAATACAAAACAAATCTAATAAAATCTCACATTTTCTTTTTATGGAAGTATGAAAGCTTTATGGAATTTATCAGAAATTGAAAGCCAGTCGCTGAAAAATATCATAAGAATTTTTAGTAATGGAATTTGCCTAGAGAAATGTAGCAATAAATAGGAATAAAATCATGAACAATAATGGAATTTATATGCCAATGAACTTTCAGGAAAGAAAAATATTCATTGACTGAATGAATGTAAAAGACTATTAAGAACAAGCATTAATGAAAGTTAAAAATTGGAACATATTGAATGTATGGGAAACAAAACATGTCTGTCAAAATAATATGAGAACAAAATGCTGGTAAGGAATAGCATTACATGGTCAATTTCTACAAAAGATGGAGTGGAAAGTGAATAAGGAACACACCTGGCAATGGCTTACAACTGGAACATAAAAATATACCCTGAATATTTGATTTTGGCTGCACAGCAGCAAGCTATTTGAACAAATGCAATCAAGGCCATAGTCAAAAATTGTCAAACGATTCAAAGAGCAGATTGTGCAAAGCAGCAAAAGAAACAATAGATCATATACTTGCAAGGGATAGTACAAAGTGATTATAAACAATAATAAGTCACCATAATTATCCACTGGAACATCTGTAAAAATTACTATGTGCCAATAATGAAAAATTGGTGGAAACACAGAATTTGCAAAATAGTACAAAATAAACTGACAAAATATTGTGGAATTTCCCAATTCAAACTGATGAAGTCTTGATTGATAACACATCAGATTTAACTGTGGTTGAAAAAAAAGAAAGTGTGAATTATTGATGTGGCAATACCAGGAGATAGTACAATAAAAGACAAGGAATTGGATAAGATCAGAAAGTATTAAGATCTGAAAATTGAAGTTGAAACATTATGGCATAAACCAGCCTTGATGGTCCCACTGGGTGCCATACTCTGGATTACACTGGGTTCCTTACCCAAAAAAAAAGAGTCTTACACAGCACATCTGTGCATTGACAAAATTTTCATCTGTCAATTACAGAGTGCCAGAATACTTGGATCTGCACACAGTAATATATTACAATATTCTAGGTTCTTGAGAATAATACGATGTGTACGGAGGCCAACATCAGCTAAAGAACTCACAGCTATGATTTCACATGTTCTGTATATAAAAATGATTAAAAAAACATCCAAAAGGCTATTCCATCTCCTTTACATGGACAAACTGAAGCTGGGTGTCATGCCCTCACGGTGTGACTTAGCTGCAATAGGGGATGCTCAGGACACTCATTTGCTCCCACAACATGTCTGTACTTTGCTGAAATATGTGATTGAGGAGCGAGCAGCAAAATACTGAACTTACCTGAAAGTTTGACCCCAGTTATGCAAACTCAGCAGTGAGAGTATTTAAGTCCCCATAGGAACAATTGGCCTTTGCTAGAAGCAACTTTACAGCATCTGGCTTATTTATCCTGACACTTGGAATCTAGTCACCCCTGCTTGTTGATCAAGTGTGACCTCATTTCCCCGTTAATCTGGCATTGTAAATCTTCAGCTTGACTTTGAACTGCTCAATTTGGAAACTTGCCTTGCTTCGCTATGTCTTATCTTCACTTGTTGTTTCCTGCCACCTTATAGCTGGGATTTACAGAAGCAAGTCTCCCCATTAACTCTCCATGTACCTAGGAACTGTGTCAGACTTCTGAAGGGGTATTTAAAAAGCTAAGATAGGAAAAAAAAACAGTATGGAAAAACACCATCTCAAATGGAATTGCTGATCAAGTAAACAACCAAGATATTGCAATGAAGTTTGGATTGGCCAAATGTGCCACTCTATATCTATAGGGGATAAATAATTAAAACTAAAGGAATCACGTTACCCTGTGGAAATAATATTAGGAGTCTGAATGAAGAGGGTCACTAGAAATGCCTGGGCATCCTTCAAGCTGATAACATCAAGCAGATTGAAGTAAAAATATTAGAAGTGAATACATCAGCAGAGTGAAGAAAATCTTAAAATCCAAACTCAGTGAAGGAAATCAAGGAAATCAATCAATTACCTGGGCAATTCTAGTCTTTAGATACATGGCTGGAATAGTGGAATGGATTGAAGAGGAACTAGAAACCTTGGATAGAAATACCAGAAAAGTAATGATAATTATTTATTCATTCAGGACATTTGCAGACTCAACTTACCAAAAAAAAATATAGGTGACCATGGAACATTGGAAATAAAGACAGTTGAAGAAGAAAATCAGCCATTGGAAGATTAGCTGAATGACAGTGAAGAAGATGTATTGAAGCTAATATACCATAAAGTACTGGTACTTTCCAGAGTACTGGAAACTGTCTTACAAAACAAATCAAATGAAGAATAGAAAATAGACATGATAAGGCAAAGTATTACATGACCAGTATACAATAAAAGCAACAAACAAAGCAGATTACAACAAGATCTGGTAAAGGACAAAAGCAGGAAAACTGAAGAAACAGAGGGCTAATTTTAGTTGCAGAACACCAAGCTTTAAGAACAAATGAATACAAAGCCAGAATTAAGAAGACAGACAGCAAATTGCCTCTGCAAAGAAGCTGAAGAAACAATAGACCAGTGGTAGTCAACCTGGTCCCTACTGCGCACTAGTGGGCATTCCAGCTTTCATGGTGGGCAGTAGGGGTTTGCTGTACCTCTACTTTATAAATTTTATAAAGTAAAGTTACTTCCCTACTTTATAAATCACCATTACTGTGGAACCGGTGGGAGGTTAGAAAATTTTACTACTAACAGAGATACAAAAGTGGGCGGTAGGTATAAAAAGGTTGACTACCCATGCAATAGACCATCTAGTTGTCTGCACCAAGAAGATTGCAAAGACTGATATGAAACAACAGCATGACAAAGTAGCAACAACAGAGCTTTGGAATATCTACAAGAAGTACCTCTTGCCTATAAGCAAGAATTCCTCTGATTTAGCTGAGAAATAGACAAAGTAATAGAACATAAACTCTTGAGAGTCTTTTGGACTGCAAGGAGATCAAATCAGTCAGTCCTAAACCCTGACTGTTCTTTGGAAGGACAGATACTGAAGCTGAAGCTCAAATATTTTGGCTACCAAATGAGAAGAGAGGACTGATTTGAAATGATCCTGATGTTGGGAAAGATTAAGGGCAAAAGAAGAAGGGGATGACAGAGGAGGAGATGGTTAGATAATGTCATTGACACAACTAACATGAATTTGGGCAACCTCCCAACCTCCGGATGACAGTGGATGATGGAGAAGGAACTGGTGTGCTGTGAACCATGGAGTCATGAAGATTTGGACACAACATAGTGACTGGAACAATAACATAGAAAATGAAGAAGCTCTAGTGCTTTTGGTCTTTAGAAATAGCTCTGGAAGGGACCTTTGAGGTCTTCTAGTCCAGCCCCCTGCTCAAGCAGGAGATCCTATACCATTTCAGACAAGTGGCTGTCCAGTCTCTTCTTTAAAATCTCCAGTGATGAAGCACCCACAATGTCTGAAAGCAAGCTGTTCCATCGGTTAATTGTCCTTACTGTTAGGAAGTTTATCCTCAATTCCAAGTTTCTGCTTTCCTTGATTAGTTTATATCCATTGTTTCTTGTCCTGCTCTCTCCCTACTGTCTGTCTGTCTGTCTGTCTGTCTGTCTGTCTGTCTGTCTGTCTGTCTTTCTCCACACACACACACACACACACTATATATGTGTGTGTGTATTATTAAAATTTTATTGAAAATTACCATTAAGAGTTTTTTAAAAAAATGAAAGAATGAAAAGAAAAAATTGAAACTGTGAAAGAAGCAAAAAAAAAAAAAAAAAACAGAAAAAGAAAAAAATAGAAATTAGTAAAGAATAAGAAAAATATGTAAAGAAATTACTTTACAGGTCATCAAACGTAGAAACAATCATCTTCACCTAAAATACAACAAATGATCTCTTCTTCCCATGTCCTTTCTGTTATCTATAAACAAACCTGTTATATATGCAAATGTTAGAGGAGTGTTGAGTATGCAAATAACTGGGGGGAAGGAGTGTTATATATGCAAATGTTCCCTGTTACCAGCTCTCTGATTGGCTGGTCATTTGACAGTTGCTTTGGGCTCGAGTATAAATACCCTGACAGTTGCAGGGACGCTTTGTAAGGCAGGTGGCCTTGGGAGGTAGGCAGCTTTGTAAGGCAGGTGGCCTTGGGAGGTAGGCAGCTTTGTAATGCAGGTGGAGCAGCAGAGGCTCCAGGCAGCAGCAGCTGCAGACAGTTTGTATTATGCAGATAGAAAGCCGTGACGAGACGGATGGCAGCAGTGGCTGTAGACAGGCAGGCAGTTCCAGCCGAGGTTGGCCTTCGCGGTCTTTGGCTCGTCCTTGGAGTTGGCGTGGCTCGTCCTTCAAGTTGGCGTAGATGGAAGGCTTCACGGTGGCTACTGCTGCTGCTGAGTGCATGCTGGCCATTGGTTCTCTGTTGTGGCTTTTGTGTCTGATTTTCGCGGGGCCGCGACTGGCTTATTCTTCATTGTTGTTTTCCAGGCTCTGCGGGAATCGCATATCCCATCTTCGTCGCCAGTGTAGAATATGTTTGAGGGAAAGACGCAGGAGCCATGGAATCAGAGAGTAAGATGTTTATTGCGAGATGACTGCGATTCAAAACGTCCCTGCAACTGTCAGGGTATTTATACTCGAGCCCAAAGCAACTGTCAAATGACCAGCCAATCAGAGAGCTGGTAACAGGGAACATTTGCATATATAACAAAACCCATAAAGCTTCATCATTCAGTTGTGATCAGCAAAAGGATTACCAAATATAACAACATATATAATTTAACCTTGATCAAATAAACCCTTCAAATAAATTCCTTCATTTTACTTCTAACAATTTTTAGTTACTTCAAATAATGTCTAGAACTTGATTTTTTTCTTTTTTTTCTCCCTTGCCACAAAATTCTTCAAAGTTTTAACAAGTCTCTTTTATAAATCCAATATAGGAAAGTAATCCAGATCACTATTTTCATTTCTTCATTTATATAACCCAATTAATTATTAAGACATTAATTGGTTTCATTTCTATGTTTAGTGGTAGCACCTTTTTCCATATCATTCTTATAGATGGTCATTTTTAAATTGAGATGTCTCAATCTTGTCTGGTAAAACTTATTCCTCTTTCATAACATCTTTTAATCATATCTGTCTATAGTGGTAGATACTTTTAAAATTAATATCTTGATCCGTTATCCAATGTTAAAATATTTTGCTCCTTTCTGAATTAGTAAATCAAATTTAAATACTCTTCTTTAATTCTTTCCAGCTTCCTTTACTGTCCAACCTTCAAAGTCTTATCCTATCATGTTTCCTGTCACCACTTTTAACTGCCTGAGTAATTTCTTGCTCCATTAGGACAGATCCTTTCTAAGTTTCTTTCTATGACTATCAAGCCATTGAAGGCTCCTACCTCTCTTGTTGTTGCAGAGGTGGGTTTCTGCCGGTTTGGCCCAAAAATTGCTTTCCATTTTCTCCCAGAGCTCTAAACGTCTAAACCAGAGCCAGGGTGGCACAGTGGTTAGAATGCAGCACTGCAGGCAACTTCTGCTGACTGCCAGCTGCCAGCAGTTTGGCAATTCGATGCTCACCAGTCAAAGTTAACACAGCATTTCCATCCTTCTAAGGTCAATAACATGAGGACCCAGATTGTTGGGAGCAATATGTTGACCTGTAAACTGCTTAGAGTGGACTGTAAAGCACTGTGAAGCAGTATATAAGTCTAAGTGCTATTGCTATTGCTAAACCTGCTAGGACCAGTCCTGCAATCTCCTGAATGAAAAGCAACTGACTGCCACAATTATAGGCAATCTCAAGCCCTCTTCTTAACCAGAGAGGAATTACAAAAATCTGATCTAGTTTTGTTCTGTTGTAGTTATCAGCTATGCATTTAGCAGAGCTATCTTCAGTTAGAAATTTCTTTCCTGGAAGTCCTTAACCAATTTTGTTTCTTTTGACAAATATTTATTTTATGAGAAACATTCAACAGGTCATATATTATTGATTGCCAACAAACAGTTACACATCAAGTAAACAAAGTCACTCCTTTTTCCTGGTTTTCATTGTTGGAATAGTACTTTTACTGTCTTAGGCAAAACATATAGTGTTTGACTGAATGTAAGAGCATCCATGTTTGAATAGAAATTAACTCTTGAATTTCACTGAAATTTCATTGAATATAATCAATGACTCCTTGATGAATGGCTAACAATCAATTTAACAAAATGCTATGGTACAATGATCTATTCCTTTGCAAACATGACTACTGAAGGATGTTATGCCAGAATGAATAAAAACAGAACAGAACAGAAAGTATTCTATTTCAGACTAGTTGTACTGTGTCAAATGTGGGCATAGAATGGCTGGAAGGATATGGTCAGTGAGACCCAGCAATCAACAACCAAACTGCTCGTTCTGATGGATTAAGGTATTATGAAAGACTAGTATATGAAGATAATGTTCCTGAGACCAAAAGAAAACAATTTGTCCCCAAGGACTCCTTTCAACACAGCGAGTAAGATCCTAATAATGTCTGAATTTAGACTCATTGAAAATTATTGGTCAGAGTCCAGAATGTTGTTCTACTGAATAATATAAGACAGAGGGGAAAACAGCTAGTTAATTCAGTTCTCATTCCTCTCTCCATTCAACTCTCCAGCAATATACCATAGATCTAAATGTCTTTCCATTGGCTTTCAATAGAGAGGTAGGGATCTATCTAGCTGCCACCTGTGGAAAGGGTAGATCACCTTATTTGTTTTTCAATATTAATTCTTCTGGAATAGAAACAATTCCTTGTCTAATTAAATAATCATTTTAACTAGTATCTTACTAGCGTGAAGCATCATTTTATTTATTTGATCATTTGATTTATTACCTACTGCTATCCAAAAAGTCATCACTCATGCAATGCATGAGTAAGAACTCAGGAGGGAAAAGTGAACTACTGTCTGCAATCAAGGTGAATAAGCCAGAGTAAAATAAGATAAAATAAGGGGTTGGGAAGAGACATGTTTCATACCAAAGAATCTATTGCAACTGTGTTAAAATATTGGTGATGGCTTGCTCATCCTGATTCCACACTGAATGATCCAAGGACAGGAGGGATTTTGTTGTTCAACCTCTAC
This sequence comes from Thamnophis sirtalis, assembly GCF_051295495.1. Classification (NCBI taxonomy): domain Eukaryota; kingdom Metazoa; phylum Chordata; class Lepidosauria; order Squamata; family Natricidae; genus Thamnophis; species Thamnophis sirtalis. Next base: position 54,267,202 of record NW_028261387.1, read on the forward strand.
TAGGCAAATTGCATTCATCTAAGCACCATGGGAGCAGGAACACTATGTGGAGGATGGTGTGAATAAATGAAAATTGGTGAGTAAGATTAAATAGTTCTCTTTCATTGATATACTTAATTGACTATCTATGATTATCTTTTCTTGAACTAACTTATATTAATGGAGGACACAATCTTACTAGAATGGAAGAAGAATTCTTAGCAGTTCCTATTAAGATATAGACGCCTCCTTGCTTACATCACCAAGAAACCAGTGTAAATGACTGTGGATATCCCTGGGCACTTAATGCTAGTTTTGAGAAATGTATTAAGGGGCAATTAGTTGAAGCATGAAATCTATGAAGTTTTGTTAAAATGCATCCAGCTGCCTTATTTGGTTGTTGTGCCCACTTGAGACAGAGATCCTAAATAAGCCAGTTCAATATGTACAATATATTTGCACATCTAAATAATTTGCATTTTAAACTCAATTTCTCCCTCAGTTTGATCTTTGATACTATATATTTCAGGTCCATAGTCTTTATTGCATTATGTAATTGAATGACATTCACAATCATTCAGGTTCTTAAGCCAAGCCATGTCACAAACTGCTTATAAAATACATTATAAAATACAAATAAACAAGCAAGAGGACATTATACATCCTTGCTCATATTAAACAATTTGTTAAACATATGTTTTATTCTCATGCATGCTTTATTTCTATTTATTCAGCAACAACTTTCAAGTCCACATTCATGCCAAAAGTGCCATAATTCAAGCTTAATCACTTTATCATATGCTTTTTCTAAATCAGCAATCATGTAAAAATATGCAGTGGGTATATACCATTCTTTTTTTTCTTTTTACTACTAAAAAAAGACATAAAATAGGCACAGGTAATTAAAGAAATAGTTTGGCAGCACCTGGGTACCTTGAACAATTTGACAAGATAATATTTGGTTGCATTCAACAGGTCTCCTGGATCCTATCAACTAGATTTAAGGAATTTGTGAATGTTCTCTCAGAATGATCTCTCTCTCTCTCTCTCTCCCCCCCTCCCTCCCTCCCTCCCTCCCTCCCTCTTTCTTTCTTATGAGGAACTGACACACTGCCAAATATTTGGAAGAATGGCAAATATTCCTTTCCTCAGAAAAAGAAAGAACCTATAGACTGATAAACCTAATCTCAATGTAAGGCAAAACTTGAGAAAAGATTATTAAGCATCATTTGTTGAACATTTAGAAAGAATGAATTGCTTGACAGGAACAAGAATGCATTTATCATGAACAAATCACAATGTATTTATCTAATCTGCCTTTTTGATAGAGTGACCCATTTAGATAACAATATGTAGTAGGTAGACCTAGTATACTTTTAGCAAAGTATTTGACAAAATCTCCCTAATCCATAAGATTACAAAAGATAGGTAAAGAGCTGGTTGTATATTTAAAAGGTGTGTGACAATAGCTTTGAAAAAAACTGTGGAAGTGTTAGGTAATATACTGCAGGACTTCATTCTGAGCTTTCAGTTTATTAATATTTGTTAATTTATTAATATATGACTTGAATGATGGGCTCCATATGTTGAAACTCTAGAGAGAGTGCAGAAAAGAGCAACAAAGATGATTAGGGGACTGGACGCTAAAACATATGAAGAATGTTTGAAGGAACTGGGTATGTCTAGTTTAATGAAAAGAAGGACCAGGGGAGACATGATAGCAATGTTCCAATATCTCAGGGGTTGCCACAAAGAAGAGGGAGTCATACTATTCTTCAAAGCACCCGACGGTAGAGCAAGAAGCAATGGGTGGAAACTAATCAAGGAGAAAGCAACTTAGAACTGAAGAGAATTTTCCTGACAGTTAGAACAATTAATCAGTGGAACAACTTGCTTCCAGAAGTTGTGAATGTTCCAACACTGAAAGTTTTTAAGAAGATGTTGGATAATTATTTGTCTGATGTGGTGTAGGGTTTCCTGCCTAGGCAGGGGGTTGGACTAGAAGACCTCCAAGGTCCCTTCCAAATGTTCTATTCTATTCTATTCTATTCTATTCTATTCTATTCTATTCTATTCTATCCTATCCTATTCTATTCAAACAGGTAAAGGACTCAGACACTGAAGATGCCATCATTTTTGCCATCACTCTCCTTTGCCATCACCCAATTCTCACAGTACTTATGCCAAAGAATATTTACCCATGTCTTATGCCAAAGAATATTTACCCATGTGGTATGGCTGTATTATTATTATCCTTCTCATCTTCTCTACTATTTCCTCTTATCAATATCATTATTATGACTAAGATCACGGTGTAGTTTTGCATGCACAATGAAAGCTTCTGAATTGGAGAAAATTTCTTGTGTGACTAATCACACTTGGTCAAATAAAAATCATATTCTGCATATGTGTATTTCATATAAATATATAATGTATTTCTCCCAACAGAATATTTGGAGAAACAATTGAGACCTTTCTCCTATCCTACAACTCCTCAACTAAGTGGATTCTATAATATTTTGGACAATATCAGGTATTTGTCATACAAGTACTTCAAAGTAAATATACTTTTTTTGTATATCTTCTTATATAAACTTAAAATATACTTTTTCAGTCTTGAAATAATGTTCATGCTTAGGAACTTTATTTTTCCCAAAACCTCGGGGCTTTCAGTCATTTGTTTTTATAAATTGAAAAGGAACAATACTGATCAACATGTCTAGGGTTGTATTTCTAAGGATATGTGTTCAATCAGTGGAGGGTTGCCAATTTTTTTTACTACCGGTTAGGGCACGTTCCTGCGTGTGATGCGGGTGGGTGGAGCCTGCCGCCACTGCTACTACCAGTTTGCCTGATCCAGGCCAAATTGGGAGCAACCCACCTCTGTGTTTAATGATTGCTTTTCCAAACTCAAAGTGTGAATTTAGCCTATAAAGCATGACTGCAATAACTATGAAGCTCAAAGGAAACACAGCCTATACTTAGGTACAGCAAAAAGATTTTCCTTCTACAAGGAATAAATTATGAAAGAGTAAAATATTTAAATAGAAGCTAACATGAACCCAGTTTCTTTTCAAATGAATCTTGCCTTCTAAATCTATAGGAACTTTTTCTTCTGAAATAGGATTGACAAGTTTTCCTCCACAAGAATAATTCTAAGCTTTCCTACGTTTTCTTATAAAAAGGGAAAAACAAGTTTTGTGTCAGAAGCCATTCAGTATTATTTGAAATGACATTGTCCAAGGAAATTGAGTCAGGTTACTTGATGGTTAAATAGCATATCACCTAAGCACAATACCTTGTTTTTCTGCTTTTGGGTTTGCCTTTTTGTCCTGTCTGTTTTTAGTTTAGATGGATAAAAACTGTTCATCTTTAAGGTGCTACAGAAGTCATTTTTTTTCTTACTTAGACTCAATTTATCATGAGTCTGGAACATGAAGTTTTCTTCCTTCATGTTCTTTCTTTCTTTGCTAAACTGCAGACTCAGGAAATGAAGATTCTAGCTATGTGCACATGATTTTTTCAGTCACTTGGTGTTCTTTGATAAGGTATCTCTCCCTAACATAAACAGAAACAATGTGTCATTATGATCTAATATAGCCTACAGATTGTTTCAGATCAATCTAATCTTCAAAGTAATTGAAAGGTTTCCATTTCATATACATACATATTATATTTCTCCGATTGGAAGATTTGGAGAATCAGATGCATATCTTGAATTGTTCAATAAAACAACCATTTTGAAAGGCCTTTCTCCTTATCCAGTATTGGTTGAAAAAAAGCAGAAGCTCCAAATTTACTTTTTTCATTTTTAATCTTTCTGTGTAGATTGGAAGGATTTGCAATTATTTATTTATTTATTTATTTATTTATTTATTTATTTATTTATTTATTTATTTATTATTGTATTGTATTGTATTGTATTGTATTGTATTGTATTGTATTGTATTGTATTGTATTGTATTGTATTAGGTTTATTTATAGGCCACCCTTTTCCCTGAGGGGACTCAGGGCGGCTAACAACTTATAGGGAGGGGGGTACAGACAGTAACATATAACATAACACATAATTAAAAAGTAAACAACATTCATCCAACATTCGGGTGGGAGCGGATCAGATCTTTACCCCCAGGCCTGGCAGGATAGCCAGTTCTTAAGGGCTGCGCGGAAGGTCTGAAGGGTGGTGAGGGTACGAATCTCCATGGGGAGATCGTTCCAGAGGGTCGGAGCTGCCACTGAAAAGGCTCTCCTCCGCGTAGTAGCCAGCCGGCACTGGCTGGCAGATGGCATTCGGAGGAGGCCTAATCTATGAGATCTAATCGGTCTCGAGGAGGTAATCGGCAGGAGGCGGTCTCCCAAGTACCCAGATCCACTACCATGGAGGGCTTTATAGGTGGTAAGAAGCACCTTGAAGCGCACACGGAGATCAACAGGTAGCCAGTGCAGCTCGCGGAGGATAGGTGTTATGTGGGTGAACCGAGGTGCACCCACAGTCACTCTCGCGGCCGCATTCTGGACTAGCTGAAGTCGCCGGATGCTCTTCAAGGGCAGCCCTATGTAGAGCATTTATTTATTTATTTATTTATTTAACTTATATACTGCTTCATAGGGCTTTCAGCCCTCTCTAAGCGGTTTACAGATTTTTTAGCAAATTGAGTCAGCAAATTGCCCTCACAGTCTGGGTCCTCATTTCACCCACCTCGGAAGGATGGAAGGCTGAGTCAACCTTGAGCCGGTGAGATTTGAACCGCTGAACTGCAGATAACAGCTGAAGTGGCCTGCAGCACTGCACCCTAACCACTGTGCCACCTCGGCTCCTAAATGAAGTTATATCACTTGTAGTCACTATAAGAACATGAACTTCTTTTTGAGATCTAGATGTCCCTTTTTTGTGTAATGGAACAATGTTATAATACAGACAGCAGCTGGATGCTGGATCCAAGGAGTAAATATCTCCTGGAGTAAGAGGAGCTCTTGAGATAGATGTGATTTTAAAAGCTTTAGAAAAATATTACTTTTTGGATTAAAAAGTGTGCTTGGCATATGGATTTTAGAAAGTTAGAATGGATTAAAGGCTGATGGACCTGAAATTACAATTTTAATTTCCCCCATTGTGTCATTGTTTACCCTTTCATCAGTCAAATGCAAATACCCTTTCAGTTAAATGCTGAACACTAGAGAGAGCTAGAGAATAATAAACTGATAAAATATGAAATTTTATAAAAAATTGTCTTTGAAACTCTCAGAAATGATGACTAGATGGATAGTTAAGGATGTAGTGGATGAAAGAGAAACAAAATTCTCTTGATGAGTTTGAAATTAATTTGAATGTGGATATAAATGTGGTAAGTAATGAGAAGGATGCAGAAAAGGAAGTACTGGACTTTCAAGTGAAATTGGATGATGCTTTAATGCTTAAAGGAGATGTACAATTATCAAACCAAAAAAGATGAGGGTTTTTTACTGGACAAACAAAAGAGAACTGGTCAAGGATCTTAAAGGATTTACTGTTTACTTTTGCGCTGCTACTAAGATAACTACATGGATCTGTCCATGAAATCACCAGGAATCTTAAGGAAATCAACTGATAATTTCTAGTAATTAGGGACAAAATTTAGGCTCTAACATTCTTGGAAATCATTGTTCCCTGTAAAAGAGCAATGTTGTAATGCCCACTTCATGGGAAGTAAATACATATCAACTGGAACTGGGAGACATTAGCTTCTGTGTTAAAGAACCTGAATCCATATTTTCTAGACCAGAGGTGCCAAACACAAGGCTTGGGGGCTGGATCTGGCCCTGGGGTATTTAGATCTGGCCCACAGTGCCATCCTGGAAACAGCGAAGGTCTGGCCCACAGTGATTCTGCCAGCAAAAACGGAGCTTGGGAGCTCTGCCATTTTCACTGGCAGAGGGTTGCAGGAGGCCATGGCAGGTGAAATGGAGCTTGGGAGCCTGTTTTCACTGGCAGAGCACTCAAGCCACCACAAATGACCCCAACCCAAGTGACGTTCAGCTGGCCACACCCACCTTGGCCACACCCACACTGGCCCTCTGAGGTCAAACACAACCCTGATGAAGTGCCAAATGAAATTGAGTTTGACCACCCCTGCTCTAGACCAAACAGGTGCTATCACCTGTGTTCTGTATAAGATAAATGTAAATTTGAAAGGCTTGTTCTATGCCCTTTAGGTACAAGAAACCAATGATTCACCATAACTGCTAGCTCTTTAATAAACAGACATTTGAATCCTCTTCAGGTTGGGTGTCATTTGGTAACATTAACAGCAAACAACAATAACTTTGCAACTATCTGAGTTTATACAGAGGGATAATCATTGTATACAGGTAGATTGTGATTAATGTCAGTTCAGATGCAATATTTGATTTACTGTAGTGCAAACTGATACCGGATCACATTTAAGGCAACCCCAATGTTCAGTTAATGTGAAGCTAGCACATCATACTTGAGGCTAATACATGTGCAGTTGCAGTTGGGGTTTTAGATGCTGCTAATCTTTATGTGTGCAAAATGGAGACAAACAAAATTTCATCAGAGAAAAATATTGCAGATTTTAAAAAGTAGAGACTTGTTATTATAACAGACCATAAGTTTGTTATAATTGAGTAACAAGAATGTGGAATTGTTGGAATGCCTGAATTTTTGGTAGAACTTTTTTTTGTTCTTGCATTGCTTTCTATAACTATTCTGTGATTTTGTAAACCATTAACTTTAAATTTTAAGCATATTCTTTTTATCTCTTGTGATAATATTTCATTAATGTGAAAAAAATTAATCATCACTTCTATGCATACATTAATTTCATTTATATATGCATACAATTTTTGTTTACAATTTTTCAGGGTCTATTTCATTGAGCTGGAACCAGTTACCATTTTCTTTCATAGAAAAATGAATTTGAATAGTACAAATCTGAATAAAATGACCATTTCATACAGTTCAGTCATCATATTATTTAAGCCCTACCTGTATAGAAAATTGAAGGGATCTTGTTGATCACATGTGGGAGCACTTTTTAAAGAAGAAAAATAGATTAAAATAACCTTTCTCCCAGATTCTGATAAGAATTCTGTCTCATTCCTAGGAAGAAAACAACAAAAAGTTAGGTGGTGCTACAATTATATAATCCAAGTTCTGTCCCTTTCCAATATGCCTTGTGTTAGTACAGTATGTATTATAAAAAGGGGGTAGATTTAATTGTGTGAACATACCTGCTGACTTTTTGATCTCTTCCTGTTCTATTTACTTGAAGTTGTCATAACCCTTAATAATTGACAGAAAATGAAACTCAGATGGTTGAGCTTAAAGACTGGAACTCCTAGTTGGAGGTAGGAAGTAGGAAAATGTCATTGGAGTAGGAAAAAGAAATGAAGCAGGAAAATAATAGTGGTTTGTAACAACCCAATGATTTCTTCATTGCAAACAAATTTTCCAAACTACCAAAACAATACCTATCTATATGGACATCACTAGACAGACCACCTAGAAATCAAGCTGACTCTTTGATTAGTGTATGGTGATGGAAGAGTTCAGTTATAACAGCAAGAATGTGGCAATGAGCTATCTATAGAAAACATCACACAATGCTCATATGGAAGTCCCAAGCCAAAATGAGAAAACATAAGCCAACCAGTTTATATTAAGCATAAATCTACTATTTTCTTGGAGAGCATCCTACATTATTTTGAAGTTCTTAATCTTATTGATAAGGAATCAGAGAAACTCTGGAATGAAATCAAAGAAGTTGTTAAGGATGAATGGGAAAAGAGACTGCCAAAGACCAAGATACAAAGCAAAACAAACAGGATATCAGAATAAATAGTAGAAACTGCCAAAGAAAAAAGAGAAGCCAAAGCCAAGAGAGACAAAGATTTATGAACAAAATTAACAAAGAATTTCAGAGAGCTGCTAGAAAACACAAGAAGCAATATTACAATGATATCTGTAAAGACATCAAAGACAGAAACAGGCATGCAGAAACAAAGTTTTCCAGATGTTCTCCAAATTCAGAGAGAGGTTTCAGTCTTGAACTGATATGCTTAAAAATGTTAATGGTTAGATAATCAGAAAGAATTTGGAAGCAACTTTTACAACTAATACATTTTATTAATATATTAGTATATTGCAATTAAACATTTTATTAGTGAATTAATATTTATTATCACTTTATCCGAAGCATGGCTAGACTGATTATTAGGATGAGGAGGGGGAAAGGAAGGGAAGATAGATTGGTTATGCAGAGAGATATCACATGAAACACAGATTACAAGTATCTTACAAATTAATAATTGAAATTTATAAAAACCCATTGTACTTATTAAGACCTTTTGAGATTGACCCAAACATTGTGAAATAGGTGAATTCAACACCACTCAATGGTAAAATGTGTCTGTGGAATGCCCTGGGAGGTTGAAAGTTCTAGTATTACTTTGCTTTGACTTCCAATATCAAATTTGTATGCACTAATCTTTTACACAAAGCTTCTTCCATTTGTCCTCAATAGAATTCAGAGGGCATTGCTGGTAGTGGATGACCTTTGTTACATCAGAGGAAGAGCATGTGAAGGTCCCTCTAATCTTGTCCATGTACTTGTTGGGACCTGTAATAGTGATTTTAGTGTAGATGTGAAGCAAAGTAGACATCTGGATTTGTTGCAGTATCTGTTCTCATCATTATTGTCTTGTTGTTTCTTGTTACTTAGGAAAATCTGCTTCAGGTTGGGTAGCTATCTTTATTTATGCTAGTATGGGCCTGCCGGACAGACCTGAAAATTTGCAGCATCATTGTCCTGTATAGGCTATAGTTTATAAATACTGCTTTTGAGTAGTTTGAATTGTGAGTTGTAAGTAACTACCAGTGGTGTTTTATTGTTCTGTGTCTGTGGTCTGTCGTCCCTGGTCCTGGTCCAGGAGTCAAAAATATTCTGATCCATGGAGGATACACGAAGCAACTAAAGAGTGCCAAAAAAAAAATTAGTCTGAGCTTTATTGATTAAAAAAGGCTTTCAATTATGTTGACCATGTCAAACTGTAGAATATTCTTATCAAAATGGGAATCCCAGTATTCTTCATTGTCCTCATGTGAAATCTATATACTAGATAGGAAATCAGTCTGAATAAATGATTGCAAAACAGACTGACTCAAGGTAAACAAAAAGGTAAGGCAAACCTTTATACTCTCTTTTTACTCATTTAGTCTTTCTGTTGAATGTATATTAAGGGAGGTGAAGTTAGAAGAATATGAGTGTGATTTTAAATTTGGAGGGAAATGCATCAATAATATGTGCTATGTTGGTGACACTCAAAATAATGAGCTGGAAGTACAAGTGATCTGCAAATTCAAGTAATAAAAGTCAAGAGCCATAGTAAAAATGGGACTAAGATTAAAAATAGAGATAACAATTTAATGACAATAGAGATATTGTCAGCTCCGGCGGTCCTTGGATGAAACCGATTATCTAGACTCCTTTCAGTCCGGTTTCAGGCCTGGCTACAGCACGGAAACTGCTTTGGTTGCACTGATCGATGATCTCTGGAGAGCCAGGGACGGGGGCCATGCCACCGTCCTACTGCTCCTTGACCTCTCAGCGGCCTTCGATACCATCGACCATGGTATCCTTCTGCGATGGTTGTGAGAAGTGGGAGTGGGAGGCACCGTTCTTCGGTGGTTCTCCTCCTACCTCTCGGACAGATCGCAGTCGGTGTTGGTTGGAGGGCAGAGGTCGACCCCTAGGCCTGTTAATTATGGGGTGCCACAGGGTTCGGTCCTGTTCCCACTCCTGTTTAACATCTACATGAAGCCACTGGGTGAGATCATTTGGCGGCACGGGATAAAATACCACCAATACACGGACGATACACAGTTGTATCTGTCTGTCCCATGCCAACTCAGTGAAGCGGTTGACGTGATGTGTCAGTGCCTGGAAGCTGTTAGGGTCTGGATGGGTGTAAACAAGCTTGCACTCAATCCCGACAAGACTGAGTGGCTTGTGTTTTTCCCTCCCAAAAATTGGCCTTGTATTCCATCTCTCAGGCTGGGGGTTAAAATTATACGCCCCTCAGACAGGGTTCGCAATTTGGGAGTCCTCCTGGACCCACAGCTGACGTTAGAACACCATCTGTCGGCTGTGACCAGGGGGACATTTGCCCAGGTTCGCCTGGTGCACCAATTGCGTCCCTACCTGAACCGGGAGGCCCTCAGAACAGTCACTCATGCCCTTGTGACCTCAAGACTGGATTACTGTAACCCGCTCTATATGGGGCAGACCTTGAAGAGCATTCGGAGACTTCAGCTTATCCAGAATGCAGCCATGCAAGCGATTGTGGGTGCACCCTGGTACACCCACGTTACACCTATCCTCCGCGAGCTGCACTGGTTGCCTATTGGACTCCGGACGCGCTTCAAGGTGCTAGTTGTTACTTTTAAAGCCCTACATGGTATCGGACCTGGGTACTTGAGAGACCGCCTCCTGCCAATTACCTCCCTATGACCAATTAGATCCCACAGATTAGGCCTCCTCCGGATTCCATCAGCTAGCCAATGTCGACTGTCGACCACCCGGGGGAGGGCCTTCTCTGTGGCTGCTCTGGCCCTCTGGAATGATCTCCCCATGGAGATTCAGACCCTTACCACCCTTCAGGCTTTCCGCAAAGCTGTCAAGACCTGGCTGTTCCGGCAGGCCTGGGGCTGATGAGTTCCCAACCCCACTCAAATTGTTGTGGCTGTTGTGGAGTTTTTTTTAATCTGTTTCTGTATTTGGCTTTTTTGTCCTGTTTGTCTTCTTTGTATTGCCCCTATTCCCTTTTGGTTTGTTAGCCGCCCTGAGTCCCTCTGGGAATAGGGCGGCATACAAGTTTAATAAACTGAACTGAACTGAACTGAGATAACAGCCAGCCTTAGAATTGACAGTGAAGATACTAAGGTATAGTTTATATATTTTATCAGCTATCAGTAAAGAAACCAACAGTTGACAAATATGCTATACAGTAGCACTTGGTAAGATAGCAATGACAACCTTGGAAAAGTTATTCAGATGCCAAGACATGGGTATATCTACAAAGATCAAAATCCTGCCAGCATTGGTTTTCCTGTGATAGTCTACTCAAGTGAAAGTTGTATTTTGAGGAAATAGAATATAAGGGGTCATTGGTGCTCTCTGTGCTTGGTTGTTTTCTTGCAGATGATTCATTACTCAAATTATGTAACATTATCAGTGCTAGTCTATGATCATTAGGACCACATCATGAGGTCTACTACTATGATGTTGCCTAGTCTGGGTAATGAAACATCTGCAAGAAAACAACTAAGCTCAGACAGCACCAAGAATCCACCAACAACCCTGACCTATAAATATTCTTTATGGAAGTACAGTAGGATAGAAAGAGTACCGATGCTTTTGTACTATGGTGCTGGAAAAGATTCTTCAGAATATCATAAATAGCCAAAAACAAACAAAGAAGACAGTACCAGCAACAATCAACCCAAAACAAATACACTGAGTTCTCATTAGAGGCACAAATAACTAGGCTTAATGATCATTCTTTGGACATAATATGTGAAGTCCTAGCAGGAGAAATCTATAATACTGTGATGAGAAGAGAAGAAACTGACTAGCCATAAATTGGCAATTATGGCAACATGAATTATTGGCAAATAATTGGCAAAGAACCAGTTCATCCTGTCTATGTGATCACCAAGTGCTGCCAAGGGGTCAATGGCATAAAATCAGCTAATCTCCTCTGTGAAAGAGCTGACTTTGAAATGGTATTAAATGATCATCCTCACATTGGTTTCTAGAGGCCTGTATCAAATTAATTAGAATTTTAACTTTGAAATCCAACTGGATTATTTGACAAACTCAAGAACTATCTGAAGGGAAGCAAACTCCTTTGATTTGGTTGATGGTAGTATTTTGGTAATTCAGAGTAAAACTACTATAGCAGCAAGCAGGAGCACGGCATGTGTGACGGGTAAAACATTCTGCTCTGGAAAAACTGATCTTAAGGTTCACCACTGTAATTCCAAAGAAGCTGGAATGCCTGTGTTGGAGATTAATTTATATTGAAAGCTAAAAAATCCTGCTATTCCTACTGATCCTGGACATAGAGTAGAACTGAAAATCACTCAGAAATCAGGATGCCAAATGCTTATGCTAGGTCAGTCTATATCAGCTATGTCCAATAAAATTGTAACAATTTTTAATCTAACTAGACTTGACTATTGTCTTTTAAATTTCCATTTTTGTGTGCTGTAAAAAAAAATTGAACAATATGTATGTTCAATAAATACAATTAAAGCCTAACAGCAGAGCACAGAATTTATTCTTTTATTTGTAATTTAATTTTACATAATAACTTTCATTTCTTTCTTTGGCTAACACTACTCATATAAGTTAGCACTTGTTTTTACAAATACCTATTGAATAATTCGTTGGACTTCTATTAAACTTTCCTCTTTTCATCTGTAAATTAGAGCAATAACCTGTTATTATGACTTTTACATGATCAAAACCTAATTTTTTTTCTTATAAAAACTCTTGGGAATTTTTTGGAGGATGGGAAAGCAGAAAGTGTGCCTGGCTGTATCCAACATGCATCAGCTGGAAACACAGGGAAGCTAATGATATGGGTTAAATTATTTAAAACTAAAAATTGCTGAAGGCCTTTGAATAACTTTTACTAAGACAAAACCACACCCTAATGTTAATGTAGCTTCCTTGTTAAGCTTGCTAAAATTTTGCCCCACTAATCCGGACAATATAACTTCTGCAATATGCAAATTATTAATTGGTCACTTCCTTAACGTCACCTTCCCCTGTAAAGCAAGAATATCTAGAAATTGGTTAGGAAGACTATTGTCTTTTTAGTTATTGAGCTGTTGTGTGGAACTCCCTATCAAAGGAGACCTTTTGAGTTGAACCCTAACCTTGTCTCTAAACTCTCTTTAGAATTGAGCTTGTCATATTTTTTTAAAGGTGATCCTGGTAAAATATATATCATCTCATCTCTCAATACAATCAGTTGCTTGCATGAAAAGAAGTTTATGAATTAACTGTAAAAGATGTAATAGGGAGTTTTCAACAACTCCAATTTGACCAAATCCTTGATGAATGAACAATTTTATTCATTCACAAGAAAAAGTACAATTTCAAAATTTATTACAGAATGATATTTCTCAATAGTGTATTTCCTCTGCTTTATTGTTTTTCTGGATGAACTTTAATATTGACCTTAATATGGTCAATAACTATGGACTAAGTATAATTGGGGCGGATTAACTTAATTATTCAAAGCATTCATAAAGTGCTTAGATTCTGTGGCAAAAGCCTTTTTCAGCCTTTAGACTGGATAATAACTAAAAAAAACCAACATGTGAAAAAAAGAATACATCAGTGAGTCTCATCCTCACCATTCCTAGGACTTGCAAATACTATACAAATTGATTTTTGTTAGTAACAATCAAGGGTTGCTGAGATGTCAGTCAGTCAATATATATGTATATATGTATATATGCATATATGCATTGAACTCCATGCTATATTATTTCCTAAAATACTATAATTCTTGGATGCTTAGGTGACAAACATTGCTTGTCATTCAGTAGATCTGTTTGCATAGTGCTTGGTATGACAAAAAAGGAGGGGAGCAATCAAATAATATGATTAGTTAAGCTTCTGGATAGCTAAAGCAGAAGATGAGAGAGATTCTGACTCATGATTCTCCAAAATCCCCTTTTTTTGCACCTCTCATTATACCAGTTTCATGCATGGTATTTCCTACATTTTCATTTTCCATTTCCCTTGAGGCATAGCAGAGATGATGAAAGAAGGAAATTCTCAGAAGGAGCCATCTATGCTACAAGAAGAAGAGCATTTCCATAAGTAGGCTCTCCAAACTGTGATCATGTGCCAACTCCCACTTTTATTCATATCTCTTGCTGGAGGTAATCCTCGTAGCCTTCCAGCTTAATTCTACAATAGTAAAATAAGTCATGGACACATCTGATATTATGATTTAAAAACTGAGGTACTACTTTGTATCAAACTAAATAATTTGCTAATAAGATTTGCAGTCCGAATTTCAACAATGCATGGAACAAGACATCTCAGATATATAGAAAAAAACATCTGTAGAACCTGATGTTGCTGAAATGACAAAAGTGATATTTCTTTTGTGTATGCAAGGAATGTCCACACAGCACAATGCTATTTTTCTTATTTATCTTCCTTTGACTCTTTTGGAACTGGATTCTGGATTTAGAAGAGACAGAAAGAAGTCCTCACTATTACAATGCTAATATCCAGTGGATCTCCATCTCCAGATTGAAATTTTTGAAAATTGAGAAAGAGTGCACCAAAGTTGTATACAGTAATTTGTCTCATTTTTTAAAAAATCATCAAATGCAGAATATGAAACATGTTGAAATACAAATAACACCCCAAACAAAAACAGAATTTTTGCTGGGCAATATGCTGATGATACTATCTTGATGAATAAAAATGAGGCAGACTGAAAAAGAAATTATTATTTAAGGTGAAAGATAAGAGTGCAAATAAAAATACAATCAACAAGGTTCCTGACAAAAAGGTAGATACTAACACTAATGACATAAGCATGAGCTTATAAGAATGGAAAGAAACAGTTATTGGTATAAAATTCTGGCAAAATGATGTTCCGCTATACAGTTCTATGAACTGAGCTTTAATTCCTCTTATCATGCCTCTTCCTTCACCTTTTATTGGCATGAGTAGGTTTAGACAATTCTGCTGGGAAAGGTAAGCTTGTCTGGGCAATATGAGCATGCATGTAGTACAGAGCAGAGCCAATGTGGTATAGTGACTAAGGTATTGGGCTAAGACAGGAATCTGGATTCACGTCTCTCTCTATCCATGGAATCTGACTGGTTACTTTTGATCCATTCACTCAGCCAAAGCTGAGTATTATTCACCTCAGCATAGTATTATTGCTAAGGGGAATATTGGACTGAGTTATATACTGGCAAGAATTCCTAGAAGAAAGCAGGCTATATATCTAATAATAGGTCTTCCTTGGCATATAATACTGTATGTGCCCGGGTCAAATTGAGGAATGGATTATAGAGAAAAAGATTTTAATCCAGTTTTTTTCACAAATACATTGTTGTGCCTACAAGAAACTGTATCCATAGTGGGGGGAATACACAGAAATGGCTAAACAAGCTAAACTCAAGATGAAGATGTATTTGTATGCCTACAAGTACATGTTAGAATATTCCAAAAATTCTGGCTTCCATAAATTACTGAATTTTATTCCAAAGCAACCATATAGCATATTGAATGTGCATGCCAAGTTAAAAAAAAAAAAAAAAAAGGATGCCAGAACAGGAGTTTGGAGTTTTGTTTTTGTTGCAAATTTAAATGAATTGCCATCTTGCTGTGATAAATTACATTCCTCAAATATTATATGATGATTAAAATATATGCATTAAATGTATTATTGCTGTTAATAATGTCATATTTCTCCTTCCTTTATGGATAGCAATGAAATTAAATATAAAATATAGAATTAAATAATGAAAATATATGTATAAGCTGTGTACAAGTGCTACAGTCATGTAAACAGTTTTAAATTATGACTTAAAGACTTGGTTGTTAAAATAATATATTTAATATTTTAAAGCAGTATTAGCAGCTGTGTTAAATTATTCTGAAGACTGATTCAATAGAAAGCTTGCTTGGTTACATTGCATATTTCCTTGTTGATATTACGCATGCAAAACAAGTGTGCTTCTAATAAGGTAGCCATCAGAGGTGGGTTGCTGCCGTTTTGGCCCAGTTCAGTTGAACCGGTTGTGGAATTCAGGCCTGGGTTGCAGAACCGGAAGCGACCCAGGCTTGCCACACCCCCAAACTGGTTCCTTTGCTGCCACTTGGCCACCACCATTTTGGATTTTAGTGACTGCGCGTGCACAGTTCACAGTAAATTGTTCTGAACATGCGCAAAGAACAATTTACATTGAACAGTGCATGCATGCACAGCTTCTGCCTAGATTCACTTAACAGTCAGGTTACTAACTTAACAATTGAGGCAAGAAAGGTCATAAATGGGGCAAAATTCACTTAACAAATATCTCACTTTGCAACAGAAATGCTGGGCTCAATTATGTTCATAATTCAAGAATTGCTAATATGCCCTTCTCAATCCCATGTTTTTCAAGCACATATTGGCAGTTTTTTAATACATAAAGGACACTTTAAGATAAACCAAATGCATAAACATATGCAATTGATTTTTTTTAGCAGCCAGTTTGGTGTAGTGATGAAAGGCACCAAGTTAGGTGTACTGTATGAGACTGTGGGTTCTAATGCTGTTTTAGGCATGAAACCAGCTGGCAAACTTTGGGGCAGTCTTCCCCTCTCAATCCTAAGAAGCAGGCAACGGCACTGTAGGACTTGTTCAGGACTGCAGGACTTATTCAGGACTGCAGGACTTGTTCAGCCACCAGGCGTCAAAACTGATGCAAAGGGACATGCAGGCCAAACCCTGTAATTAGTAGTCAGGTTCAATCAGTAATTGAGACTTACTGTAACAAATTCCATATGAATACTTCCTTCTCCTTTACTGAATGTCTCATGACATGCAGAATTTTTTCCAAATCTATTGTTATTTCTAATGTGATTATGATGCAGCTTCCCTGATCTGTGATCAGTTTTGCAAAATTTCTCTGAAAAAAGACATGCGAGTGAATGGGGATTGAATTAAACCTCCCCAATAGATGAGAGTGAATCCTGGAATGATTTTAACTTTCTTGGTTCTATTTCACCACATAAGGAGAAAAATACAGTGAGAGGAGAACTTCAATTGTATTTCTATTAAATTGTAGAAAAACCATGGGTAGAGACAAAGATTGGGAGAGTGCTGGGATTAGACTAGCGGACTTTATTTATCTTAAGTAGAGCTGGCCTAGCATGAAATTGCTAAACAAGAAGACTGCAATATTAAATGTGTTGCTTTAAGCACTATAGCTTTCAGAGGGTAATAGCTAACGTTGGGAAAAATTCTCAGCATACATGGCAGCCGTTGTCTGTTATCCTCACTCAGAAATTGAAGACACCAACATGGACCAAGTTCACTTGATTGAAATGTCATGTGAATTGTATTAAAGTTGATTAAGACTGCTATGTGATCCTGGGAAAAGATGCAGCTTTTTTCGAATATTGATCCTGCATGCACCATCAGAAGATTAGAACATTGTGCAGCCCTACAGTTTAATAGCTACTATCTATTGCAGTTTAATGGGGCAAAATAAACCTTGGGTGAAACTGTGCCACTGCTGCCCTATCAAAAGGCTATTGGAGAAATGTTCTTCTATTAGAAAATGTTAGGCAAACATCATCTTCTAATTTTGTTGTCCAACATCAAAATGGAAAATTTGACCATCAATTGAAAAAAATGTAATAATTTTGTTCCTATGGTAAGAAGAAGTCAATGGTAAGTGTAGGACACTGGAATTGACTATCCATATATCCTGTATAGGAGTCCAAACTGAAATTCAACCTTTCACCTTCGATGGAGTCATGACAAGGAAACTCCCAACTCCCCCTTCTAAATGCAGGAAACCTTGGAATACTGAGAAAAAGACAGATAGAAAAAACTTCAAAGGCTGATTTCCGCTCCTCACCTCCATAAAATGTTCAGACATTTTCAGATTCAACTCCACATCAAGAGGCAAGTGCCTACACATCAGACCATAAGGTAAGATTATTTAAAATGCGTAACTATGCCTTTGGCTTATTGTTTTGTAATTGCTGTACAGCTTAATGCTTAGATGAACATCTTGTATCTAAGTGATCTTGCTTGAAAGAATTATCAGTACCAGCAACAAATCCTTCAATTAAATGCTCAACGTGTACTCAAGGATTAAAGTAGTAGTGGTTGGGCTTCTGTTTTTTTATTCTGAAAAGACAAAATGAAAAATCTGTTTACCAGGATGGTGAGTTGAGCTAACTGAAGTTAAGGTGATGTTTTAGTAATAATATGATTAGTATTATTTTTGTATTATATTGGAAGATTAAAAATAATAATTCTCACTGTAAATGAATTAAATTGAATTATTTTAAACTGTATTCCTATTGCAGCTTGGTCATCTGCAATAGAAGTGACCTAATATGTAAGCAATTATTATGCATAACGTACTTTGTTTCAGATGATCACATTAATGCATATGGATATTTATTGGCAGAGCTAGATAGGTTCATTCCCAGTACTAGGGGCAGCCCCAGGAAACCGGTTTCCTCTGTTTTACAATATTCATTAGCAAGACTTATATCCCCATAGGCATGGCTTTTTATTTAATTTCATGAGTGACAGTTATTTAAAAATAATATTCTGAAACCATAGGAACTCAAGAATCCTAATTGTCTGAGAGTACGTAAAACTGAAAACAATTGCCTTTGTACCCAAATATGTAAGATATTATGGCTAGATTATTATAACACAAAAGAATGAGTTTTTGAAAACTGGATGCAGTATTTCCATAGATAGAAAATCCTTGCTATAGTTATCCTATACTGCCCTATATTAAGATACACATATAAGGATCATGATCTTGATTAACTATATACTGAATATCTTTTTAACAAGTTAACTTTTGAGATTATGGATTTAAAAAAATGTTGAGTTTGGGGCAGGAAATTTGTGAGTTCCAGCAGCATGAAAGGCTGAAGTGGTAGGCATTTTTTTCTGAACACATATGCTCATAACCTGCAAAGAATGGATGAGTGAACTAACTGCTTTGCTTGATAACTTTATGGTTACCCAATATGTATCCTATATGTACCTCTTCCCTACCCACACTCCACGTTTCCTTGATGGGGAAATTTTCCATTCAGATACATACATTGAAAAACAAACTGTTAATATAAGTTATAATTGCTTCAAACAACAACAACAACCCAATACCACTAGTGCTCTGGATTTATAAGCAACAATTAATAGCCAATAACATATATAATAAAATAATATTAAACAATTTTATTTTCCCATTTTTCAACAGGACTTTAGGCATCAACTGTTTCATTTTCTAACAATATGAAAATCTTTGGCCCATCTTTCTTTCTTTTGTTCACCAAATGGTCCTTATATTGGGCATCAGTGACCGGGGACAAGATTTTCCAGTTTGGATCTTGCAGTGTTTCAATGAATATTAATGAAATTCGCAATAGCTTTGCTACTGTCAAAAACTTTATTGTAAGTATTGTCATCTGCTTCCAGGACACTTTCTGGAAAACAAATGGAAAAGAAGCTTAGAATCTAGAATAGTTAATTTACAAGACTTATTTGTGTTCAGTACATAATTTTCTTCGAATAAAAACAGTAAGAACAACAGCAATTTCTTAGACAAATATCTTAAATATGGTGAATCTCTCAAGGTGAAAAATAAATAGAAGTCTGATTAAACCATTTACACATTATAGAGGTAAAGATTTTCCTTGTCCAGTTGGATATGACACTAGAGAATGGTGCTCATATCCATGTCTTAGCTAAGACAGCCAGCCTTGTCCAAAGACATTTCTGTGGACATGTGGCCAGCATGTCTACATGCCAAGGTTCATGCAGTTACCTTCCCACTGAAGTGATACCTATTTATCTAGTTGTATTGCATGCTTTTGAACTTCTAGGTGGGTAGGAACAAGCAATGGGACCTCACCCTGTTTTGTGGTGCTTGGGTTTCAAACCCGGGCTGTCAGCCTCCCAGCTGACAAGCCCAGTGTCTTAACATTGAGCTGTCATGTGTCCTTCAGTAGGATACCAATCCTCTTTATGATATGGATATGCAAAGAGAAAGACATTGGATCCAAATTAAACTTGGATGCTCTTATGTTGGGTGCATTCTTGCTTGTGCCCAATACAAGAGATAAATTTTGTTTCAGTTCTCTTTTGACAATGAAGTCAAACATCGAAACTTTAAAACACTATTTTTTTTACAAAATGTGTAGTTTACCCATTAAAATAAATGGTGTTATTCTAGATATCATGGTAAATATGTAAATCTTTCATGCTGTAATGATTGCAGCAGCTAAAAATGTATATTCAGATTCAATGTTATCTCTTTCCTATTTAGCAAGGCCGAGATCCCATCAGAACTACGAGCATTTTGTTACAGCCAGATTCTTTGCATGATTTCCAAGTAAGTGCTAATCTTTGTAAGTTTGGGTTGTATTTTCCTTTATAGTAAGATATTACTTTTCATTAAATGAGTAGATTTTTGAATTAAACAAAGTGGTTATGAAGTATCTTTTTGACCTGAGGCCTACACTGAGGCTTAGCGAAAGTTTTC
The DNA here is from genome assembly GCF_051295495.1 of Thamnophis sirtalis. Lineage (NCBI taxonomy): Eukaryota > Metazoa > Chordata > Lepidosauria > Squamata > Natricidae > Thamnophis > Thamnophis sirtalis. The sequence goes on from NW_028261387.1 coordinate 54,287,519, forward strand.
CTTTGTTGGCTGCCAAGTTGTATTTAAATTAACACCTGAAGAGGAAAATTCCATGTTGTACATTTCTTTTACTTTATTTGCTGTACCCCTATTTTGGTTTCTAATCTTTTTGATTCATGTAAATATTAGTAGTGTCATTAGCAATCATAATATGCTGAGGTTGTTTTAAAATACTTATAAGTTAGCAGATATTGATTTTATTAGATGGAAAGAAAAATAGAAATTCCCTTCAATAATTAAATTAAAGTCCAGAGGTCCTCAAATTTCCTAGATTCTGTGGTTGGGGAATAAGTATGTGTGCCAGGGGTGGGTTTCAACCGGTTCGCGGCAGTCCCTACGAACCAGTTGGTCGGCGAACCCGGAAGTAAGTAACTTCCGGGAATGGCAAAGCGCCTGCGCGATACCCGGTTTTGACGAGTTCTGCGCTTCCACGCATGCGCAGGACGCACAGCGCCTGCATGATCCTCCAGGAGCAGCTGGAGCATCGCACAGACGCTAGTACGCATGCGTGCGCCACGCGTGTGCACGAGGACGCCGCCAGCCCCGTTCGAACTAAACCGGTTGGAACGGGGCGAGAAACCCACCCCTGATGCCAATTAAAATGTTAGACTATCTCCTGAGTCAGCAAAGTTCAAATCTATTTCTGGGCCATAGAAGCACATTGGACTAGGTGCCCTCAGTTTCTGCCTTCATTGATATTATTGAGAAGTAGAATTGCTCATACATCATGTGTGCTGCTTTGAATTTCTTGTTGTAAATTTAACGGGAATAAATAGGCCAAAAGCCTGTGAGAAATTTTTATTTTGAGCATTTTTATCTTCATAATTTTACCCTGTTTAGCAACTTGCCTGTCACAGTTGCCATTACTTCAATGGACATTTCTTTATGATCAGGCAGCTTCTTCCTATTTGGGAACTCATAGGATTGCATGATAGAATGCAAGTATAATAGATTATGACTTTATAGCATGCAATTCCATACCTTATATCTACCTATAAGGAAGTCTCATGGAGAATTATTCTGAGGTAATAGCAATAGCAATAGCAGTAGACTTATATACCACTTCATAGGGCTTTCAGCCCTCTCTAAGCGGTTTACAGAGAGTCAGCATATTGCCCCCAACAATCTGGGTCCTCATTTTACCCACCTCGGAAGGATGGAAGGCTGAGTCAACCCTGAGCCGGTGAGATTTGAACCGCTGAACTGCTGATCTAGCAGTAGCCTGCAGTGCTGCATTTAACCACTGCGCCACCTCAGCTCTAATCCCAGAGACAGAACTGCAACTTTAAATCCATGGAGCATGAGCAACTTTTTACAATTTAACCATTATTGGGATTATGCTTCATGAAAGATCAGATTTTGCATGAGGAGAAAAAGTGAGTTCTACAGGGCGATCAGTGATTCCTCACTTCTGTGCTTTCAACACTATCATCAAATTCACAAAACAGCTAACCAAATAATTTGAATGAATAAATACTGCCATCATTTTCTACAGGAAAACGAACACAGAAGTATGATTTAAAGAATGTTATCTGCAAATAACATCCTGCTGGAGGCACCCTTTTTGAAAAAGGCTTGAAATGTGTTCTGAACTGCTTCCAAATGCTTTTCATAAAAGATGAACAGTCTAATTAATTAATTATTCATACTGGCCTGATTTAATCTACAAGAGTCTAGATTACAGTGTAACTTTCTGTTACAGTGACTCAATAAATCCAAACTTCTTTTCTCAAGTCTGTAGACAGATGTTGTCTTATTCACCACATCTTAAGATTTTATCTGGACAAAGTCTTCAGACACTGTGAGACAGAAAACCTTCTCATCAATCGGAAAGTCAGTGGTATAGCCAACTCCTTTCTCAGCACTGAGAAGAAATTCAGAGAATGTGTAAGTCACTTGAAAATAAGATAATAGATTTGAATATTTATTGTATGGAGCCCTACAGCTTTCTGTCATGTTTGACCATTTAGCTGAAAGGAAGCTGAAGTATAACATTGTCAGATGTGCAGATTGCCCATCTTCAAATAAGCAGAATGGGATAGAAGTTAAACTTTCTTCCGATTTCTTCTCCATTCAAGGAGAGACTTAAAAGGACGATTTTATTTGGGTTAAAGAAAGCATGTATTTATGAACTTTATTGTGAGAATCTGTATGTAAAATTGAAAAATAGAAACTGAGCAATAAGACTCAGGAGCCAAGTAAACATTTCTAATCCCAAAGAGTCAGCAGTCTCAGTGCTATATGTGGAACTAAATTTGTACTGTGGTTTGGCAGCTTCATGACTGAACATGAATTGAACATAATAAATTATATTTGAAACAATTTCTCCGTATAGGAGTATTCCAGTCCCACTTTTGCCAAGTAGGACATTCTACATTTTTATATTCTGCATTTCATTTTCTAACTTTTTTTCCTGAATGACACTTGACATTCACTGCTGCTAGTGGTTGTTTGTTTGTTTGTTTGTTTGTTTGAGCTGATTGCTTCCAGTGATTTTGACTTTTACAAAGATTTGTTGCAATGTTGCCTGCTTCTCCAAAGTATGCTAATATTTCAGTTGCACTGTTTGGCTCTCTTTTTTGTTAGCACTTATCACCCAAGTCCACTAGAGGAGAGAGTGATATGTTCATTATAATATAGCCTGATGGCATTCACTACTACTACAGTCATATCGTGAGCACTTCTGATATACTACTATGTGACTATTACAATCATATTAGGAGCACTTCTGGGTGGAAATGATTGAACAATGACATCACAGTTGCCTGGGGACACTCCAGTTGGGGGCGCCTTTCACATCCCCATTAAGTTGCCCACCAAAATGGTACTCATTTATCTATTCGCGATTGCCCACTTTTAAACTGATGAATATGGCATTCAATGAATGAAGGGATACATACAAAATCTCTAATTACTTTAAAATATTTTTCTAGTATCATCAAAATACGTGCCATTGTGGAGACGATGCAATAATTAAGTATCAACAGATCATCATCAACTATGAGCAGGTAATTAGACATATGAAACTTTAAAGTCCTATGGACATTGTTATTTACAATGAATTAACCATACTAAATAATAAAAAGGACTTTAATAATTTTTGGGGATTACTATCCCACCCCAAGTTGCTTTTTCTTTTACCAAATGTTTATCTTAATCAACTTTCAGATGGATGTTACATCTGCTGCAATGAAGTCCCTTGGAGAACTCGACATCCTGCTTGACTGGTTAGAAGCATATTAGACTAGGCTGAGATCTAAACCCCAAAAGGGTTAAATTTAGTTGTTTGTTAAAGCCAACATCAAATGGAAAAAAACCTGCACACCATGCATCCTACTGGGAGACAAAATGTCTATGCCCTTACTAGGCTGCAACTAATATGCCTTGCAATACGCCAGTAAATCCACCCCTTTTACACACACACACACACACACACACACACACACACGGATCCATAAAAACTTGAAGGAACTCAGCAGGTATCTGCATCAGGAAACCCCAGATTCAATAGAGCAGCTGCAATATCTTTCTGTTGTCTCAGCAATATGAAGCTTGCCGTGGAAAGTCCCTTTGCTCCAGTTAGGAAGCCCTGCTTATAGAAACATCTGTTCTAGCAAATCACCAAATCAGCTAATAAACTTGATGATATAACCTCAATGGGATTAGTATGCTCCACCTGCACCAGCGGAAATGACCTGTCTGCTAAGGAATTTTGGCAGGTGGGATCAAGGAAAAGGCCCTTTTCCATTTTACCATGGGAGATGAGAGCTACTACCATCCTTTTGGCCTACTGGAAGGGTATTAAAATTAGGTTTTGCTGGTTGGTTGTTCACCTCTTGGTTCTTGGTTTTTTACATAGTTTTAAATTTTAATTTGCATAGATTTAATTTTTTAACTGCTTTTCTATTTATGACCTCTAAGCCACCCAGAGTCACCTTATTGAGGAGATGGGTGGCATATACAAATAAGGTTCTTCTTTTGATTTAAGGTCTGATGTAATAATTACAGTTGCCTTAAAATATTTCTGCCCTTGAATGCCTTCTACTCATTTCATTGAGAAGTTTACATGCATTGTTAACCACATTGAGAACTTTTAGGATTTAATTTAAAATATTTAGTTTTTTTAATGTAACATTGTTTCAGGCTGTTCATCATTTCCTTTTGCTATTCCAGTTCTTCAAAAGATAGCAAATCATGAAAAATGTAGCTTTGTATTTCACTTACTTTGATAAATGCGCAAAGTTCCTGAGACATCCTTGTAGCAGTGCTTGTGATGCATGTTTGGATTTAAGCAAATTTTGTAAATATGGTAAAACTGCTTTGTTAAATGAAGGAGGAAAAGGGGGGGGGCTGTGACCAAGAAATGGACTATTACAGGGCATTTGTCTAATCGTAAGGAGGTATCTTAGGAAATATAATACAAATTTGTCAATATAAGTTTTTTTTACATGAAGACACTTGGACTATTTAATAGGAATGTTCTTATAACTCTGAAGAACATTAGCCATTCCAGATATAATATGCTAAAAAATTAGCTGGCTAGGAGATGACTATAAAAAATGTGATAAGCAGATGAACTGATTGGAGGGAATTAAAATATAAACTTAACATATATTGCTATTATGTATAAGTAAAATTATTTTATACTGTATTTTATATTATAATTTTATATATTATAATACTGTTATATTACATATATACCATGAAATCCTAATATTAATATTAAAGAAATTGCCTTGATTTTATACTACAATGGGTAGCTGTTTATTTTATTTTTCCATAAACAGATTTTTTGGGAATGCTGATTGTTGTGTTCATTTGCAGCTGTATAGGCTGAGACTAATATTTGCTCAGTCTTTGCTCAGAATGCAATCTATACTCAGAATACAGTAGAATTACAGTTTAGCAAACTAGGGTTGGAAAGATGTATTATAGTGGTTCTGAGCAGGATTGGGATTACACTTTAGATATTCCCACAATATCTATTTGTGGAATAAATATTGATGGCTCCTTTTGTGTGCCCTTGTGTGCACTCATAATTAAAATTGAAATTATTTAAGAACAGGTGACAGTGGTCAGTAATTTGTTTGACCATGTCAGTTGAAAATACTTACTAGACGAGGATTCAATTTGAGTTTACTGAGAATAGCTACATTCCCTAAAGAGAAAGGTAAAAGATGGTCACTGTTGAGATCTGAACTGCAATAAAATCTTCACAGTGAATAGCAAGATTATATGGTAATCAGCCGACATGCTAATATATCAAAGATTGTAAGTTCTCCGCTGTTCGAGAAAATGATTTCTTCTTCTGTATCTCCAATGAGCAAATCATTTAATACCTATAACTACACTACCCTGTATCAACTGTCAGCACTCCATCTGAAGGGCATTTATTCTGATGTAATGTGACACCTCACCCTCACTAGTGACAATAGGTAGATATAACAATGTTTTTTTAACCAAGTTATCTTTGTATACTCTCTGACGCCAAAGATAAGTCTGTAGCACATACATTATAAAGCTATCTTCTATACCATTGCCTCAAGAGCCTTAGGAGTAAGTCAGATTGGAGCAGGCAATCCCTTTTCTCTGTTGTTATAAGCACGGGCTACATTACTCTGCAAAGTAGTTTTGGAGAGTTTTGTTTGACCCTTTACCTTGAAGCAAAACGTCCCTTCCAAGCTCTATGCATTCATAATATAAGACTGCGACTAAATGCATTTGATATCTTCAATTTTAATTCAGTGAAACAGTATTTATTATTTTCTGTATCTAGACAGATACTTTGGTGTGTGTATTTGTATAAAATTCTTTTATAGGCATGAACAAGTCAAACTATGCCCTTCTTAACTGTACTGAGCAATAATAAAAGTATTTAATATAATTCTGTTAGACTGAAGTTCTTTCTTTCTTTCTTTCTTTTTCTTTTTGTCTTTTTCTTTCTATAAAATTTTATAAAATTTTCATTATGAAAACAAGTGCATTTCTTCATTTCACTTTATATTATTCTATGCTGTGAACATTGCATGTCTTGAGAAATCTTAAATAAAATGTAGAATTCTGTAAGTGAATTTATCCTAGTTAAGTGGCTTATGACGTTATACTTACCTATGAGGTAGAACAAAGCTAAGACCAAGAGCTCAAATGAAATAAATACACCTACTCCCTCTTTTTGAGTAATGCACATGAAATCTATATTTAAAAAACAAAATAAATCCAATTCCCAACAGGGTAATACATTTCTCATGAGTTAGACTTCTCCCAGTTAAATGTAATTGGATCTCTGTAGTAAAGGATAAGATACCTTAATATACCATATCACAATATCAACCAAAATCAATCATTTTTTAAAAAAAATCAATTAGTTTGGTACAGTTAAACTACTTTGCAGAATCTTTTGAATATAAAAGGAAGCGTGAACTATGTTAAATAAATAACTCTTCGTTAATAATGAATATTCAGGGACAATACACTAAAAGTCCCATATCAAATGCAGCTGCCTATAAATTGTTCTGTAGGTGAGGTATTCAGGATGTGACCATATTCTATGATTTGGAACTGGACTTCTAGTCATCACAAAGATTTCATCCTGTCACTATCAGGAAGTTCAATTAGTGAATATAAACTATTAGTTAGGAAACTCACAGCAGATAACACTCAAACTTTCATGGTATGCAAATTTCTAGTCAATATTTCTAGGGTTGCTGAATGAGAATCCGTCTTGAAAGGGAACGGGAAAAGCTCACCTTTCTAAGCACTTGTGTGGCTAAATGCAATTTCTTCAGCAATCTCCTCTCATATTACTACCTTCCAATTGGGTTAGGACTTTCAGAATTACCAACCAACATAAGATAAAGTATTTCTCCAATGTCTCCAGCATTGTCTCTATATAATTGTTCATGGAAAGATTCATAAAAATTGTTAAAATGCATCAAGCAATCTTTCATTTGCAAATGCCAGCCTTTGAAGGGGAGGGGAAACTATATCAGGAAAAAATGAGATCAAAAGCTATAATATTGGATGCCCTGGAGATTGCAATGCCCAAAAGTGTTTATAAATTAACCTTGACAAACTAAATAACACACCATTCTGCAGAATGCTACCATTGATCACAATATATTAGATGTTTAATATTGGACTGTCTACATCTTCACAGAAATGTGCATGCTTCAAAAATTATTCAGTTTGACAAGAATATGACAGCTATCTTTTAAATGATAAAACTGATACTATGATGTATATGTATGTACGTATGTATGTGTATATATACACACACATGCAGTATGTGTGTGTGTGTGTTTCATTTGTGCTGATAAATAAAGGGAGACTAGTGTAGCTCTATTTCAAGCTATTTCATGGCTAGCTGATGAGAGCTAAATAGCTTGAAATAGATCTATACTAGTTTCCCTTTATTTATTTATCAGCACAGATGCAACACAAAAATGGTTTTCTGCCTGTAAGGCTCCTAGTGTGGAGCTGAAAGGCAAAAGGGAAGCAGTATACGCCCTCCCATATTTGGGCATATGTGTTATGCTTCACACACACACACACACACACACACACACACACACACACACACACAGCTGTGTGTGTGTGTGTGTGTATGTATGTATGTACACACACACAAACACAGACACCCACACACATATACATACATTTCGTATGTATACGAAAACAAACACACACAAATACTTACATTTTCATTATCTATCACTCCTCAACATTTTCCTGTTATAAATTTTATGGGGGACTGATTCCACCATGGACAAAGAGTGGTGATATCATATCATCACATATATGATGAAAAATATTCAATTTGCATCATGTGTGGGATCATGTCACAGATCTGCTAGATGCCTACAAAATTGAAATTCATGGGATCCTTCACGAAGATCTAATAATTAATTCCTATTTGGATGGTTCCATGTGATTTTTTTTAAAAAATAACTAAAGAGCTGACAAAAAGAAGAGGGGATCAAACTACTCTCCAAAGCATCTGAAGGCAGGTCAATGGATTGAAACTAATCAAGGAGAGAACCAACCTAAAACTATGGAGAAATTTCCTGACAGTGAGAACAATGAATCAGTGGAACAACTTTCTTCCAGAAATTGTGGGTGCGCCAACCCTGAAGGTTTTAAAGAAGAGATTGAACAACCGTTTGTCTGAAACGGTATAGATTTTCCTACCTGAGCAGGGGAATACTTCCAAGACCCCTTTCAACTGTTACTCTGTTATTCTGAGTCTATTACATATATTGCTTTTCTTTCTCCTACAAGAGTCAGGGATTTTTCATCAAATTTGTGATTAACAGTCAAAGTGTAATTGTTAGAGTAGACTAGTAGACTATTGAGAGGAGATAGATGTTAGCAGTATGATTGTACAGGGATGCAGGGTAAGAATGATGACTTTACTGGGATCTGGATTCGGGGGGAAATGACACATAATTCTGGTCATCCAAGAAACAATAATTTCACTCCAGACTGTTTATATATCACAACTGAGGAAGACACCCTTCAAATACATTGAGATCCAAAATCTTTTATATGACTAGTATTATAGTTGCCTTGACTATACTGGGACTGTTTAAAGCTACTACCGTGTTTCCCCGAAAATACGACATGTCCTCATAATACAGCCATGCTACATTTTTTCTGGTGGGCAAAAATATAAGCCCCCCTGGACAACCCCCCACCTCCAGCCAGGCAGAGCGCCACTCACCAACCTAGCAGTATCCCAAAAGTGCCAAGCCGCTGAAACCTGGGGGGAGGCAAGGGTGATTGCGTTGTTTGGCGCCTTCGAGATATCGCTAGGTGACCAGAGCTGTGCTCAGCTAAAGAGGAGGTTTGCCGGGCTGCTGCTTTCTTGCTAGCGGGCTCCCAAAGAGCCGGACACATCTTCATGGGCAAATGGCTGTGTTGCACTGTCACAGCAGCACAACACACAGCCATGAAGCGACCACGCTCATAAGCAGCCATCTGGCAAACCCCCTTTGCAGCTGGGCACAGTGCCATTCACTGACCTAGGGGTACCGCTGAGCCACATGAGCGCCTGTTTGCCGCTGCCCTGCTCCCGCGGCTTGGTGCCTTCCAAATGCCAGTGAATGGTGCTCTGCACAGCTGGAGAGGGGCTGTTCTGCTCTCGCTCATACATCTCCCAGCCTCACGATGCATGGCCCAGCTCTCATTACAGAGCCAGGGCACCTCTGCCACTGCCATCCCAACCTGGCTTTTTCTGCGGCTTCCAACGCGAGTCTTTCGGCAGTGGCCGCTCTGGGTGCACGCTCTATAGTTGTATGCTCTGCAGGCAGCTGGCCCTCAACCATAGAACATGCACCCAGAGCAGCCACTGCTGAAAGACTTGGGTTGGAAGCCACAGAAAAAGCCAGGCTGGGATGGTGGTGGTGGCGGAGGTGCCCTGGCTCCGTAATGAGAGCTGTGCCATGCATCGTGAGGCTAGGAGGTGGGTGAGCGAGAGCGTATCAGCCGCTCACACACATCCTCTCTCCAGCCGTGCAGAGCGCCATTCACTGGTATTTGGAAGCCGCCAAGCTGCGGGAGTTGGGCGGTGGCAAACAGGGACGTGGCTTGGTGATACACCTAGGTCAGTGAATGGCGCTGTGCCCGGCTGCAAAGGGGGTTTCCTGAGTGGCTGCTCATGAGCATGGTCACTTCATGGCTGTTGTGTTGCGCTGCTGTGACAGCGCAACACAGCCATTCGCCCATGGGGCTGTGTCCGGATCTTTGGGAGCCCGCTCACAAGAGAGCAGCCACCTGGCAATCCCAAAACAATAAACCCTCCCCCCATAATAAAGCCCAAGCCATATTTTGTAGGTAAAAAGAAACTAAGACCCTGTCGTATTTTCAGGGAAACATGGTAGAGAGTGGAAAAACTGTTTCCTTGAAACTATTTTTGGTTCTGAAAACTACAGAAGAAAAGATTCATTTCATTTTATTATTATTTATTTATTTTTATTCCATATTTATTATTTTTACAAATAACTCAATGTGGTGAACATATCCAACACAGCTTTCTTGTCCTATTTTCCCCGCAACAATAACTTTGTGAGATGGGTTGGGCTGAGTGAAAGGGACTGGCCGAAAGTCACCCATCTAGCTGTCATGGCTAAGACAGGACATGGACTCATGGTCTGCTACTTTCTAGTCTGGTGCCTGAACCACTATCAAGAACACATGAATGTGTAGGAGTAGCTTCCAGATTACCTTGATTCTACATATGCATTCAAATTACACACTGTCAACCAATTGAAGGGATCGCCAGCAATCCCAGTAGCCAAATTACTAAGTGAAAACACATCATCTGAAACTGATTTAGGACTTCTTCATATATTTGATTGGCTTCATTCCTGCAAGGACATGTTTTGACGGTATCCTGGAGAGAAATAATGCATTAAGTAAATGATATTCAGAAATATTTTTTGCAGGTTCCCGTGAGAAGTTAAAAGTACTATCCTCATGTAATGCTCAAATGAATTCACAAAGCAAGTGCTATTAGTAGCTTTGGTTCGGGTACTTAGCTTCTAATTGCATAAATGCCAATGAGGCACGGCAACACCTATTCAATTAAGCAAGAAAAAGCAGGAATGGAGAAGTATAATTAATATTTAATATAATTTCTGTCCTGTAATTTATTATTATTATCTGATTAAATGATTATGGACTCCTGTACCTAGCTTATTAGAAAACTGTGCCATTCAGAAGAAGAGGATGATAAAGTGGTAATGAGTACAAATATTACAAGCCTACATATTGAGCAGGAACAGCATTATAAGACTGTTGGACCTAGTTTTATATTACATATCAGCACTTTAGTTTATTTTGTTTGTTTGTATATGCACTACCCATCTCTGGGTGGCTTACAAATAAAATCAGCAAACATTAAAAGGGATTAATTAATGAATAAACAACAATAATAATCCTCAAACAACTAGAACATGACTTGAACATTACCAATTGACCACATTGGTATCAGGCAATTGCAAAAGGCAGCTTTGCTCAGAACAGCCTACATACATCCTATGATGATACCTTTAAGACCATAAACACCCCATTTGTCTATCCCAGGTCTTTGAGAAGGACCTGATAGGTGGACAAAAATGCCAAATCCACTCTGAATCTCTGGCTGATTGTGCAATGGACCATAATATATCATTAAAAGATAGGGATGAGAAAGGAGCAAGAAAAGCAAGGATCGAGATGGGGTCTTCTCCTAATATGATAGCCACCTCCAGAGTAATACCTCCCCTCCCGAAGCCCTGGCAAGCTGACAGAACCAGATCTTCAGGTCCTCATGGATGGTAAGAGGGGGTCAGCGTGGATCTTACCTTGTGGGGTATGATGTTACGAAGTGCAGGAGGTACAGCAGAAAAAGCTCTTCTCCTTAACCCTGGAAGTTGGAATTCCTTGATTGAAGGGGTCCATAGCATGTCCTTTCTACTGGCATGAATGGGAGAGGCCAATCCAATTGGAGTGAAATGGTTCATCATATAGCCTGGACCCATGCCATGAAGGACTTTAAAGGTGACAATGGTGAATTGTACCTGGAAGCAAATGAGCTCACAAAAAAGAGTGTAACATGAGCCAACTAGGGGCCTCAGAAACTGCTTGCACCACTGCATTCTGCACCATTTATAGTTCTGAAAACTCTCCAAGGGTAGCCCCCATGTAGAGTGCATTACAATAGTCCAGGCATGAGATGACCAGGGCTTGAGTGACTGTGTGCATGGACTCCTGATTTAGGAAGTTTGGAATTTTGTTTTCATATACAGTACTTTCAGACCATTATATTTTAATGAGTTTGTTCTAACATAATATATATACTTTTATGGAAATTAGAGAAGAATTTACATTTTAGGTGTAGTGATATCCAACCCAAATTATAGCTCCTATATCAAGGGTACAAAAAATTAGGACTAGACAACAGGGATTTTTGAAGATTTGATAGTTTCATTCAAGTTGATAATATACTAGACTGGTTAAGATGTTGGGCATACAAGTCTTGTCCTTTCATGATAAGCCTGACCAAGAGCTGATAACTGAAACTCTATGATTGTATATTATAGTTCTATTATATACGATACAATTATAGCTCCATTCTATACAATAATCGAATTTCAGGACCACTGTAACTCTATTGCATATTATAGCAGCAGAATCTTGGAAGTGACTAAATTTTTCCTCTGCTCCCTCCGAAACTAAAGAGAATTAAGTCAGGGTAAGTCACTTTCTTTCTCACGCTCTTTTTCTACCCAGGGCTAAGAAGATATTTGCTTAATCATTCTTACATTCTTTTTTCAAAATTAGTTCCATATTCTTCTACTTCCCCCATCAGAACCAGTCTCCTCTCCCTCACACAAAGAAGACACTGGCAAGTTGCTTTGGAATCAACCACAGACCACAACTACAATAAACTTTCTCCACCCTTGTTTGGAAGGTCTCCAAGATCACTAGACAAGTCTTGCCATGCAGAGTCAGATGGAGCTGGAAAATCTTCCCTCTCTTCTTATATCACAGCAACCTGTGCTGGAGAGTCTATTGTGATCAGAAGCATAGAGTCCTCTTGTATGCTCTTCCTTAAGAAACACAAGAAACCTGTTTCTTAAGTTAGGAAATCCAAGATGTGAGGAACAGTGAATGGTGGAATAGCTTGTCTCCCAGAGTTGTGATGCTGCAGGTCTTCAAGAAAAAAAAGGGACAACCATTTTACTGGGATACAATAAGTTCTCCTGCCTTGGTCAGGGGTTGGACTAGAAGATCTCCAAGATTCCTTCTAGCCCTATGATTTCATGAATCCTGGAGGGCAAGGCACAGTGATGTAACCACAGATTGCTTGAAAAAGAGACAAGGATGTGAAGGAATGTGCTGAGTTTTTATATACAAACTCTACAAGAAGCAACAGGTTTAGTTCAATTGTCCTGCTGATAAGAGACATAGGACCTCAAATACTGCTCTGCTGTTCATTTTCTCTGTTTATACATTTTGGACTAAAAGACAGAATGACAATGGGATCTGAATATTTAATAGTGAAAATAGGGTTTTCTAGGGTTTGGATGTAAATTGAGAGCTATTAGTTGCGATTTATGATTGACGAAGACTCTAAAAACAGTGTATAGAAATAGTTCTTTAGTCTTGTCAACCAATAATAGGCCCATATAAAGAGTAAATGATCCATCTTCATAAATATGTCAATTATTACAAATACAGTCATATAACTCTGTACAGGGAAACCATCAGTAATAAGATCTGTTAAAACAGAATAGTTACTGTTCTGGTTCTTTTCTTCAAAGGTCTCCTTTAATATTCCCAACGTCCTACATCCAATGTTTTATTTTTTCCTTCTACTTAAAATCCTTAGTCCTTTCCAATCTATAGTTTCTGAAATCATTACTTATATTTGTTATAATTTGTAATTGACAGGGTAATAAAAATAATTCTGAGAAGTTGTTTATTTGTTTATAGGTTATTCCAAAATTTTATAGTAAAATCAGTATTCCAAATTTATCTGGACTCTTTAACCTTAGATCCACTTCTTAGATCAAAACTTTATTTAGCTGTTTGTTTGTCAATGGAGATTCTCAGTCATCCATATCACGGTTTCCCCAAAGGCAACTAGATTTTGTTTTTCCTTGAAGACGTTTTGCTTCTCACCCAAAAAGATTCTTCAATTCTGACTGAATATTGGAGAATGGAAGGCTTTATATTCCTTGCAGCCATCTGGTCATTAGCACTCTTTCAGAGAGTCATTGAGACTACTTGGAGGTTTATTTGTGCCTTCAGGATCACCTGAATAATGCAAATGGGTGATGGAATCTTCTTGGAACTGTTGAAACACAATCCTTTCACCAGCCAGTCAATTCCTATGTGGCGGCCCACAACTGAGCACAGGGAGCCTTTAACCAATTGATGTTTGTTTGCCAACTAGTAATCATGTACCTTTTCCTGTTCCTACAACAACAAGAGGACATTCCTTCCTCCCTTCATAAGAATAAGAGGGAAAGATAGCAATTGCAATAGCACTTAGACTTATATACCACTTTACAGTGCTTTACAGGCCTCTCTAAACAGTTTCCAGAGTCAGCATATTGCCCCCAACAATCTGGGTCCTCATTTTACCCACCTCCGAAGGATGGAAGGCTGAGTCAACCTTGAGCCTGGTGATAATTGAACTGCCAAATTGCAGACAGCTGGCAGTCAGCAGAAGTAATCTGCACTCTAACCACTGTGCCATCACAGATATTGATGTTTTTGGTATTTCTGTTCCTGCAATAATGACCAATATTCCTTGCTATATTGGGGCTTCTTTACCTCATCAACCTAGCATGTGACTTTGACAGAAAGTAGGGGAAAGATTTCACCTTCAGTCATAAGGCAGTGAAGCATCCCTGTTTATGAAGCATCATTTTTTATTCTGAAATGGAAGTACCCTCATATATAGATGCTGCTGGCACAAGCACACATCAATATTGTTCAGATCTGTGAGCATGCCCTGGATTATGGCTTTATAAGACCATCTGAGGATTCCTTGTATAGAAGACTTCATAGTAAAAGCAGCCTCATCTCAGACCTTCCATCAGAACTAAGCATGTGTCAACTATATTTCTGTTTTTGATTAGAAACTTCTCAACTGGGACATTTATTGTACTATTTCATAACATCTGTGTTTATTAATGTAATTGATTTAAATGCATTTTGACACATTTTAAAAGAAAATTATTGATAGAATCCTTAAGTCACCTTCCAGCAGCAGTGGGTTTTACATTTTGTTATCACTGATTTGCAAACACTTCATTTGAAAAGTCCTTGGCAAGGACTGTTTTGGCACAGTTCTCAGCATTATATCTTTAAGAAGTGGGCAGAAAGCAGTGGTGAGTTGCAGGCGGTACACTCCGCACCGGGCACTGGGTACCATTCCAGTATAGTGCTTCAGAGGGCCAACCCACTCAAGCTCCTTACCTGTATTTAAGCTCTTTGGCGCTTCCGCGCAAGCACACGGAGTGCATAGCACCTGTGCGATGCTCCGCCAAGCAACTGGAATGTCGCAAAGGCTCCCAGAGGTGTCACAAGAGGTAAGGATGCATGTGCAGGCTGTGTGCGTTCATGTGGTGGACACTGAGTCCCATTGCAACCGTACCAGTTGCAATGGGATCCAGAACCCACCACTGGCAGAAAGCAATATTTTAAAAAGCATTGGCTTTTCTTCTAATAAAAAAATAAATAAAGCTATTGGTGAAGTTTTATTTGCAATCTTTTGTCTATTGTGATCATAGAAAGTTATATGAACCATGACAGAAAATAATCTTTTTTGAAAAGACAATGATCTTATCACATAATAAGTGTACATATAAGGTAAGATATTTGCAGGATCTGCTCACTACTTATGTCAGATGTAGCGGTGATGGAAAAATCTTAATCTTATGTAGTGGGTGGGTTTTTAGGATTGGAAGATATCATTTATTTGAGAGTGATGGCTTTTGTTTTTAATTGTTGAATTTTTCAAATCTTTATATACTGTGCAGAGTTATTTCTCTGACATTGGCAGCCATATAAATTATTTAAACATCTAAATGTGGCATTCTGTATAGAAGCTAAGCCTATGCAACAACAGATGTTTCTCTCTCAGGATATAAAGAGAAAATATCTGCTGTGAACTCCATGTAGGCGTCAGGAAGGGCATCTGGCCAGCAAATGCTCAGCTCCATTCAGTCGCCCTGACTCTACCCCGATAATAGGGATTGCAGGGTCACAAAAATTAAAAAAAACAACAGTGGGTTGCTGAGTTTAAACAGTGCAGTACTGAGAAAATGTGAAGCTGTAGGTCAATTTATTTATTGCCTTTTTGCATTCCTCTTAGGGTAATCATCTTTTACAAGTTTAAGTTTCAATTCTCACATTTCCAACAGCAAGATAACTGACTAAAGATTCTCTGAGACAACCAGTAATTACAAAGTAACATTCTGAAGTTGCTTTTGCTTTAATACGATTTTAAGATAGCGAGGATTTAATTTCATGTTCTTTAATGCAACCTTCCACTGTTTTCCCAAGATAGGATATTGAAGTATATCTAAGGGACACGTAAATAATAAGTATCAATTTCACCAACGTTCTTCAATTCAATTCAAGATGAGCATGTTTTTCTAACGTACCTGTATTACATATGCAAATGTTACCTGACATTTTGTGAGAATTAGGATTAGTGATAAATGTAGGCATTTGGAGATATGTGCCACTCCCTCTTGATTTTTTTGGAAATCATTTTTTTTTTCATATACAAGACTACATGGCATTTCAAGGTATACTTGTAAAGGATAGAGAACAATATTTGTGAAGGAAGTTTCTCAAACCTGAGGGATGTGTTCCCCCTGCCCCCAATTCTAATTAAGATGGTGGCCAAAATTTGTTTGTTGGGAGAACATGTTGAAGAATGGGCATGAACAATGACAATTTGAAACTATGGGGGAAAATTGGTATTGTTTGAACAGACACAAAGACAGGACAGGGAAAAATTTCAGCTTTGGTTAATCTGGTACCAAATGGTACAAATTTTAAATTTTAAAATTTTGTTGTTTTTACAGGTAGTCCTCAACTTATAATCATTCATTTAGTGACCATTCAAAGTTGTGACTTGTGACTATTTTTCACAGGTACGATCGTTGTAGCATCCCCATGGTTACATGACCAAAATTTTATGCTTGACTAATGACTCACACTTATGACAGTTGCAGTGTCCTGAGGTCACATGATTACCTTTTGTGACCTTCTGACAAGCAAGCTAAATTCTCTTAACAACCACTTAACTAACTAACTTAACAACTGCAGTGATTCACTTAACTATTGTGGCAAAAAAGGTTAAAAATATGGCAAAAATTCACTTAACAACTATATCACTTAACAACAGAAATTTTGGGCTCAATTGTGATCATAAGTATCACAATTGTATATGTACTTCCAGAAATAGATAGATAGATAGATAGATAGATAGATAGATAGATAGATAGATAGATAGATAGATAGATGATAGAATTATCTGTGCCTGTTGTAGCATGGGAGACATGCCTGTGAACACAATGAGAGCAATCACCCCACTGCACATCTAATTACAGGTGGGAGGTGGGTGGATGGGCCTATCACGCATGCAATGGCCAAATTGTTTAATAGTGTATAAAGGCAGATATCTCTTTAATGGTTTTTACACTCTGACGATGTTAGCAGAGGCTAACGAAAGCTAAATGAGCAATATATTTTACAGTTCCAGAGATTGCAATGTCTATTTCTTCTTTTATAACTACACCTGGAACTCGTATTTTTAGGATAATTCAAAATGAGTACGGGTGCAAAACGCTAGAACAGGCACGCCATTGGGAGATTTATGCCAACGGAAGACCGCCACTCATGAGAATCTGGCCTTCCTTCATAGCTGCATGGCTTACCACCAATATCACTAAAGAAGAACAGCCATCTAGCCATTTGCCAGTTCCAGTCCAGAATGCTATATGGAATGATCAGTGACTGCCTTAAACAGATCAACATACAAACGGTATGCCAGCTTCAGTGCCCTTGACCGTAGAATATTCCAAGTGACATGGGAGAGATGCTTGCGGACACAATGAGAGCAATCACCCCACTGCACTTCTAATTACAGGTGGGAGGCGGATGGATCAGTGACGTGCGGTGAAGTTTATACCTGGTGAGGCTCAGCTGGGCATCCTTTTGCGAAGCAACTCAGCAGGACAGCGGTCGGCCTCAGTGGGGGTGGGGATTTGCATCGTGGGAGCAGCCAAGTGCCCGGGTCTGCAGCAAAGGTGCTTGGCGGCTCCCGCAATGCAAAGTGCCCCACCACCCCCGATGCTGCCACCCGCCCACTGCCCTGGCCTGCTTCTCCAGGCTCCGATGCAGGAAGTCCCGGATCGCCTCTGGGGGAAGGCTGGGTGAGAAGTGAAGCGAAGCTTCTCCGCGGCCTCCCGGCGCTGCTCAGAGGCTCTTGCAGGAGCGCATGCCAGTGGCCCGTGGCCCGGAGCAGCTCTGGCTGTGAGACAAGGCAGCTCTTAAAGCAGCCATGCCTCCGCCATCACCCCTCCTTCGCCCGGTGGGGCATTCCGGGCGAAGGAGGGGTGGTGGCGGCGGCACGGCTGCTTTAAGAGCTGCCTTGTCTTGCAGCCAGGGCCACTCTGGGCCACCGGCCACTGGCACGCGCTCCTGCAAGAGCCTCTGAGCAGCGCCGGGAGGCCGCGGAGAAGCTTCGCTCCGCTTCTCACCCAGCCTTCCCCCAGAGGCGATCCAGGACTTCCAGCGGCGGAGCCTGGAGAAGCAGGCCGGGGCAGCGGGAAGACGGCAGCATCGGGGACGGTGGGGCACTTTGCATCGCGGGAGCCACCAAGAGCCCAGGTCTGCAGCAAAGAGGCAGCCTCCTCCTTCTCTCCCACTCCTCTCTCCTCTGAAGCACGCCCCGCCCAACGTAAGTGTGCTCAAGAAGACATGATTGGCTGCTTCCAGATCAGGAGGCGGGAGAATTAGTGCCTCTTTTCCATCTGAACTTCTTTGCCTTTTAGCTCTTTCTTAACTTTTAGAAGGTGAAAAATTCCTTATGGAAAAGAGGCCCCGAGTTCTCTCGCCTCCTGCTTTAGTTAACACTAAGCAGACACCAAGCCACTGTGACCTGGAATCTGGTAGCAACTATCTTGGCTTTAATTATTTTAAAAAATATATTTAAATTTCTTTCTTTTTCCTGAGAAGACTGGTGAGGCTCCGCCTCCCTTGCCTCTAGTGACTGCACGTCCCTGGGATGGATGGGCCTATGACGTATGCAATGGCCAAATTTATTAATAGTGTATAAAGGAAGATATCTCTTTAATGCTTTCTACACTCTGACGATATTAGCGGAGGCTAATGAAGCTAAGTGAGCAATATATTTTAAAGTTCCAGAAATTGCAATGTCTTTTTCTTCTTTTACACACACACATACACACAAACACAAACACAATATAATATATATGTATATATCAGTTCAAAATATCCTTTTTTGCAATGGACAAGGGAAATGCAGCCAATGATCATAAAAGCCAACTTGTATACACATTCCATCTATCTAGATTTATTAGTAGAAAATCTGTGGGTGACCTAGATGGCACAACAGTGTGGGCTTCTGATCCCCCAACCCAGTGGTGGGTTTCAAAATGTTTCAGAACCTCTTCTGTAGGTGTGGCCTGCTTTGTGGGAGTGGCTTGCCGGCCATGTGACAGAGCGGGAGTGGCTTGGCAGTCATGTGACTGGGTGGCCATGGCCAACTTGTAAAATGTGGTGAAACTCACTTAACAACGCTCTTGCTTAGCAACCAAAATGTTGGCTAAGAAACTCTGGCATTTGAAGCACACAAGTCTTAAAGCTGTCAAGTTACAAGACCCTTGCACCCCAAACCCTTTAGGAAAAAAAACCCCAGGGGTGTTCAACCTTGACAGCTTTAAGACTTGTGGACTTCAATTCCCAGGATTCCTGCTCTTGGTCTTCATCTTGATGATGTGAGGATGGGCGGGGGAAGGAAGCTGGAACTGGTTATAAACAGCACTCTAGATTTATGGAACCTCTTCTTTAGAAGAGGTTAGAACTGGCAGGAACCCACCTCTGCCCCAATCCCACTCCCAGCCTTGACCAGTGTGTTGCAACTGATAGGTAGCTGTGTTCTCAGCAATGGCTGTTGAAAAATTATCACAATAATAATAACCATTAGTATAAATGCTTATTCATTTCAAAAACTTTATCATTCACAGTTGATGTGGGGAAAATAGGAGGAAAACTGTGTGTTGGAAATGTTCAGTACCTTGAGTTATTTGTAAAAATAATAAAGGTGGGATGCAAATATATAAATAAAATAAATGAAACAAATAGTTGTTTTTTTTGTAACTTACCAATTGTTATCCTAAGTTGAAGGACAAAATAGGAAATATTTTTGGTTATCCTGCCATCTGGTGGCTAACTCCTACAATGGCAGAAATATTTTTCATTGAATCTGGATCTTCATTTTTTTTGTGGTATTATTTGGCAGGCTATCTAATTATAAGTTCATACATAGAGAATTCAGATCTAGTGCATTGAACTGAAAGCAATGGATCTATTTTCCCATTAATTTCTGAAGAATAAGAAGTGTGGTTTCTTTCTGCAGTCATATGCAAATAAAATAACATACTTCTTAAACATTTTCTTTCTTCTGAATAAAAATGATTAACTACAGTTTGATTAGAGCCAATATTTTTCTTAAGCAACTTTCTAAAGTTCTTTTAGAAATAAATGGTGAAAAAGTGTGAGAATTGTTTCCATGCAAGTTTGGATAATGTTCTTAAATATGTGAAGTTTCAGACTCTGCTTTCTCCTCCTGAAAGACAGACAGATACTGGATTTATTAAATCCATGATCAGAACAATTAAAAGAACCAGGCAACAAATTGCATTGCAATAATGTAGCATAATCAAAGTGATAGAAACCATATGTAAAATCCTAATAACCTAACATGAGACATAATTTACTGAGGTATAATATTTATCATTCATTACCCCAGATCCAATTCTATGTTTTGTTTTGTTTTTGCAGACTTTAATAGCCATAACATAAAATTTAGCTACCTTATAGGTAATGTTTGTTTTGCTATTTAAAAAGAGGAAAGGAAGATCCTGGCATATTTTCCAACAAGGAACAAAGGAGAACATAGATGTCTACCTGGATAATACAAGCAGTATAACAAGATACATTGGGTGGTTTCTATTGAAGTAAAATCTCAGGGCAGATTTACCTGGAGAAAAGATTTTTGGCTATTTTACCATTGAGAAGTGATTTTGGGTTAACACCATTTCTGGCTGTAAAACAGGCTCGCTGCTGAGCAGGGGTTATAAGTATAGATTGTAAGTGTTCATATAATGTGGCAAAAGGACTAAATTTGCCACATCATATGTGCATGCAGTAAATGCATTCCACTGTTTGATATTAATAATAGTATTGGTATTAATAATCTACTCCTAAAAATCTGACATGTTTATATTCTAAAAACAACAACTAGTCAAAAGGAAAATTTTAAAAAGGCAGGTTTTTTTTTAAAAAAAATTAACAATAGGATACTGAAATTAATCCATTACAACTAACAGAGTAAAACCTGTTGGGGAAAAATGCTAATCAAAACAATAGTAAAATATGAATATGGAGCCATGCTTTTGCTTCTAATTTCAATTATCTTAACATTCATAGTTCTAGTGATACATTTGATATACATTTAGATATTTATTGTAGGAAGCATTTTGGAACATTTATAGAGGTATATAATTAGGCAATGGATCTAATAGTATTTTGTGCCATAAAGTATTTTGCCTATAACTTTGCCTCAAATAACGTCAGTGCTTCAGAAATATACTGGTATTATTTGAATTGCACATTAAATTTAATTTTGCTACTGAACTCTTTAGTGTTCATTGTTTTATATGATCTAGATGAATTTTCCAAGATCCAGTAACAAAAAACAGTTTAACTGTTTTTCTACATTTTAACACCTCCTCATTTTCAACAATTCTTTCTTGAACACTAATATATGTATCACTGCTTTAATCAGCCCATATTACCCATTTTATAATAAGTCTTTTAATAATTTCTATACACACTGCAAACTTTCATGCTGATGTTTCAGTATAGTTTGTAAATAAACATAACAAAAATTGAATACAAGCAATATTGTCATTTGTTCCCAGCCAGTGGCAAGGCCGGCATCCCTGATCAGCATGTTTCCCAGCCCAAAAGGTTCCATTGACAAGCCTGAAAGCTTTTCCTTGGCCTTTGAGCCTGTTCTCCCATTCCATGGGAGAAATGATTAAAGATTAATATAAGCAAAACTGGTGTCCCCTTGTAGGAAGCCACCCATCTCCTAGAAAATGAAATATTTTAGGAAATATTAAAAGGGCAGAATATTTCCCCCTAAAAGGGAGGCAGAAATTCACCCCCCGTTAAGGCCTGAGCCTTATTCTACATAACGAAGATCTACCTCCTTCAGGCAGAGTCTTAATAGGAATCCCAAAGCCCTTTCACTACATCATCACCCAGCAACAGCTCAATCAAGCTTGGATTCAAAAGACAACCTACAGAGTTGCCCCTGCATGGCCTCGTGGGAGTCTGACAACCAATGAGAATACAAGCTCAAATTCAAAAGGCCAAAGAGGGCATAAAACCCAAGGACTCTTAGCATCTCTGCCCCTTTTCTTCAAGTTCTTCAATCTCCCTTTTCCCCAGGACCTCAAGCCAGGTGGTCCTGTCCACCATTAAAAGCCATCTTTCTAAGCAGCCACCATGTTTCCAGTATCTTTCTCCCCACATGAGACTGAACCCAGAAGGATATTTCTTCCAACACTCTCCCATATCCAAGGATTTAAATGAATTACCATATTGCTAAATGAATTTCACATTGCCCGGATGGAGGTGTGAAACCAATGAGATTATGATGTCACCCTGAGGAAGTGTGGGGAAAAAAAATTCACGAGAGAACATTACACATATAGAATCTATTTGTGATGGAATGTTGTCGGCATTCCCAGGAGGGAGGAGGTGCATTCCAGAAGAGCAAGAGAGAGAGCACAGGTTTTATGAGAGAAAAAGGGTGAAGACAGCTCCTCTCTAACAGTTCCTACAGTATATGTTTTATGGTACAAAGTAGTCTGCTTTAGCTTGATAAGATTTCTCTCTGTAGGCGAGGAACAATAAACACATCTGCTTAGAAGAATCACAATGTGTTCTTCTTAGTTGTTGGAGCCAGTTAGGACTTCAGTAATAAGCAGTTGGCAATTAATTACCAGAAGTTTAGATGGCATAAAGGAAGAAATAGAAAGAAATAGAATGCTATGACTTTTTCAATAATTGCGTGAAGTATGCATCAATCTTTGTGACTAGAACTATGCCTTTTATCTTCAAAAACTACCAGATGATTAATTTGCTAAACCTGTCTGCCAAATTGTTTGGCTTCATTGTTGACTGAAAGGACACAAGAAATGACAGTGAACAAAATCTGGGAAGTGCAGAGTGACTTTATATCCGCTAGGGGGCATGCAGGCCAGGTTTTTGTTCTTCAGCAATGAAATAATGCAAGAAAGAATGAATTGAAAACTGGTTGCCAAATAAGATAAGTTCAGTGTATGATGGAGATAAAATCTGCATAAGAATAAACGTAATGCATAGTGTAACGTTAAGTATGCACCTGGGATTAAGGCAAGGATGTGTGGCATCCCCTTGGTTATTTATTATATTATGAAGAATTAATGTACAAGGAGAGCTAAGCAGAGGTGGATTGGTCCCAGTCCGACCCGGATCGGCCGAACCAGTAGTGGCGGTGGCGGGAGGCTCCACCTACCCACCCAGACACTTCTGTGCATGCACAGAAGCATTGTGCGTATGCACAAGTGTGCACGCAAGCACGAGTGAACCAGTAGCACCAGGATTTGAAACCCACCTCTGGGAGGAAATATTTCTGATCGTCCCTGCCAGCTTCCAAGTGAGGAAGTCAGAAGTCACTCCTGCCCCCACTGTGTTTTTGTCTATTTGTGGTCATTTGGTTTCGCTGTCATTTATTTATTTCATTTTTATCCTATCTTTATTATTATAAATAATGAAGGAGACAATCATACATAATACTCCTATTTCCACTACTACAACATCCCTGTGAGGTGAGCTGGGCTGAGGGAGACCAATTGGCCCAAAATAATCCAGCTGCCTTTTCGTGCCAAGGTGGGATTAGAACTCATCATCTTCTGCCAGCTGCCTAAACCACTTGACCCAACTAGTTCTCATAGACCAATGTTGATGACCCAATGGGGCATGGAGTTGTCTAGTATTCATTAGAAGTGAAAAGTGGGTTGAGAAAATTTCAGAAATACAAATGCTGGTAAAAAATATACTTAGATAGTTTGTTCAGTTGCAATGGACCTTGAGCTTGTTTGGAGGTTCTAGCAGGGGAGCGCAGCTATCGTATACCCTTGACCGAAGATCGGTACACTCCTTCTATCTGGGATGGTCATCCTCTTCCACCGAGTGCGCAGCTTCGGGAGGGATGCACATGGAGCGGTGAGGGAGGAAGGGGACACCTGCCTAGCCAACCAGATCAGCCGAATCAACCCTGGCGATCAATGGGGTGACAGATGTCGCAGCCAGATCGCCCTCACATCACAATTAAGCAATTAAGGTTAGCTCAACAGGAACCTGAGCTGAACGGCATGTTACGCCTCAACCAATACGCGACACAGCTAAATATCGTTCGAAAGTTACCAGAACCAATAGTTGAAAAATGGATCGAAGTTTATTTGCTCTACAAGGAAAACAATCAAAGACAAGATCCCCCCTTTACTGTCCTTGCAGATTTTGTCTAAAAGCAAACAATGGGTTATACCGATTCCCAAGCTCAAGCCTTTCGAAGGCCAGGGTCCCCAGAGAGCAAAAAACGTGTTCCGAACCACGGACCGAGTAACAGTCCCATATGAGATACAAGAAAAAAACACCTTTGTGTCAGTTCACAAAACGCAAATCTCCAACCCTGCCAGGAACGATTCCGACGTGCGACCATCAAGGAAAATTATAGTTAAACCCCCAACCACAAACAAAGACCCATTCTGTCCATTCCACGAGTCTTCCCACCCTTTGAACAAGTGTAGAGAATTTGGAAAGAAACCTATGGAAGAAAGGAAAGCTCTAATTAGGGAGTACAAACTCTGCTATAAATGTTGTGATTCTACAGAACACATAGCCAAAGAATGTACAGCCAAGGTGCATTGTCATCTATGCAAGAGTAGCAGGCACCCTGGCGCCCTACACCCAAACTCTGAGATAATGCATCGTCCAACGGCCCACACCCCTCCACGCAAGGAGGCTCCACAAAATGCCGAAGCGCACCCAGAAACTAACACAGAGGTAAGCATCAGATGAAACTCAATATGTGGTGGCTCTTCAACACCTCGCACGTGCCACAAAATTTGCCTGGCCAAAGTCTACCCTGCCACTCACCCAGAAAAAGTCATGAAAATGTACGTAATCTTAGATGGCCAAAGCACCAGATCGTTAGCGAGGTCAGCATTCTTCGATCTCTTCGACGTCAAAACTGAAGAGACAGGATTTACGATCTCAGGGTGCACTGGATCCCAGCGCACGGTGGGGAGGGAAGTCAACGGATTCTGCATAGAAGCGTTAGATGGGAGTGCACAGTTCCCACTGCCGTCATTACTAGAATGGGATGGTCTACCAGACAATCGCAGTCAGATTGGGACACCAGAGTTAGCAAGCAACATACCTCATCTGAGACACATGGCTAATCACTTTCCTGCCCTAAACCTTGAAGCCAAAATCCTGCTCTTGTTGGGAATGGACGTCCCTGACGCTTTTGCTTGCCATGGAATGGTCAGAGGCCCAAAAGGCTCAAGACAGAACTTGGATGGGTCATCGCAGGAACGGTCTGTGTCGATCGGCTGCAGGTCCCAACCCAGGTGAATGTCTTCACAACTTCCACTCTCAGTAATGGAAGAACATCCCACTTGAAACCATGCCAAGAACACTTCACGACCTCATCGATTAAGCCAGTTTTAGGAGCAACAGTGTTCCAGACCAGCAAAGAATAAAATGACTTAGCCTTGTCGATAGAGGACAAAGAATTTCTGAGGCTCATGAACAAGGACTTTCAACAAGATGCTACCAAGAGTTGTGTGGCTCCACTACCTTTTCGCATACCAAGGCAATGGCTTCCAAACAACCATGAGCAAGCTCTATCTCGCCTTTTCAGTCTTAGATGACTCATGTATAAGAAGCCTACAATGAAAGCTCATTTAGTGGAGTTCATGAACAAAATGGTCCAGAACGGACACGCAGAACTTGCTCCACCTCTGAGAAATGGTGAAGAATGCTGGTACCTGCCATTCTTTGGAGTGTACCACCCACAGAAGCCAGGTCAGATCCGAGTAGTCTTCAATGCCAGCGCACAATTCCAAGGCCTCTCTCTGAATAAAGTCCTGCTCACAGGACCCGACCTCACCAACAGTCTGCTTGGTGTGCTCATCCGCTTCAGGAAGGAAGCCATAGCCATCATGGCCAACATCCAGCAGATATTCTACTCATTCCTTGTCAGAGAAGACCATCAGAACTACTTGCATTTCTTGTGGTTCAGTGACGAGCAACATGAACAGCAGATAGTGGAGTACAGAATGCGAGTGCACGTTTTTGGAAATGGCTCTTCCCCAGCAATTGCCAACTACAGCCTGCAACACACTGCTCATGTGGGTGAAGCCCAATACGATGCAGATGCCAGACAGTTTGTGGAACGGGACTTTTATGTCGACGATGGCTTAAAATCCGTGCCCACCCCAGCAGAGGCCACAGACCTATTAAAAAGAACACGCCAGATGCTAGGTGCAGCCAATCTTAAGCTGCATAAAATTGCATCCAACAGTGAGGAAGTGCTAGCTGCCTTCAATCCTGAAGACCACGCTAAGGGGTTGCAGGAACTTGACTTCAGCACAGATACCCCTTTTATTCAGTGCAGTTTTGGTCTTTGTTGGGACTTTAAAAAGGACATCTTCACCTTCAAATCCCAGCTCAGAAAACTGCTTTCACAAGAAGAGGAGTATTGTCAACCATGAACAGCCTGTTTGACCCCCTAGGGTTCGCTGCTCCCGTAACGATCCAAGGGAGGCTCCTGCTGCGCAAGCTCTCTCAAAACACCAAAGATTGGGATGAGCCACTTCCACCAGAGCAGAAACAAGAGTGGGAAACGTGGCGAGACTCCCTGAGTTGTCTACAAAGTGCTCCGATACAGCGCATGTACGTTCCCATCTCACCTACAGCTGCAAAAAGGAAAGAACTACATATCTTCTCAGATGCGTCAACAAAGGCAATACCAGCCATAGGATACATCAAAGTCTATGGTGGGGAGAATGATGCTTACGTCAGTTTCGTCATGGGGAAGGCGAAATTAGCACCGCAACAAGATCACACTGTGCCAAGGTTGGAACTCTGTGGTGCCGTGTTGGCTGTAGAGCTCGCAGACCTGATAACAAAGTCCATGGACCTTGAGCTGCAAGCCACCACCTTCTACACAGATAGTAAGGTGGTGCTAGGCTACATTCACAATTGAAGCAGGCGCTTCTATGTCTACGTCAGTAATAGAGTAGACAGGATCAGGAAATCTTCTAACCCAGAGCAATGGAGGTATGTTCTGACTAACCAGAACCCAGCAGACCATGCTACACGCTCTGTCCATGCATCTTGCTTGGCAGAATCAACCTGGTGGAAGGGCCCAGAGTTCCTGGCTTGCCCAGACATTCCGATGTCCCAGAGTCCAGAACAATATGAGCTTCAAGACCCAGATAGTGATGCTGACGTACGACCGGAGGTTCCCAACATGGCCACATGTTTGTCAACAATGATAACAGAGGCAAGAAAACTGCTCCCTAACCTCCCCTTTGTCTTATCTCGCTTTGAATGCTTCTCCAGATGGCGATCTCTTGTATCAGGGATGGAGGTGATCATCCGTTTCCTGCATCACAAAACAGGCTCCCCAGTCCACCGCACCCAAGCAGAGAGATCCATTCTACGTAATGTGTAAAGAGATGCATACCCAGCAGAATATGAGTGCCTGCAGGCTAAAAAGCCCCTCCCGAAATCCAGCTCACTTCTAAAACTGAGCCCATTTCTTGACTACTATGGCTTACTGTGAGTAGGAGGGCATTTAGATAAGGCTGAAATGACTTCTAATCTCAAACATCCTATCATCCTTCCAGCCCGTCAACATGTGTCAAAACTGCTGGTCCAGTACCATCATGAGAACGTTCAACATCAAGGCAGACACTTCACAGAAGGAGCCATTAGGGCTGCTGGAATCTGGATCATAGGCGCCAAAAGGCTCGTTGCTACTGTCTTACACAAATGTCTACACTGTCGCAAGCAACGAGGTGCGACACCATGTCAGCTGATGGCCGACCTGCTGCCCGAACGTCTTAGTAC
Organism: Thamnophis sirtalis; assembly: GCF_051295495.1. Taxonomy (NCBI): domain Eukaryota; kingdom Metazoa; phylum Chordata; class Lepidosauria; order Squamata; family Natricidae; genus Thamnophis; species Thamnophis sirtalis. The sequence goes on from NW_028261387.1 coordinate 54,315,530, forward strand.
TGAACCTCCTTTCACCAACGTAGGTATAGACATTTTTGGCCCCTGGTCTGTTTCTGCCCGCCGGACCAGAGGAGGACAAGCTAACGTTGGGCAGTACTTTTCACTTGTCTCAGCATTCGAGCTGTCCACATCGAAGTCATTGAATCCATGTACAGTTCGTGCTTCATCAACGCCCTAAGGCAGTTTCTGGCGCACAGAGGACCGGTTAAGGCATTTAGATCTGACCGTGGCACAAACTTCATAGGAGCCTCCAAGGAATTTAAGATAGGTAAAAATGACTGCCTAGGCCCAGCAATCGAGGGCTACCTGAAGGCCCGTGATTGTGTATGGACATTCAATCCTCCCCATGCATCCCATATATAGCTAATTTAGGAATTAGGAGCTGTCTCCTTTAAGAAACTACCTTATGGGAAATATAGTCCCATAACATATGACCACATCTGTGCTCCCTAATTGGACAGTGGGGTACTCTGCCCGGGAAATTGATTTATTACTGGGCACTCACTGAATCGCCATCGGTACTACCAGAAGCAGCTTTGCACCAGCGGCATGGGTAAGAGGAAATTAATGTCTTTTTACACTACGTGATGGGACAGATCATGGAAAGTCAGAAAAATCTTAACACTGAACTGTAAGTTTTGCTATTAAGGATGCCTGATAATAAACCTGATCTGAAAGATATTTCTAAGCGTGGAGTTAACTGGCTGCCCGAGCAGAACCTCATTGCCCGGGGCAGAACAAGGCATACAAAAATCTCATATTGAAGCAAAGCACCTAGGCAAGCTAGCACCGCTTCTATGAAGCATTTTCTTACACTCAGAAACAGCAAGTACTTTGGCTAGACCAAGCATGTCTCAAGGCAGATTGGTCACATTCCATACTAGCATTTCTCCTGCGTATAAACATAACTGGTTTATGCTTCGTTAATCCCTCTAAGCTACTCATTCTTGAAATTCAGGTAGAATTCAATATCAACAAAATAAAATATTTCTGCCTAATTTCTACAGGCTGTATTTGGTAAACTAATCCTCACAGATAATGGTAGCATGAGCAGTGCTGGAAAAACTTTTGTTAATAGTCCAAGATTCAGTAGTTTAGGACCCCGCTGGATTGAAGCTATTATTACAGGAGGAAAATGTTTCTCTCTGTATCTGTGGAATTCAGTCCTGTGCACTGATTCTTGCTTGACTCATTATCCTGTTTTCTTCTCATACATAAAATGCTTAATGTCCTGTATGCTCAAGGTAAGAATGAATGGGACATAGGACTTGCCTGTTCATGTATACAGTTGCTGGAAGTGACTGGTTGTGGTGCAATGGGAAAAGGTGTGTCCATGGAAAGTGTCTTAGAGGGACAGGAAGGTCAAAGTGGATCCTCTGGAATTTCTGTGGGAAAGGAAGAGAGACAGACAGATCTATTTCAGACATGATTGTCCTTTCATTGTGTCTATGTGTGTTTCTCTGTGTGAGTGGGCGTGCATGCATACACATGCCTCCGAGTCAGTATTTGGCTCCTGAGACTAGTTCCTGCAATTTTCTGGGCAAGGTTTTTCAAAAATGGTTTGCTATTGACTCCTTCCTAGGGTTGATAATGAGTGACTGGCCCAAGATCATCCAACTGACTTTGTGCCTAAGGCTGGCTTAGAGATCACCATCTCTGGTTTTTAGCCTGGTGCCTTACTACCTTACTTCACCAACTACAATGAAGTTATAATTCTACAAAAATAAAAAGAGATGTTTTGAATTGACATTTTTTTAAAGCAATTGCATTTTAAATGATAATCTTTAGATGTTTTTTCCATAGGGAAATTTGCACCCTTGGATGAAATTCAGTACAATCTCTGTTATTGTACAGTTTTTAGGACAAGGTCCCCATAGGTGGGTAGACTAATACCATCAGGATGAGCTGTTTCTCCAATAACCTGGACCCATTCCACCAAGGGCTTTAAAGGTGATGACCAATACCATGAATTGGATCTGGAAGCAAACTGGCAGCCAGTGCAACTCACAGAACAGTGATATAATGTGGGCCACCGTAGATGTCCCAAGAACTATCCATGCAGCTGCATTTTGTACCAGCTGAAGCTTCTGGATACTTCTCAAGGTATTGGAGCCAAGGTGGCGCAGTGGTTAAATGCAGCACTGCAGGCTACTGCTAGATCAGCAGTTCAGCGGTTCAAATCTCACCGGCTCAGGGTTGACTCAGCCTTCCATCCTTCCGAGGTGGGTAAAATGAGGACCCAGATTGTTGGGGGCAATATGCTGACTCTCTGTAAACCGCTTAGAGAGGGCTGAAAGCCCTATGAAGCGGTATATAAGTCTACTGCTATTGGACTACATTGCAGTAGTCCAAATATGAAATGACCAGGTTTGAGTGTCTGAGCGCAAGCACACCTGATCCAGGAAACGACACAATTAGTGCACAACATAAAATTGTGCAAAACCTTTCCTAGTCACAACTGCTACCTGACAAGATGGCTTCAGACATCTTGGCACATCTGTGGAATCCCAAATCTGAAACTTCCTGGGATTCCAGCCAGTTGAAAGTTCATGATCTTATCCCCATACCCATAAATCCATCACATGGTCCAATCTTCTCCACCCAGCTGGTTCCGGTCAGGCACAGAGGTGCAGAGACAAAAGATGACCTTGGGCTTCTAGAAAAGAATGACAACAACACATTCTACAATTCTACTCCTTTCTATTCCCCCCTCCCAACTACTACACTAATGAAACAGCATAATGAAATAAGAGAGTGTGGCAGGCCAAAGATCCTAAAAGGAATATAACTGCAGGCCTGATACATTGATTTCTCCGTGAATCATTTTAAGAGATTTCTTCAAAGGAAACCATAACTGCAATTCATGGGATAGTTATAACCAAAATTGCTTGGATAAGCCATTCAGCAAGATTATGATGTAAATGCTTAAAAGGCCAATATTATTTTGGGGGTGTATTAAGCCAGAATCACTGAAAATAATGGTCTCACTCTATTTATGATCCAGCTGAAATATTGGGTCCAGTCTTGGGCACCACAAAGGGGCACAAACTGACATTCACAAATTGGTATGAGGTTTAAGAAAGGTTGTTAAACTGGGGAAGAGATTGGAAATCAAACCCTTTGAAACAACTTGATGTGTTTACCTGGATTTTATATAGTAACACTTACCGTGTTAAGATATAAGGGAATGATAGTCTTATTCTTTCTTATCCCAGAGGAAAAAACCAGAACCTTGTATAACCTGAAACTATTGTACACAAAGCTAGATTAGATATTAGGATAAGGCTGTCAGCCAAAGGAATCTGCTGCCCTATAAATGTGTTCCCCAGGCATCTTCAAACAGGCTGGAAGGTTGTTAGCCCAAAATGCTTTAATAGAACTCACACCAAGCAATAGGGTTAAGCTATATGAACTTCTGAATCTCTGAACTTATAATCAAGATGAACAGCTCAACTATATAACATGACAATGTAGCAACATTGGATAGTGTATTGCAGTGTTTTTCAACCTTTTTTGTGCAAAGGCACACTTTTTTCATGAAAAAAATCACGAGGCACACCACCATTAGAAAATGTTAAAAAAAATTAACTCTGTGCCTATATTGACTATATATAAAGTAATTTTCCCACGGCACACCTTACGCTATGTCACGGCACACTAGTGTGCCGCGGCACAGTGGTTGAAAAACACTGGTGTATTGGAATATTGCAAGAAATGCCACAAGTCAGAAGTAGTAGGACCATAAAATAGACAAACAATAGGAAATTAACAGGAATCAATAGGAATTCAAACAAACCTCTGCCACAAAACACCCCAGAGTTAACAATTCTTGATAAGAAAGACAAAAAAGTCTGGATAGTGGATACTGCAGTATCTTGAGACAGTAGAATAAAAGAGAAGGAATAGAGAAAATCACAGAATACAAAGACAAAATAAACACTGTGGCAAGATAAAGCAAAGATCTTTGCTCTATTTTATTATGTGCCTTGGTTGGTACCCAAAATATCTAGAACACCACTTGAAAATCACTGTCATTGAGAAAATCACCATCAATTGATCGAAGGAAAAAGCTTTGCTTGGAATACCTTACGTGTTGCAATAATACCTTTAACACTATCAAACAACATCTATTCCAGGTCTTTCAAAAGGTTTTCCTATGTGAATAAACATTAAAAATAATAACTTACATTGAAGTGTTACAATGCCATATTTATTTACACAATATTGCTTTCAATATTTGATGTCTGAAAAAGGATGTTCAAATCCTCACTCTGTTTCTTTGCATTGGCCTGAGCAACAAGGACTATGCAACTAGAACCAGGTCAGGTGTCCTGAATCCAAAGACTACTTATTGTCAAATCACAACTTAATCAACTTAATCTTTTTCATGATAGTATGAACCATTGGGATGTATAGTTTATTACGTTCCTTACCATTGCAAGTCTCCTCAATTTCAAGAGGAAATTAAAACCAGAATCATATAATGCCTATTGGGAGATAGGTCCCATAAAATTCAACAGGATTTGTTTCTGGATAAATAGACAGGGAAAACATTAAAACAAAATCAAGATGGCAGATCACACAGTCATTCCATCTTGACTCTTTTACCTCATCCCCCACTCCCCACATACATATAAAGAGGCTGATTTAATATTTGTTTGGCTCATACTATGATAGCTGTGGGATCTGAAAAAACTTACTAGGTCATGGAGTAATGTCAGTTTAAACAAACTAAGGCAACTAAAATTATTTTTCTTTTCTTTTTTTAAAAAAAATAGTTTTTATTAAACATTATTACCTTTAAAAACAGAAAGAAAAATACAAGAAAAGACAAAACATACATAATAATATAAAGTAAATATACAGCCTTTTGTATCGGCATTCATTAGTTATACATTTTTTTAAAGCGTAAAACACACAGATACAAATACAATTTTAAACATACAACCCCTCCCCCCCCCCCCGCGGTGACAGTCATTCACAGCCCAACTTTTTTCTTTTCTTCCTCATTGTTAGGTCTCTAAGCCACATCTTCTCATTACAAAGTTCAGGGATCTATTACAATACCCATGTTCACTTTTAACTTTCCCCATTTTAAGTCCCTGCTGTTCTCCTTGTCGCCCACATATACCATAAGTTCCAGCTAAGATAATGTTCCGTTTCTCCTAAAATGATTTTTCTGAATTGTTTTACTTTTTTCTTTTTATTTAATTTTTGGTTAAAAATTGATTAGTTTATAATTCTTTGATTTTTTTAAAAAAGTGTAAACTGGGTGGGAAAGCTTAGCATTCAGAAAGGCGTAAACTAAATTCAAAACCTACAGCAATTTTAGAATACATTTATAGGAGTCTGTCTCCAAACAACAGAAGAGAATTGTTCTCAATTACTTGTGTATTTCTTCTCCACTCCATTTACACCTCTCCAATTTTCTGTTTAAGATAGGATATATGTATTTCCCAACCACCACCACATTTAAGCTCACAATCCTATAGTAAATTAGATATTGAAGAAGAATATGCTGATCTGAAGTTGAGTCCATCCTGTCTTAACTGAATTATTATGTTATAGTGGCTCTCTACCGAAATTGAAATATTCCAGCATTGCATCAGATAATACTTTTTTTTCCTGAAGCATTTTGTGCTTCCCATTATATCAGAATTATGATGTAAATAAAAGCTGGAAAATTCAGTGATGAAGGGAATTTTTGATCTTAAAACTAAACATCCTTCCTCAAAGAAAAAAATCCACCTTAACTGTCTCTGAAGTGAGGCAGGATGAAACGTGATGTAATATGCAAAGGAAAAACTAATGCAACTACATGTCAAACTACAAAGGCTAAGGAGACAGAGATTGCACAGGACATTATTCTTACATCATCCTTCTCAGTTGGTGGACTAACATTGACAGGACAATGTAGGTGTCACGCCTAGGAAGGAAACTGTGCAATAATCTAACATTCTAATCCTTCCTCAGGAAAACAGGATGTAGAAAGCAGGTATCACGCTGATTCAGCAAAAATAGCAACTGCACAATAGCAGAATCAAATTCATGTATGCTTCATGTAAATTTCAGAATCACATTTAGATCAGGGCTGTCAAACTCACCACCTGCGGTCCAGATGCTTCACAGCTGGCCACGCCCATGCCCAGTTTAGCAAGGAGAAAAAAATCATGATACGTCATGTGACAATGCCATGATGACATGAGTTTGACACCCCTGCCTTAAATGGATGCTCTACCTTCTGTATCAAATGATAAATTTGGCCAGTATTCCATCACTCAGGCTGGGGGGTGAAAATTTACACCCCTCAGACAGGGCGCGCAACTTGGGAGTCCTCCTGGACCCACAGCTGACCTTAGAACATCACCTGTCGGCTGTGACCAGGGGGGCATTTGCCCAGGTTCGCCTGGTGCACCAGTTGCGCCCCTACCTGAACCGGGAGGCACTCGCAACAGTCACTCATGCCCTTGTGACCTCAAGACTGGACTACTGCAATGCGCTCTACATGGGGCAGCCTTTGAAGAGTATTCGGAGACTACAACTCGTCCAGAATGCAGCCGCGCGAGCGATTGTGGGTGCACCTCGGTACACCCACGTTACACCTATCCTCCGCGAGCTGCACTGGTTACTGATCGGTCTCCAGATATGCTTCAAAGTGCTAGTCATAACTTATAAAGCCCTTCATGGTATTGGACCTGGGTACTTGAGAGACCGCCTTCTGCCAATTACCTCCCACAGACCCATTAGATCGCACAGGGTCGGCCTTCTCCGGGTTCCGTCTACCAGCCAATGCCATCTGGCTACTACCCGGGGGAGGGCCTTCTCTGTAGCAGCTCTGGCCCTTTGGAATGAACTCCCCGTGGAGATTCGGACCCTCACCCCTCTCCAGGCCTTCCGGAAAGCCGTCAAAACCTGGCTGTGCCGGCAGGCCTGGGGTTGATGAGTTCCCCTCCCCTCTCGACTTGTATGGCCGTATGACTCTTGTGTATTTTAATTATATGTATTGTGTTTGTATCCCCTTTCCCCTTTTGAGTTGTTCACCGCCCTGAGTCCCTCCCGGAGAGAAGGGCGGCATACAAATAAATTAAATCTGAAATCTGAAATCTGAAATTCAATATTCAGCATGTTCGGAGGCTGTCTGTTTATATGTTTCATTCTGAACTGAGCTCCTCAAATATGAACATAAATACAAGAATACCACCAAATCTGTCCATACTAAACATCTCTTTGCAGACTTCTTATTCATAAAGCCGAATGGCATGGAATTATTTTTAAATGATTGCTGTTGGAATTGAATATTCTAGTAGTTTAACTGATAGCAGGAAAGTGGCAGGTAAGGTAGTATTATTGGTTGACCACAATATCTGGAGCATATTGCCAACCCTTGGATATGCTGGCTGGGTTGAGAGAGTTCCAAAGGAGACCAAAACAAAGGAAACCAGGGCTTCTATTTCTTCAGAAAATTACTTCAAAAAGATACTCTGCTCAAGGTTTTGTCATGACACTCTATTTTTGGTAGCATGATTTGTTCTTGATACAAATATTAGATCGGAAGACTGTTTATGCCATAATTCCTGAACTGTTGTATTCATTTCTAGTAGTACAGTAGTTTAGTAGGGACCCTTCACATCAAGAGAATGGATTTTTGTATATAATATCCTGGAATATCCTGGATAATTTGAATTGAAGTCCAACACTTTATGATCTCAGATATGCCAGTTAAGAAAAGGCCAACCAAAGACATAGCTTTATCTTTTCCTCTTTAGTATATTCTTCAGTTAATCCTTTCACTTTATGATCTGAATTCACATCTCTTAATATACTGCAGCTCATATGTTTGGCCTAATTATTCTGGGGCCACCCTAGACATAAATTTTAATAGAGATTGTACAAATTAAGTTAAATGGTATAAATCTGTTACACTTCCCTAGATTTAGAAATTATGGTGTAATTATTAGCACTTTTAAAAAATCCATATATTTGCACCAGGTTGACATTTCTCAGATTAGTTAATTAATAAAATGCAAATATTAAAGGACTGGAATATCTTTGTAAGACAGGAGAAATATGTCCACAAATATTTAAGAAATCTGGTATATTATTGGGGGAATAATAAAGCAGGCATTAGCTCATGATAATGGAAGAGCTTATTGCACTGAATTTCTTACTAGAGTTGGGACATATATATATGTTAAAAGTGAGATTGCTAGCTGGCCATTGGTGATATGATTCACTGAAACTGTTTCATCACTTTTCTTTCCTAACTTTAAATTTGTCAAAAACAACTCCTTTTATCTTTCTCATCACTAAAAGTGAAGAACCTTAGCTATTTTTAATCCCCAGTATCTAAAGGTTGCTAATTGTATACTCAGGAGATTTGCTTTATATTTTAAAATAATCCCTATACACTTGAAGCACTCTTCTATTGCATGTTTGCCTCAACACAGATTTCAGAATAGAGTATTATTAAAGCAGCATTATTATTATTATATTATTTTATTAAATCTATTGTGATCACCTGCTCCAAAAGACTCTATAGCACTTTCAAACAACAAGACTTTCAATTTCATAGTCCTTCTGAATTAGGTTAAGCATACTGTATATAGAACTGATCCGGCAGACAAATGCTATGGTTACTTTAAGATCCCTTCAGGCATCAGACTACTATTAGAATGATTATGCTTGGTTGTTTAGTTAGCTAGATGTTTAACCTGGATATGGCTTTTTGTCCACCTGTTAAGTCCTTCCCAATGATCTGGGATAGGCAGATATTGTTGTTTGATGGTGTTAAATGTATCATCATACAATTTAAGCTATTCCAAAGAAAGCTGTCGTTTTCAATTGACTGATAATAATTTTGTCAATGCCAGTGGTATTCAATGGAACCTATTAGTATTGGCACTATCTTTCCTGTCTTTTGCCAGGGATTCTACTTCTATTTGCAGGTCTTTATATTTTGTATTTTTGTTCAACTTTTTCTTTTCTATTCTGCTGTCTCCATGTATTGCAACATCCATTATTTTGTTTTTCTTATTAAACATTGTTAACTCTGGAGTGTTATGTTGCAGGTGCTTCTCTATATGAATTCTAAAATCCCAAAGGCCTTTGGCTCCTTTATTTTCTAATATTTAGTTTATTTTGTGGTCTCACCCAGAGCTAGGTTGCTGCCGGTTCAGCTGAACCGGTAGTGGCGGTGGCAGGAAGCTCTGCCCACCCGCCCAGGCACTTCTGCGTGCACACATGAGCGAACCGGTAGTAAGCCAGTTAGCAACCCACCACTGGTACCACCACTTCTTGCTTGCAAGCACGTGGTATTTCTTGCAATATTCCAATGGAACATAGTTCCTCCTGTGTCATGCCATTGCATGTAATCAGTCTTGTGATCTTCTCTCAGTTAGCTAGATGGTCCACTGTTTCTTCAGCTTCTTTGCAGAGATGGCAGAGATTGCTATTCTTTTTTATGTACAAGCCATGTAATTCTTTGCCTTGCCATGTCTCTTTTGTATTCTTCAGTTGGCATTATAAGCTAGCTTGGTTTATTTGGTGTACCAATTTCTGTGCATCTTCTTCACAGTCCTTTACTTATTTTTTCCAATGCCCTTTCGTTCTTCAACTGTCTAGTGTACTTACAAGATTTCACACCCATCTAACTTCTTTGGTAAGTAGAGTCTGTCAGTATTGTTGTGTGGATGAAGGGCGTGATTCATTGTTATTATTTTTTGGATCTTCCTACATAGCTTCCTACACGTAACACACCTGGTCTTCATACGCACTGAGATTTTCCCAGGAGCCTAGGGTGTCATAATATATTATTAATAATACTATCTATTCACAACAATGTGAACTCACAGCTGCTAGTTCTTTAGCTGGCATTGGCCTTCATATGCATCAACTTTCTCCAAGAATTTAGGATCTTGTAATGTACAGTATTGACACAATATATGTGTGTACAGTAGTGTAACCTTTTGCAATTGACAGATGGAAATTTTGTCACTGTGCAGGTTTTATAAGTGCTATCCAAGATACTTTGGTATGGCACCCAGTGTGCTGATAACCACTGGGACCGCCATGGCAAGTTTACAATTAATCCTTCAATTTAGATTTTCAAATCCTGATACTTGTGATCTTCTTCAATTTGTTGTCCAGAATTATCCACATTTTACTCTTTAATTACAGTTATAGAAGGTGTGTTATCAGTCTGTTTTCAGAAATTCCACAATATTTTAACTTGCTATTTTAAAATATTTTTTCAATTCTATGTTGTCATCACTTTTTCATTACTGGCACATGGTAATTTTTATAGATATTCCAATGAATCATTTTGGTGACTTATGTCATTGTTTATAATCAGTTTGTGCTATATTTTTGCACGTATATGTTCTATTCTGCTTTTTTGCACAGTCAGCAGTTTGAATAATTGATTTTTAAATTTTGATCTGGAGTGCATTAGTTCAAATAATTATTCTCCCACAGCCAAAATTAAGTCTTCAATTTCTTTTTTTTAATGTTACAGTTGTAAGACATTGACATTTTATCTTTATCGAGCTTCCCCTTGATCTTTTGTAGAAATTGATTAGCTAATGCTTTTCCTTGCCAGCATTATGTTTGGGTTTTTATTACATTATTTTGATATTCACTTTTTATTTCCTATACATTTAGTAAGTTCCAATTACATCAAGGCTTGTTCCTTGCTGTGTTTTACACATTCAGCCAATGCACACATCCCTTCTTCAACAATTTGTTTGACTTGAAGTAAACCTCTGCCTCCATTTCTGTGAAGCAGGTATAATCTATTAATATCACTCCCTTTTTATGACCCTGTAATCCCTTAATTTGGTTATAAGGCATAATGAATAGAGATCAGGTTTTTTTTGTTTTTCAATCCATACTATGCAGCTCAAATTGTGTCCAATTGATAATTCCATCAGTGTATCATATCACAGGTATGGTCCAGGGATTGATAGCTTTGATGGTGTTCCTACTACTGTATCTTTAACGATTTCTTCACTTTTGAGATGTATTCTTTACTAATCATATTTTTAATTTGTCCAATTAATTTGTTATGGTTGATACTACCAAAATGTCCAGATACCTTTATGCTATATCCTTATAGTTCCTGATGGTTTGGCCATTCTGCAATTCAACACCACTAGCTTTGCAATATATTAAAATTAATTACAAGTACAAACTGGTTATGACATCATGTGATACAAGGGGCCAGACATAAGTATTAGATGATGACTTTTGCTAAAAAATCTTAATCTTATTGTCTGGATTTATATGAGTTTGTATCATGGTTTAATAATTCTTCAAAGATCAAACCCCCCAAACTGCACAATTCTTCCAGAAATGAAATAGAGAAACTAAAATATGAAGATATGAGAACATACGTTATTGCAAGATCCAATCTGGGTCAGACAGTGGCACCAGAGGTTTAGTCTTCTTTGGATTCATTCTGGAGCCCATCCTCAGGGAACATCTGTCTAGCAGAGTATTCCCTGAGGATGGCTCCAGCATGAGTCTGAAAGCTTGGAAACTCAACCTCTAGTTCCAGTGACTGATCCAGATTGCATCTTACAACATTATCCCTTGTCACGTATGTTTGCCTTCATTTGTGACATTTTTCAGAAAACAACTGAAGTGATTTTATAAAATTGGAAACTTTAAGAAAATTCTGAAAATTCTGGCCATGTTTTGGTATTTTTATATATTCTCTACTTTGAAGAGTTTACATCTATTCATATTTTGTTCACCACAGATGTTTGAACATCAATATCCAGTGCTGACTGGCACCTAAGGTTTTTCAACATGAACACACTTCAACTTCAAGTACACCAAATTAAAAGATGTATTATAAATAATAAATCTACTGTGAATATTTTATCTAGTTTGTGTCCCATTTGTTCATTAAATTTTTTTTTAAAGCAGTCCAAATCATAAAATAAAATGACAATTTCGCTCTAAAAGAATCCAGTATAAAACAGTAACAAAATAAATGTTAAAAATTCTTCCATAACATAAATATTTTCAGATATTCTATCAAAAGGAAATGATGGCTTGACAGATTTGTACACCGAGAAGAATATTTGTAATCAATGGTTGAAATGAAGAGTTTTTGGTGCTCTCTGAGATTGGTTGCGTCCTTGAAAACATTTAATTACCCAAACTAGGTAACAAATCATTTCCCAAAGAGCACCAAGGACTTCTCAGATCTACACATATTTTTCTCAATCCTCATAGCAGCCTTCAGAATATGAGTAGCCAAAAGGAGAATAGCCTTGGTTTATTACTACCACTGATATATTCTCCTCGCCTCAAATGCCCATAAATTGTTTTTGATGTATTTGAAGTTTTGTTTCATATACATAGAAATACTATTAGGAAACAGGATGAAAATGTCTGTCAGAAATAAGATGTCCCTTAAATCCTCTTCTGCATACATGAGAATTCAACCTGATCAGATTCTTCATTCAACTACATAGAAATATTTACTTATTTTCAAATTGATGCAGAGCTTCCCTGGAGCTTGTGGTTCAGCACAACAGAATTGCAGCTCTGAGGGGAAAGGAGATGTGGGAACTGGGCAAAGAACAGGCTCAGAAAGGTTAGCCATCTCATGAGTTGCACATTTGAGCTAGACCGGAGGATTACATGCTAGGCTAATTCAGATTCCAGACTACACAAGATTAATTGGTTTCTGTTTAAATCAATGTTGTCTTTACCTTTAATGGGGTTCCCATAGTGGGGTAGTGGTAGAAACTTAGTAGATTGTACCATGACAGCACACCATTTGATTTTCATGATGTAAATTGATGTCACAATCTTACAGCCTACCTTTAGAAAGGGAAGTGGTAATAATTTTAATAGATGTAATAGGCAAAAGGCATGGGAAAAGGTATTGGTTTCACCTTATGAAACCAAGATCATCCTGAAATGTCAGAGGAAGCTCCTGGAACCCAACTTATTCAATGAAATGGAACAATTGTAGGGTCTGGGATCTAAAAGATGTTCAGGCCAGATTTATGAATTTCACATATCAAGGAAGTCTAGGAAATGGATATTTTACCAGAAATCTGCTTTAAACTGCCACAGTCAAAAACTATTTTTTCTTCATTTCATATAGTTAAATTTAACATGCAAATAACAGGAATTCTGCAAAAAATAAAATATTCACAACAACAAGGAACAAGTTTTGATTTTGGAAAAACAAAAACAAGTATAGCTTCCATAAGTACTAAATGGCTTAGATAAAACCTAATAAAGGCATGGGGATAAATCCCACTAACTGAACCCCTCTCCATTCCAGCTATCTGTGAAACATAAATCAACTAAGCAGAATTGCATTCTACTGATAATGATCACATTTAGTGAGAAATTTTGGCATATAATATAGGTAATGTTCTTTTTAAAAGTTTAGGTGTTCTATCAATAGATTGAATAGTTGTCAGGAAGCAAAGCAAATAGCAGTCTGTGGGTTTTGCAACTAGGCTTTCAATCATGTCAGAAAGGATGTGCATCCTTTTATTTGTATATGATGTCATATATGTTTTCCATAAGGAAGCTCTGGGGTACAGCAGCTTTTTAGAAATATACTTTTTTTATTTATTATGAATTGCTCTTCTTTTCTTTACATCAATTTTTACAGAAATCTATATTATCTATTTTCATATTATCTATAAGAATCTAATAATGTGACAGATCTATCGGTTGTGTTTATATCATGAAAGTTTCTAATATAGTCTCTAACAGAGTTCTCAACCATTCCCTTGTAATTAGTTGTATGTTTAATACCTGTGGCGAGGGAATGGTTATACTGTGCTAATAGTAAAATTTCCTGGCTTCTGATATATTTGAATCTTAGATCTTAGATCAATGAAAAGCTTCTCATTTTTTTGTTTCCACTTTGATATATACATTATTCCATTTAGCATGTGAGAAATATACCAAAGACATGATTCAAACTGTTTTAATTAATTTTCCATTTTTTACTATTGTATTTATATAAAATGTTACCATTATTTTTTTTAATCTACACATTTTTGCTATATTCTGATAGTCCATCAAGTCCAGAAGTGGTATTCAGTAGGTTCTGACCAGTTCTAGAGAACTGGTAGAAGAAATCTTGAATAGTTCAGAGAATTGGTAAATATCACCTCTGACTGACCCTGCCCCCATCTATTCTCTGCCCTCCAAGTCCAAGCTGATCGGGAGGAAATGGGGATTTTGCAGTAACCTTCCTCTGTGACGCCCACCAAGCCATGCCCACCAAGCCAAACCACGTCCACCAAGCCATGCCCACAGAATCAGTAGTGAAATTTTTTGAATCCCAACACTGATCAGGTCCATATCAGTGTCTTTTTGAAACAAAGATGCAATTTTAAAAGCTTTGCTTTGATTCTACCAGATTATTTTTATAGCTATTACATGAGATGTTAATTAGTTTAAATAATCTTTAAATAAAAACTTAGTTTTTAATTTAAAACTTAGATGGGGTAGATATATGTAGTTTTATGTGATGATATAATGGCTCCCATTGTTTATTTGCAGATACTAATGTTTTAAAATTGAAGCTATTCCTTTTTTTTGTTCTTAATAACCTTCTTAATATTTTTTAAAATATAAGGTGACAAATTATTTACAGTAAAATCAATTGTTCCCCACATGAACAGCCTGAAGTATAATGTTTAGATTTCATATTTTAAAAATCATTAATACACATTCCTGTGTGATCTATTTTTTCCAAATTTTGAAATAGCAGTAGACTTAAGCAAAAGAGCAAAAAAAGAAAGAAAAAGAAAAAACAAAAAAACACCACTACCACTTTCATCATTATCATTTACCTTATGTCATCTGCTACTTACTCATGACTCTAGAATTTTTTTGGATTTTGGTTTAGGGAAACTCTTTGAAATATGCAAATGAAACACTAGAGAGAAAATGAGAATAGAGCTTTAAACTCCACCCACACTCAGGTAAAGAAAATTTCCTGTAAAGCCTATATATATATAAAGGACTAAGACAGACAGATAGAACTACACATGACTGCAAGTCAGAACAAATAAGTCTCTAAGGTAAGCATTAGAAATAATGTCTTAAGTTAATATAAAATATAAAGAAATCATATTTTATACTACTGATATCATTAATACCTGAGTGATTGAGTTTTGAAAGGTGAATTAAGTAGTAATTTAAATATATTTTTAGTAAAAAGGATAAATCAAGAACAGAAAAAATTTATATTCACATTAACTGGACAAAATGTGCATGTCACTATATCAAAGTGGAAATGATACCCTAACCTAACCTGATGGTGGATCAAGGATGTATAGAAATAAATGTATATGTACTTTTAAAGTACAAACAAAGCATTCTGATATTAAATACTGCTCTTGAATTAACCGAATGGGGAAATTTATGAAATTTCACAAATTTAAAAAATAGAAAACAATTTAGGATACACTGTAATTCTTTATATAATTTACCTTCAACTTCCATTGAATTTAATGGATCAATTTATATGAATGCACTGTAAACGCATTAGAGAACATCCCTAATTTTTCAGAGTACCATTTTGGGTAGCAGATATTTGGGCTATTTTATACAATTCCTTCTAAGATTTTTGTTGTTATTTAGAGTTGTTAAAAATTATACTTCCAGGTTAGCAGACCATTGAATAATTTGTATCTTTTTTACAGCATCATTTGCAATTGTCAAACAAGGATGGATGTCAGACCATTTGTCTGCCTTGTTCTTTCATTTCTTTTTGCTGAGCCCATGACCCCAGAAGGCAGAAGCCTCAGCTTTGGGCAATGTGAAGTGAATGGGGTATCTTTCCGGGAATTAAGAGATCACTTCACTGCAATTAAAGATGATGTTGTAAGTACCATTCTAAATTAGTGTTTTGTTGAAGTAATTTTTCTCTTGTATTTTTGATATGCTAATCACATGAAAAAAAATGATGGAAAAAACTACAGGAGCACTATTGTTTAACTGAAGTGAGGGATATTCAACCTTTTTGAAGTTGAAGGCCCTATTGCTTAAATAGAATATAGTTGGCACTATAATATAGTGTTTCCTGGAGAAGTAAATCCAAGAGATGGATGGGAACATTTTTCTTCACTTTCCCAAATTCAGCATTCATTAATTCATTTTCTACCTTTCTTATACATCAACTACACATGCATAGTATCTATCCATAGTATGTATAAACAGCCAATGGTTTTTCCTTTTTTGATTTTTCTCTCTTACAAAGGTAAACCTATCCATTCATATACACCTAAACCCTATATTCCCATATCTCTTCTCTAATACCTTCGATGTCCCTCAGCCTCACTACCATTTAGAAGATCCTGTTTGACTAAATTCAATTTTGTTGTATACATGCTGTACAATGACAATAAAGGCTATATGATAGATTCCCAAATTCAGTCTCTGATATTAGCAGGGAAAATAATCTCTGGTAGAGGAAAGACTTATATACGGCTTCAAAGTGCTTTTACAGCCCTCTCTAAGTGGTTTACAGAGTCAGCATATTGCCCCCAACAATCTGGGTTCTCATGTACTTTCTATCAGCCCTTCTATCAGCACCTAATAAATGCTAAGGAATATTGCTATCCTGACCTTATGTGACCCTCACTTTAATTTTATTAATTACTACAGTTAATGAAGGAGTTTGTTCCAATAATCCAATTAAGCACTTTTTCAACTTCAGTTATTTCTTCAATGATTTATTTTCCCCCCAACCTAGGATATTTACGAATGATTATTGATCAGAAAAGGAGTGGTATAATTAAAGAGGCTGAAACATAGAGAGTAGGATTTTGGATATTTCTGTATAAAAATCTTCATTAACCTGCACACTTTAGCGTTCATCTCCCATAATATCATATCAGAAAATCCATTGACCATGTTTGTTTAGAGATTCCAGAATTTACAAAGTTGAGGAAATACTTTGAGAAGGGCTACCTTATTGGATACTGATAAAAACTACTTATAATCATTCCAGATCTTGGCATGGAATACTTTGCAAGGATACTTGCAAGGATATAAACTAGACATAAAATAAAGTACCTATTCAGTGTATAGGATATCATCGCTTAAATCAATGCTATTAACCAATCACCTACTAAATGCTTTCTTTGTTGTCATTATTTTACTACTATTCAACATCTCCTGAAATGTAATACTTTTTATGGTAGTAAAACTTCTGTAATAAAACAATTAGCTTCTATTATAATATTAAAATGAGTTGCCAGGAATTTTAATGAATTGTCTTGATTTTCTTTGCTGTTCCCTCCCTCTCCACCTTTATTGCTATCTCTATCATACTACACCGAACTGCAGAATAAGGCTCTATAAATCATGGACTGAGGGTGATTCAAAGTGAGAACCCTACTGACTAGGGATAAAAAATGCCAAGTCAATCCAAAGCATTATAAGTATCAAATATTTTACTTTAGCAAAGATCCTAAAATTAACCATAGTAGAAACAAAACGAAGTATATGAGGATTCTATGGTTCATCCCCCCCCCCCAAATAATAAGACTTGTATTTAATACTTCTGTTTCCATTCATACTGATTTACTTTCTAAATGATTTTTTCATTTATTCACCTAATTTATCTTCTTTTAATTGCAGCAATCCCAAGATAAGAGAACAGATATAAAATTGCTGAAGGAAAGTATCCTACTGAATGTTTCGGTAAGAATACCTTTTTTTAAAATGCAAGAGTGCTCTCAATTGTTTGCATGAAAGTCAAGAATACATGGCAAGGCCAGCTGTGTACAGAAGGGAATTTAGTTTAAATATATTATATATGAAAATTATGTATATTTCCTCATAAGTAAATAATCTAGTAGCAGCCACTTAGTTTGTACAAGTGTAGAAGGTGACTGCCTAATTGCATTTCTCTCATTTAACTATCCTTTTATTTCAGATAATTCCATACATCTACATTTAGTAGACATTTGTCCAGATATGACTTTTATTTCTTCAGTTTTAGCATGAATTGTTAGTAAGAATAGGTAGTCCTGTTAAGCAATAACATTCCTCCATAAGTAGCTCTAGAGCTTGCTATGTTATACTCTAAACTGTCCTTTTATGTGACATATTTAAGATTAAAAGATAAAAGAAAAATTGGTATAAGTTTGCATATTCTATTGCATATGAATCTAAGTCAGCTCAATAGCTGCTATAGAATCTATATTAAGGATATGTGGTTGGCTTCCCAAACAACAAATATAGTTGATAGCTGATATAGATATATAGGTAGATTAATGAAAGTGGTTGGTGGCCTGCCTCAATTCATAACTCATTACCCTTATGCAAGTCATAATGTAAACTGTTGGACTTCACACAACTGAATAAACTGAAGGTTTATAAAGAATTCTACCTTTGTTGATGGAAACAGCTGACCATCTTAGCAAAAAAGCACCAGTGGTTAGTGCTGTAGATTTCCATGTGAGTTTGAAACAGTGAAGGGCTTAAATTTTGTTGCGAACTTACCATTGGGGAAAAAAGTAAATAGCTCTAATGGAATTGTAATTGCTTTTGTTCTTGTTTTTAGACTTCAGAGAGTTGCTGCTTACTCCGCCACCTGCTGAGGTTTTATGTTGAAAATATATTCAGGAACTACAATGTAACAAGTAACATACTTAGAAGGAAAAGCAGCATTTTAGCTAATGCTTTCCTCAGCATTAAGACAACGCTGAAACAATGTGTAAGTATGACATACAACTCTGATTTTCTGTGCTATTGAAAGCCATGCAAATGATGTCTACAAATACATATTTAAAAGTTATACAAATACACACACACACACACACAGATTTCTCTAATCATTGTTTCTTTTCTCTTTATATTTTTCTAAAACCAGCATGATCAAAACAGATGTTCCTGTGGGCAAGAATCACATAAGAGATACAAGTTATTACTGGAAGAATATGCCAAGGTAAAGGGACTGGGGGATTGGTTTTTCCTCCTGTTACTATTTTAGAAAAGGACATGGATAGCAAAATTAAGGAATTTCAGCTCACTGTTTTATGTGCATTCAATTCTGCTTACTCAGAATCTGAATCTTTGATCCATCTGGATTGCAGATGGTTGTACAAAAGGAAAGAATCCAGATGATTTATAGTAAATCAGCAAGGAATTTTGACTTTGATATTTAAACAACATAGACCACAAAATGTCCTTCCCAAAATCAACTAATAAGCTACCTCCCACCAAAAAAAAACCCTAACCTGAACAAAAGATAGACTCCACCCGAATAAAAAATAAAAACATGAAAAAGAATAGCGTGTGTGTGTCAGTGGTGGGTTTCAAAAATTGTTCGAACCTACTCTGTGGGTGTGGCCTTCTTTGTGGGAGTGGCTTGCTGCCCATGTGACCAGATGGGAGTGGCTTGTCGCCCATGTGATCGGATATGAAGATGCCGACGACACTTGTTAGAACCACCTTAAATTACCTCACACACAGCACTGGCATGCATAAGAATATGATGTAAACTTGTTTTTTAAAAGGCATCTTTGGTTTGCATTAAAACAACTTTAACACACGCAATGTTCTGATTGCACCACAAACTCAGTAGTCATCCTTACTGAGTTTTATAAATATGAGCATGATAGTGTAGAATAATCATATCCAAGGACCAGTGATGGGTTTCAAAAAATTTTCGAAGCTCTTCTGTAGGTGTGGCCTGCTTTCCGGGTCCACTGGTGGAACCTCTTCTAACTGGTTCGGTAGATTTGACGAACCGGTTCTACCGAATAGGTGCAAACTAGTAGGAACCCACCTCTGGTGTGTGTATGTGTGTGTAGTCCTTGACTTACTGTATGTCTAGCTTTTTTTTTTTTACTACTGTTTAGAGATATGAATGGGTGCCTTACAGCCTGTAATGTGCTTCTGGCTCTTGCAATGCTGTTCCCTGCCCCCCCCCTCCCTGGGACAATTTAGGATGCTTGGCAACTAGCATGCATGTATTACTGGTTTCAATGTCCCATGTTGACATGACCATGATTTGTGACATCTGTTGCTGGTTTTAGGCAAAAAAGAGAGAGTCCATTTGACATAGTGGGTTAGCTTATGACCATGGTGATTTGCTTAACAACCACTGTGAAAAAAATGTAGGAAAAATGAATCCAGTCACATGGTTGCCTCAACTTACATTTGCAATGACTTACAACTGCATTTCTGATTTCAATTGTGGTTGTTAGCCAAGACCTAGCTGTAATGAGGAGAAATGACTGTAATCATTTACTACTACTATTGTAGTAATAATTTAAAGAAATTACCTCATAAGTGATTGAGTGCATACTTAAATGCCCCACTGAATATATGGATGTTAAAAAAATTACAGGAAAAAACATTAAGTCCAGGCAACCCTTGTCCTTCTTTTATATGTATGTACACCAGTGGTGGGATTCAATTTTTTTTGCTACCGGTTCTGTGGGCGTGGCTTTTTGGACCTGGCAGGGGAAGGATACTGCAAAATACCCATTCCCTCCCTACTCCACTAACCTGCTTTCCAGCTCCATTCTCCTGTTCAGAGCAACAACAGCAACAAAAGAAAAGCTGGGTGGCTGGGAGGCAGCGGGGGCGGGGCCAGCCTATTTGCCAGTTCTCCAGAACCTGTCAGAGCTAACTGAATACCATCTCTGATATACATTAAGCAAAAGTAAGTTTTTTGCTGCATCATTAACCATCATTTGAACATTTCCCCCCTTCAGCTTGATAAGAATGCAGCAACAAGCAAAGCTCTTGGAGAAATCGACATCCTCTTTGCCTGGATGGAAAGCTTCTAAACCTGACCACAGAGAGAGAGAAAGAGAGGGTCTTCAAACTTTCATTATAGAAAAATATTTCATTTCAATAATTTAAAATATTTATATTTATTTATATTTATTTATTTTGTATTATTTTATAACAAAGATGTCCAAATCCTTTGTTGATGAAGCACTAAGGCTAGAAGATCAAGGCTAGTTTGTCAGATTAATGGCAAACCAGAATACTTGGTTATACAGTATTTCCTATTCAGGGACTCTTAGAAATGCATTTGTTTTTGACATGTCCAATCAGAGAGCATGAATCAGTGGCTCAGCTGATTGCTGAAAGCAATACTTGGATATTTCAGAGACTTCTGCAACTCTGAGCAACAATTTTGTACTTGCTTTATTGCTTGGAATTCAGACTTTAAAATTTCATAAAGTGTTAATCATTCAAAATGAGGACATCATTTTGATCTATTTTGATCTATTTATTAATTGACCACAAAATAAAAATATTTGAAAAATGTAATGCTATTTATAAATAATTATATATTATTGCATTATTTAATCTATTTAAATATATTTAATTCATTGTAATATTTTTAAACTGTTGTATTTATTGTTAACAATTTATTGTTATTAAGATTTTATAAGTTTTTAAAATTATTTTAATTTAAAAGACATTTTAGTCCAAACAAATACATGTATGTTGAACTCTGAATGCCTTATTTTATATAATGTTGATGGTTTTATTTTACCTTAATAAAAATGGAATATTTTTACAAAATTTTACGGATCTTGCTCTGTCTCAGACACACACATATTTTATTTAACAGATACTTCTTTTTCTGCTTTTTATCACAAAAATATAAGGAGAAAAATGCAACAGTAATTAATACAATAATGTTTTGATCTAATACTTTGCTTAGTTAAACATAATAACTTGCAATAAATATACAGCACTAAAACTCTGTAAAGGAATTTATGATGAAATCCTAAATCTTATTTTTGATGTGTAGAATAAATTGGGAATGGAATGGAAGTAGACCTGTTAAACCCAAACAATATCAAAATTGGGAAGAGGAAGCACAGTCAATTACATGTGAGGTTATATCTTTCTGCCAAGAAAGAACAAACTTTTCAGCTAGAACTAAGGGGGCCAAAAATCCTGTAGGGTTAATTTTAGATGGTACTTTAAATGGAATTTCTGTAGAAGGAGGGCCAGATTCCAACTATAAGAAACATATGACACATTTGATGCTTGGCTTATTATATTCCTATGTCTTCCAAGCTATACTGTAGATGATGGAAGAAAACACCTATATATTTAAAGTATGTTACTTGTTTAATACAGATACTGCTTACATGCCAATTGTGAAATCAGCTAGCATGTAAATAAAATACCTGTTATTCTGGAATTATTAATGGCCAATTTTTCTTTATTACAAATGTTGCTAAAGATTTCAAGCTCTATTTATGGTGCACCCAAGTCAGTGATAAAATATCATTAGCATAAAAGAAATATATCGGGTAAAATTCACTTTGAGATAGAAGTTGAATGACAGGATTGATAAGGAAAATTTAAAAATTAGATGATGGAACTGATATAAAGTTCAGTAGGTTCAGATTCTGATCTTAAGACTACAGACACACACACACACACACACACATACACACACACACACACACACACACAAACATGCTGTTCGTCCATCCTGTTCAAAGAGGACCTTGACATCTAACTGAGGGGAATGTCAAGACTTGTGTGTGAATTGGATTAAAGTGAGGAAAAGGAGCGCAGAGTCAGCCTTACTCTCTCTTCCCAGATTCCATCTTGCTCCATTAGCAGGACAAGAGTCAAGACAATTGGAGATGGGCTGGGCGCAGTGGTTGACCAGGGCATCTTTTGTGTCTTGCCGTGCTTTTAATGTATCACATCACTTGCAGAGACCACCTTCATGACTGTTGTCCTATTCTAGTAGGTTTCATCCGCTCAATCCACTGGAATCTGTCATCACATGCTCAGGATAGACAAGTCTCTATCTCACCGAAGGTCAATGACCCAATGGCTACTCTCAACCTGGTTTGGTCAGCCTATTGAACCTGTTGCCCAGGATGTGGCTGCTCTGCATGCTACAGCTACTAGGAGTCATAGGTGAGAGATAAGTGACAAGTGGGGACCAAAGGTGGGTGGATGGGCTTCCCCAAAAGCTGCCCTAAAATGAGCTGCCCTAAAAGGACACGATATGCCCCTGCACCAGAGGTGCTACCCCTCACTGAACATACACCCCATATACCCCATATGTATATTGCCATTACAAAATACCTCAAAGCAGCATTGACTTGCAATAGGTAGCAAAATACCTCACATCAGCATTGAGCTGTACCTCCCTAAGGTGCCTGTGCTATAATGTGTCCTTTTTAATAAGGTTTTCTTACACTTACCTGATATACATAACAGCAAGAATCATAGATAGTGGTGCCAGGAATAGAACAAAGTGCTTAAGCAGATGTCTCCAGGAAGTAAAATTCCTGAGATCTGACATCGTTCAAAGTTAATTTAAATTCATCTCACTTTTGTTTTAGAGTTGTTGATCATAGAAATGAATTGGGCATTTAGGTTGCTGAACCCAACCCACTGCTTAGTGCAGGAGGAAGAAAAAATATGCAGAGTTCCTAAAAGAAAGCTATCTTGAGCACAACTAATGAAAATAAAACTTCTCTAGTTGTGTCTAGTACTACTTTTCAACTGCTCTTACTACCTGGAAGTTTTTTCTAATGTTCAATTGTAATTTACCTTTGGCTAATTTACATTCATAATTGTGCATCTTGCAGTCTGGAATTAGAGAATTCAGATCCTTTATGCTGTATGTATTTTTTATTCCTATTCAGGAACTTGAAGAGGGCTACTTACCATATCCCCATTTACTTTTTCTCAAAGCTAAATATACCTACCTCCTTTAATCTTTTTTTTTTTTTTTGCAGGGTTTAGTTCTAGTCCCAGGATAATCCTCACTGTCATTTTTTGTATCTGATCCAATTTTTCTGAATTCTAGAAGTGAACATGGTGGGCACTGATCAATGGAACAATAAATTATTGTGATGCTCAGGTTTCTTACATAGATTGTTTTTTAAAAACTATTCAGAAACTGCATCTGATGTTGGATGGGCTTTCATTATACAGGAATGTTAGACAATGTTTGGTGGTTATGTTTAATGTAGATTGGCTATTTATTCTATTTTTATTATTATTTAATTAATTATATTTGTAAAAGTTTATATTTTGCTATTATGAATTGCCAAGAGTTTTGCAAAGTGGATAGCATATTAATATTGAGAGGATAGAGATAGAGGTAGAGATGATAGAGATAGAACTATAGCTAGCTAGCTAGCTAATTGATAGATTGATAGAGAGATGATAGAGAGAGATATGATAGAGATAAGGGAGAAAAAGAGAGAGATTAAAGATAGATGGATGGATGGATAGAAGGAGAAAAATAGAGAGATAGATAGAGATGTTTAGTGGATGCAGTCTAAAACTACATTGGTCTTTTTGGTGGCAGCACTGCCGATTCATATTGAGCACAATTAACAAATATTTCAAGTTCTTTTCCACAAGATCTGGACATTACATAATTGTCTATACCTATGCAATTAATTTTGGTCCCTAAATGAAGTACTTTGAATCTAGTTTTGTTAAATTAAAATCATTTTAATAACCCATCATGAAGTAATATCTATCTTCCTGAGTATTAGTCACCTGCCCCATTTTTGTCATCTCTGTTTGATAAGGAATCAATCCACATTTTCATATAAATAATTAAACTTTGAAGCATCCATTTCACTACCTGTTTTCGATTTGATTAGAAAACATTTTTGAGCATCCTCTGAATGTGGGTGCTAATTAAAATGCCACGGAATATGTCATAAAATTGTTAATTACAATGGCATAGGATTCCCCAGCTTTCTTGAAATCTCTCCTACTCCCTTTTCATTGACTGTTGATGTGACAAGACTTCAATAATGCTGCTTTAGCCAACATGACCTTTTCAATTACTCCTGCAAAAGTTATTATGGATTCTACCAAAATGACTTTTTAATTTCCCTGTGGATAGAACTGAGATAATTTTACATTTTTCTGTTTTAATTATTTCATTGTGCTGGTGGGTGGGAATAGTGTGTTTCATTGCTTTTCTGTTTCTGCAACTGCTAATTTTCTGTTTGATTACTAAATTGTTGTGATTTCATAATTCATCCTTTTAACCTATTGTGTTTTGTTAAAATAGCCAAAGAGAAAAAAAATCACTTGGCAGAGGCTCAGGTTTAATGTGCAGAGAGATTTTGGGCATGTCTTTTAAAAGTATTTCTTTCTGCATATGGTTAAGAAGTACTGATAGTTAAATACATGAGTCATATTACATATGATGTTCTTTGCAATGCCTGAAGCAATTTTAGCATACCTCTGTCTCTTTGAGTGTGTCTTAATGCAGGATGGTTCAAAATAGCATTACTATAAACCAAAATAATCTTAGATTAGGTAACACCTATGCTAGTGGGAATTTATAACCAGAATGCAGATCTTAAAAAGTTTTGTAGAGTCATTCCACGTGTCCAATAATTGATTTATTACTTTGCAAATTTTGTCAAGGCTGAATGCTTTGTGCATGTAGAGCTTTTTAAAGTGCGATATTCAATATAATTCTGTAATTAATACAATCCAGATCCTTCTTAACACCATGACAGAGTACTCCAATATATAGGGCTACCTTGGTGCAGTATTCATAATTCATAATTGGTACAGAATGCAGCTTTTTGTGTGTTAGTGACACTCATACAGATATCTGTATGAAACACTTATATTATAGGTGCTACCTTGTATGTTTCTAGTATTTATTTTGGTAATTAAAGCCGAACATGGCATGGATGTTGAATACTTAAGGAAGTAGCACCAATCCATCCAATGTATCTGCCCAATATGTAAACCTGGAGATGCTGATGTCTCCCATATATGAGATTGGTGGGAGCCCAGAGGTGGTTTTCTTTTTGACAGGCCTATCCTTATAGAATACTTCTATCCAGAGCTTAGATAGGCATCCTTTTGTCAAGCTATCCAAAGAGAGCTGCTCTATGGGGATTTGGGAAGTTAAGGTTTTAGTGGTCTCCAAGTGTTATGTAGGGGATGTTCAGGCTGAGTCAAAAGCAGGGTCAAATATACAATCTGTTTTGAGTAGTTACGCTCCCTCCCATGAATTCTTGTTGACTTATCTAGCTCCAATTTGCTTTGACCTTTAGTAGATCAAATTCTTGTGTATAGATAGCATTAAATAAACTTGTAGTACATTTGAACTTTATTCCAGCTCCTGATTTCTTATGCCTGACATGTTGTAGATTAATGTTTTGTAAATCCCAGGGGACTGATGATAGATTATCTAGCTCTAGAATTGCATACAGCAGATGGCTGTATTTTTAATATTAATTTATTTTTATTGTTTTATTTTAATGGTTGTACTTCATGTGATATGAGCAGCCATATAAATTTATTAAATAAATTATCAGTATAATGAAGGCATATCCTTTTTCACTTTTAATTGTATTACAAGGAGGTTTAGGTATTAAGCATGTAAGTTATAAAAGTAATGAAGCAATTTTTAAAGTTTAAAGTGATTGTAAAGGGAACGTATGCATACATGGAAACCAGCTAAAGGTATTAGCAAAAGCTGTGTAAGTATGAAAGCACAGCACTCAAAAATGACACTGGAGTGAATCTGGGAAAGAGAATAGTAAGGTCTAATTTGAGAAATTAAATTTAAGAGGAGTAGGTAATGACCTCATAGACACACCTATAGAATGTCCTTTGTAATAATATGGAAATGGCTTTCCTTACCTTCTTATGGGGTTCTTTTTTAAAAAAATGCTTTGGTATTTTCTGTAAGTCACTCATTCAAATATTAACCATATCTAAACTGCTTATATTTGTAAATTCAGCCAAATTAGACAGCAAAATAAGGGGCTAATTCAAAATGATAGAGGCAGGAATTAAAGATGTGAGGAGGCAGAAACTAATGATGTCAGAGAAGAAACAAGGAAGAGAAACTTGCACAACCCTAATCCTAACCCTGTAATAAACTGTGGCTCTAGTTTCAGAATCAAGAGACAAGAGGGTATTCAAAGCCTAATTCTAAGGTCAATGACCAGAAGCCTTCTTAAAGGAATCTTAGGTCAACCTTTCAAAGGCTATGCACTATCTTGGTGACTTCTTGGATTCATAATTCCTGCTTGAAGAGAATGTGGCAAATGTTACTAGGAAGGCCTTTGTACCACCATATTTTTTGGAATATAAGATGCATCGGAGCATAAGATGCACCAAGGTTTTGAAAAGGGATTTTTTTTTTAAAAAAAAAGCTTTTGCACTCTGCAAACCTCCAAAAAATGTTCCGTTTTTCGTGAAAACGGGCCCATTTTTTTTAAAAAGGGGGCACGAACAGCCTTTAGGAGGCTTGTAGAGGGCTTCCGAGGGTGCCCCCCCCAATGAGCAAAAAACAGCCCATTTTTTTGAAAATATGCCCTTTTTGTCAAAAAAAGGACATGGATAGTCTTTAGGAGGCTTATAGAATGCTCCTGGGGACTGGAGGGGGGGCAACAATGAGCAAAATACAGGCTGTTTTTTGCTCAATTTGCCCCCCAGCCCCCAGGAGCACTCTGAAAGCCTCCTAAATGGTATGCATGGCCATTTTGGTGAAGGAGTGGGGTTTCAGAAGGCAAAAATGGCTATGTTCAGTGTATAAGACCCACCCAGATTTTCAGCCTCTTTTTTGAGGGAAAAGGGTGCGTCTTATACTCCAAAAATATGGTACTTCATCTAGGATGTCACTTATGCCCTTTCCTAGATTAGGGATTCAGACAATCATTTGTACCCCGGTCACATTGGAGCTTGACTACTGCAACACACTATACAGTGAAATGCCCTTAAAGACAATCCAGAAACTTTAAATGCTCCAGTATGCAGCAGTGTAAGCAATGATGGCCCTGCCTCAATATGCCCATATAATAGCTTTGCTTCACAAGCTGCACAGGTTGCCAGTTTGATTCTGAGTGCGATTCAATGTGTTGGTCATTACTGTACCTAAAAACCTTACATGGCAAAGGGCCTAGTTAGCTGAGGTACTGCTTGCCTTGCATAGTATTTACCTGCCAGTTTGATTTGGCAGAATTGGCATGCCTCGAATTCCTTCAGTTAAATAAAGTCATCCATCAGGACCCAAAAATGTATCTTCTCTGTAAAAATGCTTTTATGGTTTATTTTAAAAATGGTTTAGATTGCTCAGATCAGAGGTGATATTCAGCAGGCTTTGAGCAGTTCTGGAGAAGCAGAATAACTGAGTAATTTGGAGAACTGGGAAATACCACCTCTGACTGCCCCCACCCCCATCTATTACCTGCTTCCTGAGTCCCAGCTGATCAGGAGGGAATGGGGATTTTGCACTATATCCTTCCCACCAAGCAACGCCAAGCTCACAGAATGGGTAGTAATATTTTTTGAATCCCACCACTGGCTCAGATGCTTGATTAGGAAAAAAAGAGAAAAGCTCCAATTTCTCTGGCACTAATTTAGGAATAAACTTCATATTCACTGGATATGTTTCTTAAGAAATATATGAAGACTTATATTAGTCAGACAGCATTTATGGCTAAGGTGACCAGATTTTCAGATTGGTAAAGAGGGACACCATTGACCGGGGGGGGGAGCTAGGCCGCAGCGGTTACTGCCAGCCCGCGACCTCACTAGGGACGTCTGGTCACCTTAATTATATACATCCTCTCTCTCTCTATCCATCCATCCGTCTGTCTGTCTATCTGCCTGCCTATCTAGTTATGGTATCCCTCTCCCTCTTTCCCCCTCTCTTTCTCCATCCATCTATCTGCTTGCCTACCTATCTCTCTTTCTCTCTATCCATCTGTCTATCTGCCTGCCTATCTGTCTATCTAGTTATGGTCTCTCTCTCTCTCTCTCCCTCTCCCTCCCTCATCTCATTATCTATCTCAGTGTTTCTCCACCTTTTTTAAAAAAAAATTTTTTTATTTTTTTTTGTTACATAGACGACACATACCCACAACAATAAAAACAAAACAAAACAAAAAGAAAAAACCCATCATCACATATAGCATGTCGTTTGGTTATAAGTGTTTTAACATTTATCATTCTTATACATTTATTATTTCATTTAATAGGTTATAATATACAGTTTGGGTTGCTTTGTTTACCATCCCTTCCTTCTGTTATAACACCACCTTATTTTCCCTTTCTTTTCTCCCTTCCTCCCTTCTCTACTTTCTTTCTTCCTGCTCTCCTTTCCCTTCCTTCTTCCTGTACCTTTCTCCTACTCCTGCTCTTCCTCATCCCCTTCCTACACTCTCTCCTCCTCTTTCTCTCCTTTCCATCCTCCTCTCCTTACCTCTTTCTTTTCACCCACAGCCCTGCCAAAGCACCCCTTTCCCGGCTTGGCTGCCACTGCTGCTGCTCAGGGCGGAAGGGGAGGAGGAGGAGGAAGATAAAGCAGTGGGGCGGTCCCTGCAGCCGCCGTGGCGGGAAAGGTGCGCTTTGACAGGGCTTCCACAGCGCTGTGGAAGCCCTGCCAAAGCGTCCCTTTCCCGCCTCGGCTGCTGCTGCTGCTGCTGCTGAAGGCGGAAGGGGGGGAGGAGGAGGAGGAAGAAGGAGCGGGATGAGCAGCGAGCGGAGTCTCGTTTAAAAGCAACGACGGCTGTGGCCGCTCGTTTGCTCCGCCGCTCGTGGAGGTCTGAGGAGGCAGAGGGGTGGGAGGGGCGCGAAGGAACCAGCGCGGCAGTGGCCGTGCTGGGGAGGTGCTGCCCCGGAGTCCAAGGGTGGGTGGGCTGGCGAGCGGGCACCTTTCTCGCACACAGGGAAGGGAAGGAGGGCTGCGGTGGCTGTTTCACTAACCCCGGACAGGTTACTAATTCCCACCGGTTACTCACCAGTGAAGCTGAGGCAGCAAAACAAAGCAAACCGCCGCGAAATGAAATGGGGACTCCTGCGACTCACACGGCGTGCTAAGCGGACTCCAGCCAATCAGTGAGCTGGCTGGGATGGAAAACTTCCCGTGCGTGCTTAAAGTTTTCCATCCCAGCCAGCTCACTGATTGGCTGGAGTCCAGGCCAATCAGTGAGTGGCAGGCTGGACTGGCTTAGATTTTTAGAAATAGATGGGGAAATAACGAGCGAGCTAGCGGCAGCTGATGGGCGGGGGAGCCAGCGAAGGCCAAAATAAAGCGGGGTTTTTTGAGAAGCGGGCGGGACGCGGGAAAAATGATGAAAATGCGTGCCTGTCCCGCCAAATGCGGGACGTCTGGTCACCCTATTTATGGCTCATATCAAGTTTAAATCTTTATAAAAGACTCACATTTAGATTATGATTATGACAAACTTGCTTGTCTTTTTGCCAGTGCCGTAGTAAAAAAAAAAACCCTCTTGATTAAGACAAAATGATACCATAATGGTCATGCAAACCTATTCCTAGTATAAAGAGGCATGTGAAGGAAGGAAAATGTAAAAAAGCTAAGATTTCTATCCCTCTCCTCTCAGTCAGTAACGTGGGCTGCTAGAAAAGATTACCTAACATGCCAGCAGGCAAAACATTTCTTTGGTTTGCATAACTATTTTTGGAATGACATGCCCCTGCTAGAAGGATGTCTAATTCAAAACAGAAGAATCATCTGGTAGTATAAACTCCTACCGGGAAAAATTGGTGCTTCTCACTAAGCAAGCTTACATTTCCTTTAGGACGTGTTTCCTGCTCCTCCTACTAAACATCACTACCTGGATATGAGGTTGGGGTGGGGGGAAAATGACAGCAGGAAAGGAAATCAAAGCATATGTTATGGCTTGTCAATGCCAATTTGGAAAGACTATTCTCTCTCTTCTACTGGAAAATACTAAGCTAGCAACCCTAAAGGGGGTGGGGATTCCTACATCTCGTAGTAAAGAAGACATTTTGACTGAAGAGCAGATCTAGGTCTGAGCTGGTTTCTGCAAAATGGCTTTTACTAGCCTTCTCCTGCTAGCCTTCGCCTCAAGTACCCAGTAAAGGATGGCAACCACAATACTTCAGTGGGTATTGAAAAAGAATCTTGACATACGTTACTCCCACTACTCCAATGTTGCAATTGCAGGCTCTCAGGCTACCACTATTGTACTACTCACCTGGGTACTATAGGAATGGGAGGGGACATGGGGGTGTCTAGAAGTTTCTGCTGTCATTTCCTGTAGTTCTCTAGCTAACACAGCTCTCTATTATTTTTCATTTTTTAACATAAACATTTTGCAAAGCAGGCGATTTTAAATGGATGTAGTTATCAAATTTAGAAAGGCTTGCCACTACATGTAACACTAGCTGAATACCCGTGCTCCACTATGAAACTATATGATCGGGCTTGATAAATCGACACTTACAGCTTGAAAATTAATGAATAGTTACGAGCCGCTCCTCTCCCCTTCTCTCCCTAGGTTTGCTCCACAGAAGCCTCTTCTCCCTATCCCCCTTGTCCCATTGATCCTCTCCTATCCCTTTCTCTCCCTACAGAGACATCTCATGTCTTCTATCTCCTGTCTCTGCCTCAGGCTGGCCCCCCAGAAGCCTCTCCCCTCCCCATTCTCTCTGTCAGGCTTGCCACACATAGGCCTTTCCTTTCTTATCCCTGTCTCTTCCTCAGTCTTGCTCACAAAAGCGTCTTCTCTCCTATCCCCTTCTCTCCCTCATTCTTTCCCCATTGATCCTGTCCAAACTCCCAGCCCACAGGCTGAATGGTCAAACACTCGCCATGCCCAAGTGGCAGTTGGAACAGAGATCTTTTCAGGTAGGGAGGGGGAAGTAGAACATCTAACTGCTTAGCATCAGAGCATGTTAATAATAATAATATAAGAAATACTAATGATCTGATGGTCATTTTGAAAAATCCTTTCTTAGCGGGCACCTAGAAGCCAAGAGGAACATATGTGTCAAATATCAACTTTGTAGGCTTTACAATTCTGGAGATTTCGTGATGTTGCATGAGTGGAATTTTGCTTTTATAGATATAGATTTATTAAAAGGGGAAAGATATTCCAGTACAGTACATTTATTGTTTCTGGCCATTTTCAGATGGATTTGTGTAGTGAGATTGTTGCTGTTCTGGAATTTGAAAAAATTGTAATCTTTTTTTAAATTTGATAAGACATTTATGGAGTGGTTTTAAAGCTTGATTGAGACTAGCTTGATTGGCTTGACTTAATCAAATTCTGGGGAAACAGAAAACATTGCAGAGATGCTACTATGTAAGAACGTTGCCTCTAGACAAGATGGGATGGAATGGGACAAAGTTGCCATAGCCAACTTGTTGCAACCAACTCACTGCTGCCAATTCACCATTGTGAACTCACCATGACCAGTTCACCATGGCCAACTCACCATTGGCCAATTCACAGTGAAAAACTCATCGCAGGACAATTAAACAATTTTAATTAACTATTTAAAATATATTTTAAAAAAAATTGACATTCACATTTCAGGTTGGCCCTCTTTTTGCATCCTTTCTTTACTGATTCAATTTCACAATTTCTTTGATATTATGTAACTTTTGCCTCGCAGCAAATTGTCCTGCAAAGAGCTGGCCTTGAGTTGACTGTGGCGAATTGTCATCTATATAAATAAAAATGTAAATGTTCATTTGTTCAAAATCTTAAATCTCCAAAAGTTCTTCACCAATTGCTTTGAAATTTTGAAATGTTGCATTTGAATATGCGCATGGTTTTTATATACCTACTATTATATAGATGTCACACCTGTGACAGGTAAAAACATACTTTTTTGAAAACCAGTGCCATCTGTTGGACGTGAAAGCTCACACGCTATACTAAATATTCTACAATTCCATTTCAATGTTTCTGATTGCATTGTTATATTGAATTTTCATAGACTTTGATTTATTTTCATTTTGATTTAATTATTTCATGTGACATTGCGTTGGAATTGAGCTGTGTCATTCACCATAGAGTTCATTTTGTGAGTATAGTATATTCAGAACAGTTTGGCCTCTCTCCAGCTTCGTCCCGACAGTCCCTTTATATGTGTGGCTGGGCTGCAGCTGCACACTTTCCCCTTTCCACCCCAATGAGCTTTGGCCATTTCTGCCAAGGTGAGCCAAAGCCCTTCGGCTTCCACCTCCCCTCCCGCCGGGCCTTTGCTGTTTGGGGTGGGGTGGCACCTGCACCATCCCTTGGCTGCCTCCCCCACCCTTAAGCCGGTCTCCCCCCGCCCAGCCCAGCAGAGCTCCAGAGGAGGCAGAGGCAGAGGGTCTCCTCAGCTTGGCCAGCCGTGCGCGCTCTCTAACCCCCCTCACAGCAAGTCAGCTATGGCCTTGCCAAGGCAGCTCCGACAGGGCGGTGGCAACGGTGTCAGTCTGAGGTGCAGCGGGGCTAGGGCGGCTGCTGGGTGTCCCATGAGACAGCGGCTGCAGCGGTGGCAGCGTCTCTGGATGGGGCCATGGCCAGCGGGGGCTGCCTCGTGTCCAGGGGTGGCTCCTTCCTCCTCCTCCTCCTCCTCCTCCTCCTCCTCCTCCTCCTCCTCCTCCTCCTCCTCCTGCTCCTCAGGGGACACCAGCCACCTGCTCTCACCACCACCACTGAGTGAAGCTAGGTTGGGGGGGCAGCCTCGTCCTCCTCTCCTCCTCAGCCCAGCTGAGACGGTGCCTGAAGGAAGTGTTGTCATCATTGGTGGCGGCAGCAGGCCTTCCTCCCATCGGCCCCAATGCAGCAGCAGCACCAGGACCAGCAGCAGCTTGACTCAGCAGTGGAGGTGCAGGAGAGGAAGAAGATGGCACAGCCTGAGATGCTGCCTTGGCAGGCCGGCAG
This sequence comes from Thamnophis sirtalis, assembly GCF_051295495.1. Taxonomy (NCBI): domain Eukaryota; kingdom Metazoa; phylum Chordata; class Lepidosauria; order Squamata; family Natricidae; genus Thamnophis; species Thamnophis sirtalis. Next base: position 54,349,195 of record NW_028261387.1, read on the forward strand.
CAGTAGCAGCAGCGGTGCCGCCTTGGAGGACTTCCTGCCCAGCCTGCTGGCCCAGCCGACACTGCCTCCCCTGGCCTCCGATGCCGCCTCCATCTCCGTCTCCTTGTGCCCTACCAGGGCGCCTTTGCCGCAGAACCTGGTGCTGCTCTCGCAGGGAGGAGGAGGCATCAGGGGGTCCAGGAGGAGGCATCAGGGGGTCCAGTTGAAGAAGAAGAGCAGCTTCCAGATCACCAGTATGACCCCAGTGCAGATCTCAGCCAGCCTCAGCTCCAACATGGGGCTGCCCTTGAAGAGCACCCGGAGGTTTCAACTGGTCCAGAATGCGGCTGCACGAGTCATCTTGGGGGTACCGAGGTGCTCCCATGTTACGCCCCTTTTAGGCGGCCTGCACTGGTTGCCGGTTGTCTACAGGGTTGATTCAAGGTATTAATTATGACCTTTAAAGTGCTCCATGGCTTAGGCCCAGGATACCTGCGAGACCACCTACTGCCACCGGTAGCCTCCCACTGTCCAGTGCGATCTCACAGAGTTGGCCTCCTCAGGATGCCATCGGCCAGACAGTGTCAGCTAGCAACCCCCAGGAGGAGAGCCTTCTCTGTGGGAGCGCCTTCCCTCTGGAATGTGCTGCCTCCGGAGCTTTGTATAATCCCCAACCTCTGGTCCTTCAGACGTGCCCTAAAAAGTTGGCTTTTCCAGCAAGCTGGCCTGGCCTGAACAAAATAAAATAAATGATTGATTAGTGTTAATTTTAATCTAATTTTTAAAATGTTATTGTTAATATTAATTGGGTTTGTTTTTGGATACTTTATTTAATTTTCTTTTTAATTCTTGTAATATGTGTTTTTTTAATGTTGTATGCTGCCCTGAGTCCTTTGGGAGAAGGGTGGCATATAAATCCAATAAACAAACAAACAAACAAACAACAGCATCACCGAAGACACAGAGACAACCTGGACGAGTCACACACAGAGGACTTCTCCTCCTCCAAGATCCTGGATGTCTCACTTCCAGGCCACCAATTTGGGGAAGCTTGAGCGTAGCTCCTCCGAGGAGACGCTCAACAACTTCCACGAGGCCGACAGTCCCGGTGCCATTTCCCCCAACCAGCCTCGCCCAGCCCAGCAGCCCCAAGGCATGACCAACGGCAGGGCCCACCCTCTGCCCCACTACGCCCACAGGGGACACCCCCAGCCTCCCTCCCATGCTGGGGTCCCCACCCATATCCAGAGGGCCCCCATCAAGCCTGTCGTTCTGGAGGCTGCCCATCATGGGGAGCTTGGAGGGCGCCAGGCCGGGGCCTACGGGAGCATCCTCCATGGCTCACTTCCATGTGGGAGCCGCCTCTGCCAGGGGAGCCATGGCCGGTGCAGTGAGTGGCAGGGCCTGCCAGGTGGGCAAGACCTCACTGGCAACGGCATGACCCTGCCCAGAGGGAACCACCCTGGAAATGTTTCTTTCTTCACATGCTGCTGGTAAATGTGCCTGGTCCAACATCTTTCCAGCAATTGAAAATTGTTTCTCACATGGACAATTATATGTTGCATGTTCTAGAATCGGCAAACCAGACAATCTCTATATCTGCACAGACAATGGAACAACAAAAAATATTGTATACCCACAAGCATTGTGAAATTAAACATATTAGAAACTTGAGCTTTCTCTTTTCTTTCTTTTCCATTTAACCAGACTGGGCCACAGCAACGTGTGGCCGGGTACAGCTAGTAAATAAATAAAGTAAATAAGTAAGTTGCTAAATTGCATAAGGGACAATATGTGCTTTGGCATTATCATTAACAAGAGTGAGGAATTACCTATCATTTGATAACAATATGTTTTGGAATTATAATCACATATTTGTATCACATCCATGGTTTGGGTCTCTTCAATCCAAACATTGTAGTTTTAATATAATTTGATAAATTTGATAAACTTCATAATTGAGACAATTATTAAAATGTTTTACTGTTTAAAATTTGTGTAATACTAGTTATAATGATTACAGTAATTATTACACAATGACCTAATTTAAACACTAATTTATCTTTGCAACATATTTTAAACTGATAAAAAAATTCCAACATGCTGATTTATTTTATTTTATTGCATTTCTTTTAAAGCTACCTTTAAAATATGGTTGTCATTCACATTTAAATCTATTTATTCTATTTTCTAGAAGTTTTTTTCTTGCACTTATAATGCATACACACACACAAACAAGAAAAGGGTCTATACTGCTTGTCAATAACATTATGTGTTATAAAATTATTTAGTTATTTATTTATTAAGCAAATCTGTATGCCTCCAATCTAGCCAAAGGAGACTCTATTATACATAATGTTTCCTACAATATAGTTCCTAAGACTAAAATAAAAAATATTTGTGTCTATTATATCTTGCACAGAAGTGGAGGTGGGTAAAAAGAAAAAAAATCACTTGTATGGCATGTTGCAAATACATAACAAGCAAAGTGATCCACACAATATAAAGACATAGAGGTGTATAATAATGTATTTAATGTGTATATTTATATTCCTGAAAATAATTTAGAACTACAGGGTAGAACATATTATGGCAATTCAAAATGTTTTTTGAATGACTTTGTTACTATTCACTAGTTCTCAGATTTTTGCTCTCCAGATCTAATATATGTACAGGTGAACTTTAACAAAAATATCACATGGATTGGATTCACACATTGTCACAAATCATTGTTTAACCATGTTTTGTTACACAAACCATGGTTGCTTAGATTCAAATAGCACACAAAAGTAAGGTGTGGAAACTGAGAGGTTGGTTTCACAGAATATATTAAGTTAAACCAAGAAATTAGATTATGCTTTAGCATGTGGAATGAACCTAGTCATACAAGTGCATTATTAATAATCCAAAAAGAGATATGATCATATTCAAACTTTAAGATATAATGTTAATTAATGTTAAAGAAAAACCTGAGACCTAATAATAATAGTGAATAAGCAAAAAATAACTTTCCACCCAATTGGGTTAATATGAATATGCATGTTACTTCTGGCTTGTGTTTTTATGTGTTGCTTCCTAACTACAATCAAATTCTTGATATTAATATTTGAATTAAGATTTGGGACTTTGCGAAAACAGATTTTATTGTAAGTGGTCAACAGGTGAAAGATGATTTTCCTTTGCAATTCCACAGAAGTTGGTCCCAATGCTAACAATAAAGTGATTGTTGATTTACTAACGCTCTGAAAAATAAGAATTAGTCAATGCTATATGGCAAGGGTGTCAAATTTGATCGCATCATGTGACGTCACGTGACATATCTCAACGTTTTATGCCTTTGTGGAGCTGGGATGGGCAGGGCCTGCATGTGTTGCATCCGGCCTGCGAGCTACCAGTTTGACACCCCTGGTATATGGGGGTTTTTTCCCCGAAGAAGGGAATACATCTGACCTTGGTAGTGTTAGGAATGTCTTTGGCTCAGAAGCTGGTTATTACTCAGCCCTATGATTACCAGAAGAAAAACCACTATTTGTGAGTTCCCAATGTGTCTGGATGTTGCGGAAAAAGGATGCTCAATTAGTTGGAGTTTACATCTGATTCAGCAGAAGTCTAGTGATGTTCTTCACTTCCTGTAAGTCTAGAAATCACCTGTCATGCAGGAGTTAGATATGATTGCACAACCCTAAATTTTTGTTCACTCTGGGAGGGTCCCAAGCAAGTTGCATTTCGTCATAATAGGCTCTTGCCTTAAGGCTGCAACAAAAAGGCTGTGGCTTCTTTTCAAAACACATGTGGATGACCTTTGGTCCAGAAAGACTGAAGACTTTCATCATCACCACTAGCCTCATTCTTTCCAATAGCAATAGAACAGCTGCACCTGTGGCATCTCTACCAACTGAAGTAGGATTGCAGAGGGTGGATCTTTATTTCATTTTTGCATATTTGCTTCTCCATCTTTTATGAGTTAATATACTCACCCTAGGAACAATTACATATTTCTTAACTAGTGCAATTTTTTCCTTCATTATATTACTTTGTTGTTTCACACATTAGCTGCACTAATACATAAACCTGAGATGTTGTCAATCAATGGACAATGAGGATGAAAGACAGTGATTGGATGACTTGCGACCAGTCATTCCCTCTCTGCCTACTTCAGAAGGGAGTTGTTTTGCAGAGAAAATAGGAGACAGGGATACTACATGCTGTTTGAGTTCTACAGAATCAAAATGATTAAGCAAATAGGATGACATGTCCTCATAATACAGCCATGCCACATTTTTCTGGTGGGCAAAAATATATGCCCCTTGCCCACATACAAGCCCCCTGGAAAAAACCCCACCTCTGGCCAGGCAGAGCACCACTCACCAACCTAGCAGTATCCCAAGGGTGCCAAGCCATGGGAATATGGGGTACAGCAAAGGTGATCGCATTGTTTGGCACCTTCTAGGTTAGTGAGCAGTGCTGTGCCCAGCTGAAGAGGGGGATTGTCAGGTGGCTCCTCTGTTGCGAGTAGGCTCCCAAAGAGCCGGGCACAGCTCATGGGTGAATGGCTGTATTGCGCTGTTGCAGCAGCACAACATAACAACCATGAAGCATCCACGCTCATGAGCAGCCACCCAGCAAACCCCCTTTCCAGCCAGGCACAGCATCATTCACTGACCTAGAGGTATCGCCACGCTGCGTGAGCACCTGTTCACCACTGCCCGGCTCCCATGACTTGGCACCTTCCAAATGTGAATGGTGCTCTGCATGGTTGGAAAGGGGGGGTTGCACAAGCGGCTGTTCCGCTCTCGCTCACCCACCTCCCAACCTCACGATGCATGGCCCAGCTCTCATTATGGAATCAGGACACCGCCACCACCGCCGCCATCCCAGCGTGGCTTTTTCTGCGGCTTCCAACCTGAGTCTTTCAGCAGTGGCTGCTCTGGGCGCACGATCTATGGTTGTACACTCTGCAGGCAGCTGGCCCACAACCATTTGGGCAACCCCAAAACAATAAACTTTCCCCCATAATAAAGCCCAAGCCTTATTTTGTAGGTAAAAAGAAAATAAGACCCTGTCATATTTTCATGGAAACACAGTAGATATAAGTAGATTACCAGCAACACCAATATTTTTATGACTTCTTCTGTTGTTTTGGCACATCTTATTGGATGGAGGCATTCTAAGTCCACAAGATCAAAGCAGTCCAACATTGAACACAACAACACAAATGGTAAGCCAGTCAAATATAACTCATTAGATCAGGGGTGGGTTCTGGTAGTCACTATTGCAGGTTGTCTTGTGGGCGCACCACACCCATATGCACACTTAATATGCACTGTGCACGCATACACAGTGCAATAAAATTGTTCTGCACATGCGCAGAAGCAAAAAACAAGATAGGGGTATTACAGCGCCGCCAGGATAACTGGTTCGAGGGCATGACAGGCCTGGGTCATTGCTGGTTCCAGCAACCCAGGCAGCCAAACCACTAGTAGTTCAGCTGAACCGGTCCAAATCAATAGGAACCCACCACTGCATTACATATGTATGGTGGCTTGTTTTTGCTGCCTGTCTTTATTGAAACTTTAAATGAAGCAATACTGGAGAGGAACAGAGAGATCACCACACCTGTTGGGAAACTTTCCATTCAAGAAGATGGATCTGTTCCTCTCAGGCCCCTGGCAGATCAGGGACTAGAGAATAACACTAATTATCCTTGACAGATGTATTTAAGTGAAAGAAAAGGCTAAAGATTAGGGAAGGTAGAAAGTCCTTAAAGCAATTCTATTTATAAACCTTCTACACTGTTCACCCACGCAATTTTTCTCCCATGGAGTGAATCTCAGGAAATGACTTCAGCTGTAATTTAAAACTGTAGGTGGTGGGTGGGGTTGGTTTGTTCGGGGTTTTTTTTTTTTTTGGCTCCTTGGGCTCCTGAGTCTTTTCTTATTGTTCTTCAGGCTATAAAGGATTGACTCATTTCACTGTTTTTACATATGGAAACTGTTTAAATTTGTGAAATCAAATCATAACAGAAAAAAATATTCTGGATCCTGAAGACAGGATCCAGAATTAGATTGTTCGTAAGGAACATGGTCTAGATTAATCTTGGTCAGGATCTTAATCTTAATCTGGATCAAGATAAAGATAGTTAGAGGAAGGAATATAAACATTTATAAAATCAATATATAAAAATATTGTGTGTGTGTGTGTGTAATGTATGTATATATGCATGTATAAATGTATGCATATACTATTATAAAAATAGCTTTTTATTTTAAACCTGATTTTTATATCTATATCTATGTATTGTGTCACAACCCCTGGCTAGCCTGGTATGGCTATCTGATGAGAGTTAAATAGCTTGAAATAGATCTATACTAGTCTCCCTTTATTTACTTATCAGCACAAATGCAACACATCTATATCTGTATATCTATATCTATATCCATCCGTCTGTTGGTCTGTCTGTCAGTGGACAAAATATGTCAATATGTGGACAAAAATGACAACAATTTTTGGATTTATGATTGGACAAATTCAGTATTATGGAAAGACATGGAATTATGTCTAAGGTGACCAGATGCCCCGAATTTTGGTGGGACAGTCATGATTTTCTACAATTTGTCCCGGGTCCCGCGTCGTTATCAAAATGTCCCAATTTTTCATTTTTAATTTTGGCGCCTTCTCGCTCACTCACTCGCTCTCCCATTTTTGCCGCGTTGCAGCTTGCTCGCTTGCTCCCCCACCCATTCGGACTAAGGCAGCCCAGCCTGCTGCTCACTGATTGGCTGGAGTCCAGACTCCAGCCAATCAGTGAGCGGGCTGGGGGCGGAAAAGTTTAAGTTTAAAAGTTTCACGCTGCTCAAGTCTTCCATTTTGCCTTCGCCTTCTGCTGCTTCAGGTAAGCAACTCCGGTGGTGGGACTTGGGAGGCTTCGGGTGGGTGGCGGCAGCCTAGCCTTTGCAAGGGAAGGCCTTCCCTAGCGAGGCCGCGGGCTGGCAGTAGCTGCCGTGGACTAGCCTTCCCAAGGGAAGGCCTTCCCTAGCCTAGCAAGGCTGCGGGCTGGCTGGCAGGAGCTGCCGTGGCCTAGCCTTCCCCCCCGCCATACCTGCTTAGTGACCCTAGCCTTGTTGTCCCTCCACAGTCAAGTCCAGTGTCTTACCTGTTCCTGCAGCTGCTGCCTCTCTGCCTGCCTGCTCCCTGTTGCTTCCATCCATCGCTGCGAGGATCCATCGCTTTGGAGTTCTGCTGATTAAAAAAAGAAAAGAAAAAAAACCCAGCTCACTCACCAGCAGGCAGAATCAGAAGAACTCCGATGCGATGGATCCTCGCAGCAACAGGAAGCAACAGGGAGCAGGCAGGCAGAGAGGCAGCAGGAACAGGTAAGACACTGGACTGTGGAGGGACTACAAGGCTAGGATCACTAAGGAGGTGTGGAGACAGGGAGCGGAGGGGAAGGCTAGGCCACGGCAGCTACTGCCAGCCAGCCCGCAGCCTTGCTAGGTTAGGGAAGGCCTTCCCTTGGGAAGGCTAGGCCGCGGCAGCTACTGCCAGCCTGCGGCCTCGCTTGTCAAAAGGTGATTATATGACCCCAGGACACTGAAACCATCATAAATACGAATCTGTTGCCAAACATCAAAATTTTGATTGCGTGACCATGCTGCAACGGTTGCTAAATGTGAAAATGGTCACTAAGTGTGAAAAATGGTCATCAGTCACTTTTTTCAATGCCATTGTAACTTTGGTCACTAAGCCCATTATACCACCTTTATTGCCACAATTCTTAAGTGAATAACTGCAGTTGATAGGTTAGTAACATAAGTGAATCTGGTTTTCCCATTGGACTTTGTCAAAAGGTGATTATATGACCCCAGGACACTGAAACCATCATAAATACGAATCTGTTGCCAAATATCAAAATTTTGATCATGTGATCATGAGGATGCTGCAACGGTCGCTAAGTGTGAAAATGATCGCTAAGTGTGAAAAATGGTCATCATTCACTTTTTTCAATGCCATTGTAACTTTGGTCACTAAGCCCATTATACCACCTTTCTTGCCACAGTTCTTAAGTGAATAACTGCAGCTGATAAGTTAGTAACATAAGTGAATCTAGTTTCCCCATTGTTCTTTGTTAAAAGGTGATTATATGACCCCAGGACACTGAAGCCATCATAAATACGAATCTGTTGCCAAACATCAAAATTTTGATCATGTGACCATGAGGATGCTGCAACGGTTGCTAAGTGTGAAAATGGTCGCTAAGTGTGAAAAATGGCCTCCATCACTTTTTTCAATGCCATTGTAACTTTGGTCACTAAGCCCATTATATCACCTTTCTTGCCACAGTTCTTAAGTGAATAACTGCAGCTGATATTTTGTATTTTGGATAGAATCTTTTTTTAAATAGTCTGCTGTGTCTGAACACATTTTTTCTACGGTAAATAAAGTGTGGACATCAGAAAAACCACAATTAAGTGTTGAGACTTTGAAAGCCATTTTATGTGTCAAATATAATTTAACAAATTCTTGTGAAAAATTTCATGACCTTTTAAACAATGACAGCAATCTACTAAAAAAAAATCACTCAAGTGAGAAATATGCCAAAGAATAAAATAATACTGTACATAATTTTTGTAAATACATTTAATAAATATAAATGTCAATAAATGTATTATATTTGTTAATTGTAGTTATGTTGAAATAAAAAAAATATTACAATACTATTTTTGTGTTGTATGAAAATTTTTGTTGCTCCATAAAAATTTTTTAATCAACACCCCCCCTCCCCCGGGTCAATGGTGTCCCTCTTTACCAATCTGAAAATCTGGTCACCTTAGTCTAACTGCATAAGAGGTAGGAAAGTATTAATTTCCCTGTACTTATTACAAAGAATATTTTACTTCTTAAAATATTTTTTTTCTATTTTTTTCTAGTCTTTAACATTTGAAGAGAATATAGCACCCAAAGGTAGCATAAGAACGAATGGTTGGAAACTTTACAAAAGGGAGATCCAAATGTTAAATGAAGATTTCTTGACTGTGTGTGCTACTAAGCAGAGGGACAGTCTGCCTTCTGGAGTCATGTCTGTATCATAGTTTTACAAAAAAAAATTAGTCATGTCTGAGATAGTATGCAAATTTCTGTCTTGGACAAGAGGCTGAACTAGAAGATCTTCAAAATCTCTTTCAACCCTATAAATCTATGAACCAGTTTATCTGGATCACCTATTGTTTCCACTTCCACTTCTATTTGCAGTTTGTAGATCCAATTATATAACTTTTGTAAACAAATCTTATAGAAGGAAAGAGATTTAGAGAGATTTTACAGGCTTGGAGGGAACTAAAGATGTTAGTTAAAGGAAAAACATATATAAGACTGATTAACCATTACTTAACTGGATGGATAAAACATTTTAACATTGAAAATATTGAAGGACACTTTGGAAAAGTTAAATTAGAAGTGAATATCAACAATTTCAATACTGATATTTGCTTCTATGGATAGACTGTATACAAATTATGTTTTAGAAAAAAATGGCAGATGAGGAACAAATTCTATTTGACATGGCACAGATGTCGTGGCAGACATGATCATAGATCTAGAAATGGAAGTTTATGAGAATGGCATGGAAAAGGTTGTCACACTAGACCAGGGGTGTCAAGCACGCGGCCTGTGCCCAGAAGCATCACACGCTAGCCACAGCCACCCCCATTTTAGTGAAGGGGGGAAAGTTGCAATACATCACGAGATGACATTGTGACAAGGTGAGTTTGATACTCTTGTAATAGATGTACAAGAGAAACTAGTTGATGTTTTAAAAATCAAAATGTAAATGCAAATAAGAAACCAAGAGAGTTACCTGGCTAATTCTTTTATGTTAGATTTACAAAAGATGCTTGATAAAGCTTTGAAGAATCTTGTGAGAAGGAACTAAGAAGAAATTATATCAAATTCCAGCAACATTATTTAAATGAACTAGCAATTAAAACTGTTAAGAATGAACAAATTTATAATTAATTTATTTGATCAAAGTTAAAATATATTATTTCTAGTAACCCTTAATGAAATTTCTGCTGACACTGGGACTAAAAAGATTATGTCTTATGGATTTGCCTATATATAAGAGGTGGGATATGAATGAAGAGTTATTGATGTGAATAGAGGGAAGCAAAGCATTATTAACATGTTTATACTTGTGTTGAAGGCTTTAATTTTTTCTCTCTGTTTGCTATATTTTTTTCTATTTTCTACATTCTTTTTTCTTTTCTTTTGCATCTTTCACTTTTTTCCATTCTTCTTTCTTTTAGGTTGAATTAATGTTATTATTGTAGTTAATTAAGTTTATAACTTAATAAAAGTTCTAAAATTAATGATGGCAAAACATATCTCTTTACAATTGTACAAGAAATACATTACATTTTTTTCATTCAAGGTTGTCTCAATATTGCTCAGGAGAAAGAAACTGAATTAGCAGTGATTATATATAATGTATCTCCAAAATCTGAACTATATTGGCTTACTATGGTTAGTAATGATATGAAAATTTGAGGGCAATTAATTACTATGACTCTACAAACTAAAGAAAACAAATGGTCTCCATGTGCTTTAAAATTCTATATCCTGTTATATTCTTCTCTCTTTCTCTTCCTCATGTGAGAAACATGAACAAGAGTTGTGGTATTTGGAATTATGTTTTAAAGCCGCTAATAAAGATAAACTCAACTGTCACACTCAAATGCTTCATTAAATATTTATTGATGAAATCATAACATAATAAACATTATATGTGTCTTCAACTCATTTATTCCATAATGATCAAATAAAATCATTAGCATTACAAAAGATGGTTCATTGTTTTTTTTTAAAAAAAAATTTCAAAAGCACATCAATAGCTAAATTCAGCAGAGGATCACTTAGGATTCAGGGATCATAATCAGTAACAAATGCTTTTGCTTTCAGTTTTGACTTGAAAATATCTATAGGAGGATGATTATTCTACATGGTTTTAATCAAATTCATTGTCGTGAATGCGGAATATTTTAGTACACCCAGTTAATAATTTATTGAGCACTTTTGTCTGATGGAGATGGTTGCAAAATTACAACTATCTGCAGAGGGCCTGCAGACTACACAGCTGACATCCTGCAGTCATCATGGAAATACTCAGGCTGTTAATTTGCACAATAAAACACACAAAACAAAAATATTTTTTATTTTATTCTTATTGCACTTTTGTGCTTGGGCTTTTTCTGTTTTTCAGATGTAGCAGTGAGTCTACTTTATTTAGTTCTTGGGATTTAGTTTAAAGTAAGAGATTTAATTCTGCCTGTTGCTCAGGGTTTTTTCTAGGTTGTCCCATTCTTAAATATATTTACACTTAAAGCATTCTAACATTTGGTATCAATGGAGTTTTTAAGTGTATTGTCGCCTGAGCCTTTGTAAAATTGTAAAAGGGCCAAAGAGAGGGCATTCATTGGAGACCCCTATTCCAGTGTTTTTCAACCACTGTGCCGTGGCACACTAGTGTGCCGTGACATAGTGTAAGGTGTGCCGTGGGAGAATTACTTTATATATAGTCAATATAGGCACAGGGTTAAATTTTTTTAACATTTTCTAATGGTGGTGTGCCTCGTGATTTTTTTCATGAAAAAAGTGTGCCTTTGCACAAAAAAGGTTGAAAAACACTGCCCTATTCAACCATAGTCTTATTGTATTATAGGTGTAATTGTTGCTGTGACTGCTGCTATCAATGGATATACAGTATATATGTGCATGTGTATATGTATGTGTGTGTGTATATGTATGTATGTATGCATACACACACACACACACACACACACACACACACATCCAAAATGTGCAACTAATTCAGGATTACATTTTAATTCATCAATTTTACTGCCTTGCATCAAAAGATCAATGGTTTAGATGTGAAGCCCAGCCCAGAGGTGAAGCCATTGCTTTCATTGTCTTCCTTTCTCCCAGATGAAGGTCTAGGGTGCACTAGAGCTAGAGTCAGGTGATTAAAATCCCTGTCCTGTCCTGAAATGTACTTAGACCACTAGCTATTATTGCTCTGCCTATAGACATCAGAATAAAGTTGTCAAAATGAAAAAAAAAAGATAATTTGATGAGCTTTCCAGAGTAAATACGGTATACTTAATCTTGGGTTAATCTAATGGGGAGGGAGTGGAATCCTTCTTTGTCCCCTGATTAACCCAGTATTTTATGAAAACACATTACCATTAGGATCTGTAGAATTTCTGCCTTTTATAGGAAGACAACCAAATCACATATGCAAAACTTCTGAATATCATTTCAAAACACAGTTGGTTATATTTATAAGATTAAGAAGGTTATTGTTCAATTTGAGTAAAGCTGTTTAACTCTTAAACCAATATATCAGACTCAGAAGTGTGTAATTGGATAAGTTGTGATGACACTGAAATTATCTGAGAAATTATCAAAATGAGTATAAGAATGCGTTTGCTGATTCCAGTCATGATCTGTCTTCAATCATTAAGGCATAATTAGTTTTCACTGATCTGCAGAGCTCTCCCAAATGAGATTATGCAGATGATTGATCTGAGGATACTTGAGAAGAAATGTTTTCTGACTGAAGCAGGAATGTTGTGTAAGCCATTTCAGCTTCCTCTTTAGAACCCTAAAATGAATAGAAATCCCAGCATTATTTTCATGGCGCCTGAGGATAACGTTATAAGGAACCTAACCAAAATTGTCATCTGCTTTTTAAAACAGTCATCCCCAAACTGGATATTCTCCAGGTATGTAATCTCAGCTCTACAAATCAGCCAGTATGGCTGCCTTAAATACTAATAATTATATTTCAGCCTAAACTTTAATGCTATAATTTCATGCTAATATTCATTATACTTAATGCCATATGCAATTAATTTCTACAATATTAGGAATCTAAATTGTATGAGATCATTGGTTTATTTAACCCATTATTGACACTAATGAGAAATAACTTTCAGAGTTTCAATCCAATTTTTCTCCCCAGCTCAATGAGCAAGTAACAGAACTGAACCTGGAATTGTTGCTAAACTATGTGTCTTCCAGTCTACAATATTTGGTACAATATTTCAAACAATATGGCTTACAAAAGGTTTGTGAGAAGGTTTTACAATATCAAATAAAATAAGCTGTTCATTTAAAATTATAATGTAAAATTACATATGAAACAAAAATAACATGACAATCTTTTTTAAATGGTCCAACGTCGATTGATTTTTCTACGTTGCTCAGAGTCCCTTCTGGTGATATTGATGTATTATGTAAATTTGATTAATAAATGAATAAATTCATCCAACTTCCAAAACTATCACTATGATGAGATAGAATAGTACTATGAAACAAGAATACATTTATTTCCCTCAAAATTGAGTGAAAAGATAGCCAACTTTACTCCAAATACAGAAAATTCTGATGTTAGGGACAACCATAAGAAAGTTTGTGCTTAACATAGTATTGCTAAACGAGACTATGATATGAAAGACATAGAGAAAAGTCTCTTCATACTATCTTAAGCTCTAAAAGCAAATGAATAAACATACAAATGAATAATATTAATCCATTATAATCCTCTCAAAATAATATAATTTGTCCTTACCCTCTTTGGTTTACCCTTAGGACTGTCTGAATGCTCTGAAAAGAATACAAGATAGATTGAATGTGAAAAAATAAAACTTCATGTAGCTATAAATTCTATAATTGTCAAAATAATGTAACTTCATTGCTGACAAAGTGACAATTATATTTGGCTAGTAAGTATCAAACCACAATCAAAATACATTTTGAATAGCATTACCATCCTTCTTTCCCATTTGGGTCTCATGAAAGTCTTCCATTTGTGCATTGTCCTTTGCCCCATACTGTCTCACATTCTCAAACTCTGTCATGCTGATATTTGTCCTGTAGCTTCCAACTGATACAAGATCTATAAAAAGAAAAAAGAACATTTCACTACAATTTGTTTCACCTTAGATTCTATATACATATTGTATTAATTCTAGAAGAGAAAAGCTGATATAGATTGTAGTCTTATTGCTGAAATCTTATTGAAGTACTATTTGAAGGAGCTACCAGAGATGCAACTTGGGTCAGAAAAGCTCACAACATGGTATTTGCATTGTTCCATTAATTAAATGGCCATAATCCACAGGTGTGTTAGAGAAGGTTTTAGGACTAAATCTAAGGTCTTCTAATACCACACTAAAGAAATCTATAAACCGTAACAGCCCTAACACAGATAACATTAATTCATTCTTTCTGGGTTTAATAGGAGAGTGAAGGGGAAGAGGGAGGAAGAGAGATTAAACAGAACAAATTTCTGGAATGAAAGAATTTTTTTTAATTATTCAACCATAGTACATTTATAATCCAGACTGTAAAGTTTCTAATTTTTATCCTGTAATTTTATTTCTATATGTAAAAGCATTCTTTGCCCTATTTGATGCTCAAAAATATGCTATATGTATAGAAATTAAAATAGTTTCCAAGGAGGTTATATTTAGTATATACTCACCAGAATTCCTAAATAATCTGAACTTCTTTATGGTAAAGGCAGTGATAAGAAGCAGAAACACAATTCCACAGGGGATCAAAGTGGCAAGAAGAACAACAGAGTTCTTATTTTCACCATGGCTGGAAAAGAAGCAAAATTGGCATAGCAAATATACAGTATTAGTACAGTCTTAATAATATTTTTCAGAAGACAGTGAAGAAGTTCTAGAACGTAATGCTATAGGAATGAACTTCATTCCATCAAGGCTCTCTTATGTTAATATTTCCATCTTGACTCTAAGAAAGAGATTGGGAAAATTAGCTTTTAATTTTTGATTGATTGTAGTTTTCCTTGTTTGCAGAAAAAAGCCTTCAACACCCACATATGTCCACACTGATGTACAGAATGAAATAACTTACTGTATAGACCTGGGGGAAGGCTATGATCATTATTTTTCATTAGTCTCAGTAGCAGTCATGTATACTAGGGAATTCTGGGTGTATATAGCTACCTGCCTGGATAATATTCTGTTGAGCAACATAGTACTTAACCAACATGATACAAACCTGGATTGACTTTAAAAATCTGATTAAGACTGAGATTGCCTGAAACTAGTTATATTTATCTTCTAGAAATGAGATGAATTCCTGAATTGTGTTTCTGCGCAATTGCAATAACCCAGCACTTAAAACACACAAACCTGCCACTTCTTACATCATTTTTGGCTCTCCAGAATTGCAAATTAATTTTCTATTGGTTAATATTATTTAAGCCAATAATTATATGGGGATGCTTAAATACTTTTGATTCTTTATATGCATGCATTCATAAATCATTATTAATTATTTTCAAAGCAGCTTACCTGCCTGAGGAAGTTCCACTTTCAGCTGCCTGATTGGCTTTGTCTAAGGGAGAATTCCTATTAACAGGATTTATTCCAGGAATGACAATCTCTTCATTGGGGTCTTCATTGATTCTGGATGCTTCTTCAAAATTTTGAAGTACTATTTTGGAGTATTTGGGGAGTTGGTAACCCAGAAGCAAATGAGAACATAAAAGCCAAGAAAAAAATCAGCAAAAAAACCAATGAGATCATGCTCAAGTTACATTCTTTTTCATAAGTAAAGGTTCCCCTCACATATATGTGCTAATTGTTCTCGACTCTAGGGAGAGGTGCTCATCTCCATTTCAAAGCCAAACAGCCAGCCCTGTCCGGCATGACTAAACGACAAAGGCACACAGAACGCTGTTACCTTCCACCAAAGGTGGTTCCTATTTTTTCTACTTATATTTTTATATGCTTCCAAACAGCTAGGTTGGCAGAAGCTGGGACAAGTAACAGGAACTCATTCCATTATGCAGTGCTAGGGATTCAAATCGCTGAACTGATCAACAAGCTCAGAGTCTTGGCCACTGAGCCACCGCATTTCTTTAAAACTACGTAAGTCAGCTAATGAAGGCAATTATACCATAGAGAAGGAAGTTGAGAATATCATCCTGAAAGAAGGAACGGTTCTATGTTGGTGGCCATGAAATAACTTCCAAGACTTTGACAAGATTTTGACTAAGTTACAGCTGAAAATTGGAATGGGTATAATCTAATTTGGTTCCCTGTTGTTTAGACTCACCTCCTTGTACTTGCAGCTGCAATGCAACTGTTTCTCCATATTGCTGTCCATGTTTAACACCACACCAATACCATCCTTGGTCTGTGGGTGCCACCTGGTCAAAGTTCAAAGTTAAAATTCTATTATCTTTGTCACAGCTAACTACCAAGCCGGTCTGGTTTTGTTCAGATAAGATGAGTGGTTTACATTCAGTGTTCTTCCATTTGCACCAATATTTCTGATATGTAAAATATTTGCATGGATAAGAGCATGATATAGTCAGAGAGGAGCCAGCAATAGCGTGAACTTGTTTCTTTGTTATTAATGAAGGTTGTCCTGTGTCAGGAGAAAGAAAAAAAGTGTAATAACCCCTCCCAAACACTTGAAAACAGAGTGCTTGATTTTTAGCACCACTAAAATGATTGATTATCTTGTCTACATAATACAGCTTCCTTACCCACTGAATCTACACAGCTATAATGCAAGCAGAAATTAGCTGGCCTTTCCTTGGCACATTTGATTTTGATTTGATTTGATTTTATTAGTATTTGTAGGCCGCCCTTTTCCCTGAGGGGACTCAGGGCGGCTCACATAAAATCGGGGAAGGGGAATACAGACGTTAAGATAGAGACATATAATAAAATAGTAAACAACATACATTCATCATTCGGGAGGGGTAACTATCCTTGTCCCCAGGCCTGACGGGCGAGCCAGTTCTTAAGGGCTGTGCGGAAGGCCTGGATGGTGGAGAGGGTGCGAATCTCTACGGGGAGCTCGTTCCAAAGGGTAATCAATGGGTAACTGTCACACTTGAATTAGGAAATTTGTGGTGGCCCAGCAGGAGCCGTTGGAGCTGCAAACAGACTCTGATAGCAAGGGACCCTATGAGTCGGCTCTGGAAGATGTGGAGGATCCTGGACAGGATTCAGACTCCAAGCAAGGACCAGAGAGGCTGGTTGGCCACCAGAAGGCACCTGAGGCGATGAAAGCCAAAGGGAGTTTGTCCCTGACGCCAGGCCCTGGAGCAGTGGTGAAGACATCAGGCCCTGGAGCAGTGGGGAGGAGCTAAGGGAGTTGGTCCCAGACACCATGCAAAGATGGGCAGATAAGCGCCGACAGCAACTACAGAGATATAGAAGATAATTGGGGCCAGGTGGTTGTGATTAAGGCTCCTCCCAAGAGAGTATATAAGAAGAGACTTTGGGAGGAGACCTTTTTGCAGGACACAACCATTATACTAAAGCTGGAGAAGCTCTTATGGGTATTTCTTAACTGTGGAAGTCTGGGTTGCTGCCAAAGTCTTGTTGGTGTGTTAATTTACTGTGAATAAATTGTCTAGCAGTAATCTTGTGTCGGTGTGACTCACCATACGGAGGGGGGGGGTCAGAACAGCAATTAACTAATTTAACAGAGATGGCAGTTCCCATGAATCTTTTATATGAAAACCTTAGTTATGAAAGTGGACAATGACATATATGGTAAGTTGCACACATTGCATTGTGATATAGTAATTAAAGTGTTGTGAAATCTTGATTTAAATCTCCGTTAGCCAGTTAATTGTCTTATAGCAATAGCAGTTAGACTTATATACCGCTTCATAGGGCTTTCAGCCCTCTCTAAGCAGTTTCCAGAGTCAGCATATTGCCCCCAACAACAATCCAGGTCCTCATTTTACCCACCTCAGAAGGATGGAAGACTGAGTCAACCCTGAGCTGGTGAGATTTGAACAGCCGAACTGCAGAACTGCAGTCAGCTGAAGTAGATTGTTGAGAAAGTGGTGGCCTTGCAACTCCGGCGGTCCTTGGATGAAGCCGATTATCTAGACTCCTTTCAGTCTGGTTTCAGGCCTGGCTACAGCATGGAAACTGCTTTGGTCGCACTGACCGATGATCTCTGGAGAGCCAGGGATGGAGGTCATTCTTCCATCCTAGTGCTCCTTGACCTCTCAGCAGCCTTCGATACCATCGACCATGGTATCCTTCTGCGACGGTTGCGAGAGGTGGGGGTGGGAGGCACCGTTTTTCGGTGGTTCTCCTCCTACCTCTTGGACAGGTCGCAGTCGGTGTTAGTTGGGGAGGAGAGGTCTACCCCTAGGCCCCTGAAATACGGGGTTCCTCAGGGTTCGGTCCTGTCCCCCCTGCTATTTAATATCTACATGAAGCCACTGGGTGAGATCATTCGACAACACGGGATAAAACACCATCAATATGCGGACGATACACAGCTGTATCTGTCCACCCCGTGCCAACTCAGTGAAGTGGTTGACATGATCTGCCAGTGCCTGGAGGCTGTTAGGGTCTGGATGGGGGTTAACAAGCTTGTACTCAATCCAGACAAGACCGAGTGGCTGTTGTGTTTCCCTCCCAAAAACTTGGTCAATATTCCATCACTCAGGCTGGGGGGTGAAAATCTACGCCCCTCAGACAGGGCTCGCAACTTGGGGGGCCTCCTGGATCCACAGCTGACTTTAGAACACCATTTGACAGCTGTGACCAGGGGGGCATTTGCCCAGGTTCGGCTGGTACACCAGTTGCATCCCTACCTGGACCGGGAGGCACTCGCAACAGTCACTCACGCCCTCGTGACCTCAAGACCGGACTACTGCAATGCGCTCTACATGGGGCAGCCCTTGAAGAGTATTCGGAGACTTCAACTCGTCCAGAATGCAGCCGCGCGAGCGATTGTGGGTGCACCTCGGTACACCCACGTTACACCTATCCTCCACGAGCTGCACTGGTTACCGATCAGTCTCCGGATACGCTTCAAGGTGCTAGTCGTAACTTATAAAGCCCTTCATGGTATTGGATCTGGGTACTTGAGAGACCGCCTGCTGCCAATTACCTCCCACAGACCCATTAGATCTCACAGGGTTGGCCTCCTCCGGGTGCCATCTACCAGCCAATGCCACCTGGCTATTACCCGGGGGAGGGCCTTCTCTGTGGCAACTCCAGCCCTCTGGAATGAACTCCCCGCAGGGATTCGGACCCTCACCTCTCTCCAGGCCTTCCGAAAAGCCGTCAAAACCTGGCTTTGCCGGCAGGCCTGGGGGTGATGAGTTCCCTCCCCTCTCGACATGTATGGTTGTGCGACTGTTGTCTACTTTTATTATTTGTATTTTGTCTTTTATGTTCCCCTTTTTTTCCCCCCTTGAATTGTTCGCCACCCTGAGTCCTCCCGGAGAAGGACGGCATACAAATAATACAATACAATACAATACAATACAATACAAGCCTGCAGTGCTGCATTTAACCACTGCGCCACCTTGGCTCTTCTTGAAAAAGTTTTTTTTCCCAAACAAAGATGTTACAAACATATGCAATAATTTACTTGAGGAAAATAGAAATGATATTCTGAATTAAAAAATTGTTATCAGATATAAAAAGAAAACAGAATTAGGTTTTAAAACTTAAAAAGGAAATAAAAATCATAATCTTAGAAAACAACTGTCTTTCAGTACCCAGTATTTCAACAGCAAATTAAATTTCTGTTTCTATCTGCCTCTCCTACCAAAACAACAACAACAGGATTTAAGAGTACTGCAAGCTACAGTAGATATAAATAATGTATTTATATATGTATATACATGTATATGTTGTTTTATTTTTAATTTATTATACAAATCTTTAAATGCTAAATTTGAAATGAATAAAAATCATGGACAGTGGGTAATGATACTTTCAAAGCAAAGACAAGCTACCTAGTAGAACTTTTTGCTTGGATAGCAGCAAGGGGGACAAGAGTTACTTCCCCTTCTGACTCATCTTCCTGCTTACCACTTACATATTATTTCTATTATTCTATTCTATTATGTTTATTTTGACTTTCCATCTGGGTTTGGAACAGCAACCCCCAAAGATTCAGGTAGCCCAAGCCAGTCTGACTTTCAAAAGGTCTTAAGGACATGCTCATCTGAGAATCCATTTTAATTGTCTGAATGTGCTAATTGTCTTTGATGCAATAAGTTTTAATTTGCTGGATTTTTTTAATTAGCTGCCTGAGCAGGTGGCCTTATATTAATCATGTGGAATAGCATTTCTCTGTAAATATATCTTATTTAAAACCAAGAGAATGGTTGAGGTGGCTTAGGTTTTTTTTTTGCAGGAACTCATCAGTTAGGCAAAGGACATTCCTAAAATACATTACACCAAGCAGTACCTTCTACAATCTTCAGCTCTACTGAGGACTTCCTTTCCGTTTTTCCATTAGTCATACACCAGTAATAGCCTATATCATCCTGTTGCAGTTGGTTCAGTATGATAGTGAATGTGCCATTTTCTGGATCATCATGTATCGTAAGTCTTCCCTCATAGGAATCCAGCACAAAGCCTTTATTGCTTATTAATTCAGTACATCCATGTTTTTTCCACTTGCACCAGTATTTCAATGTGTTTTCTTTTGGATTATAATGACATTCAACAGTCACAGAGCCACCCTGGACTCCATTTAACACTGACTGTTGTTTAGGTGCCAATCCATCTACAGATAGAAATATAAGCATAAAATTATAAAAATGTTATTATAATTGTTTTCTCAATCAGTTAATTATTTGTAGTGACAGATTTGGAATCCAAGAGTTCTTTCACTTACCTTCATAGACATGTAGATCTAACTTTTTGGATTCTCCATCTGCTCCATAATTCCCAACTCCACAAAGATATAAACCTGAATCTTCTTTCTTTAACTGGCTCACAATGACACTGAAAGCTCCAGGTGTAGCAAGATTGGTCAACAGAGTTCTTCCTAAGTAGGTTGGTTCCACATTTCCATATGTATCAATCACATTGTAACAGTTGCTCTTTGTCATCTTGCACAGGTATTTCCTGAAACTTGCATACTGCACACCAAAGTCGCAGGTCATGGTCACTGTTTTTTGCTGCTCAGCATAATAAAGTTGTGCTTCCTCAGGTGGTACTTGGTCTGCATTAAAGTAATGAGAAGTCATTAGATGCATTTATTCTGCTTCCTTTATGCTGTTTTCTTGCAATATCACACAATAGTTTATATTAACATTTTGACTAACAGTTATTTATTTTATGTTAGTATTTTAGTTACAACTACAATTATAACAGATAAGTAGTATCCAAAGTAGCTTGATAAACCATAAGCTTTATCAAAACTTAGTGATCCTGGTAAACTGTGCCTAACTTGGCACTCTACAAATAGAGCTCATTCTCTTAGCATGAAGGAGCTGCTTGTGGATCTTGGTCACGAAAAATGCTGTTCCAAAAGCAAAGTGTTTGCCCACTTTTCTCTCTGGCCAGCTGATCAGCATGGACTCTTGTTTTTCTGTTGCAGTTAATGACACAAAACAAAACAATCTAATTCCCCATAGGTTCTGGTTGTTAGTGATAAAAACACAATGTGACTAATTGTTAAGGGAGGGGTGGAGAAAGAGCAGGAATGATACTTTTATTAGTACAATGAGTATATGGATATGGTATGGTGTGCACGTAAATGAGCATATGAAGGAACAAATGTATGCATGCAGTTCTTAATCCTGGTTGGCACTCCAGGTTTTCCCCACTCAATTGAAAGTTCAAGATACTGCCCCAACACCCACAAGTTCATCACATGGTCCAATTTTTCACTGCCACGAAGACAGATTCCTCCCATCCAGATCTGGCCAGGTGCAGAGACAAAGTTGACCTTGACTTTCAGAGAAGAATGTTATTATGACTACACATCACCCAACTCCACATAACCCCCCTTCCCAGTTTCCCACAAGAGAAAGTGTGGCAGGCCTGAAGTCCAAAAAGAAAAGATGGCTTACAGATCCGACACATATATTAATATGATATCTCGGACTACATGAACATTTTGTGCCCCCCCCCCCAATACCCAATTGTGGTATGGAAAGAAATCACTGAAAGACATTTTAAATTTCTATGTCTACTTTTTGACATAACAAATGTAGCAAGCAACAGAAAACTTGAAGACATTTTTACTCCCTACCCACTAAAGTTTATACTGTGCTGTAATCCTTTCCCCATACACCAATTTTGTCAGGTAGCTCTTTCAGAGAATGTCTTCTTAGAATTAAGCTATAAAGTATACACATTTTTATTAAAGGGGGAAACATAATACAGATCAATTATCTTCACAAAGTGTATTTATTTTAAGAAATTCTTAAATGTGCATTTATTTAAAAAGTATGATGTTTCAATCTATAATACAATTCATGAAATATTAAATAACTGCAATAAAACTGAGCAATATAACAGTGAACTAGATAAAAATACTATTATTTAAAATGCTTTGACAAATTAAGTAGGGATGAGACCACAGAAAAGGTCCTTTCATTTATACAAATCTCATATATTTCTCTTTGAGATGGGTTAAATAAACCTAATACATTTCTGCTAGGGAAGGTCCACATTTAGCAATCTTAATGTATTATCCAAGAAAGTCTAGAGGATTAGAAAACAATACCTTGAGTAACTTCCAGCTGGACTTTAAAGGACAATCCATAGTCATTTAAACCAATGCCACATCTGTATAGACCCATATCTTTGAATCTCAGGTCTGATATTTTTATGATGAACATGCCATTCTCCGGAAAGTCAGTTATGGAGGCTCTGTCTTTGTAATCTTTGAGAACAAAACCATTAGATGAAATAAAGGTGTAACAACGTCTTGTTGATTCCCTGCACCAGTAC
Organism: Thamnophis sirtalis; assembly: GCF_051295495.1. NCBI lineage: Eukaryota > Metazoa > Chordata > Lepidosauria > Squamata > Natricidae > Thamnophis > Thamnophis sirtalis. The sequence continues at coordinate 54,371,958 of NW_028261387.1, forward strand.
TTCCTGGAATGAATATTCACACTCGTGGGAGGATAGAAACATTTGATACTCACGGAACCTTCCACCAATCCAGTTATCTGCTTTGGGCCAAAGAGGACATTTGAGGCGGAAACTGAGAAAAGGAAATAATATGGGAACGTGTAAGTATATGTATACTTATATAATATTCAACATACCTTGTTAGATCGGGTAATGGATAGGCACACACAGGCTAACGGTAACAACAGCTCTTTATTAAATGCAACAAGTGAGAACGATCCAGCGAAGGCTGAGTCTGATAGCAGCCATTTTATAGGGAGCTGTCAGACCCTTCGACCAATGAGATTAAACCTCTGTTCTCACCGGAACAGAGGACCTTGGTAGAAACCACTACAGTTGAAGTACCTATATGGCTGTGATTTCAAACTCATTACAGACTACAAACCTCTACTGGGCTTACTGGCTGGGGACCAACCTACTCTTTTGTCATTATCACCATGGTTGACCAGATAGACCATCTTTCTTGCTGCTACTCCTACCATCTCATCCACCGACCAGGCTGCACTTTGGGACATGCCGACACCTTGAGCCACCACCCGCTGCCAGAACTTCTTGCTGATCCTACCCCCAAGATGCCAGTCCTTCTCATTTACTGCCTAGAGACTGGTCCTGTCTCGTCCAGTGGTGTTGCCCATCACTCTGCAAAGGACTCCACCATCAAACAAATTTTGAACTGGGTGTAGAGGGTGTGGCCCAAGGGGGCTGTTGGTCTGAATTCAAAGTGTACCATTGTAAACATGAAGAGTTATCTGTTGTAAATGGCTGCTTGCTGTGGGAGGACCGGGTCATTGTTCCACCCAAACTGCGCATTGCAGTGTTAGAGGCTTTACACATAGGGCATCCTGGAGTTGTCAGGATGAAGTTTTTGGCTAGGAGTGGCATAACATGGACAGGGAGATAGAAGAATGGGTAGCTACCTGCACACCGTGCCAGGAATGCAGACCAGCTTCCCCATAGGCACCCACTAAGGAGTGAGAGTGACCTCAAGCACCGTGGTCTAGGGTGCACATTGATTTTGCTGGCCCAGTTCATGGCCAGACATTCCTCGTAGTTGTGGACACCTACTCGAAATGGCTAGAGGTAGTCCTGATGACCTCCACTATGGCAGAAGCGGTCATCAAGGTACTACATTGTTCTCCTGCGTCCTCCTAAAGAGGACACTTTTTTAGAGGCTTTTTTAAACAGTTAAGCAGTCATCCACGGTGATGCAGCAACTAACTCAGCCTGACCTCAGCTCTTGCCTTTTTTCCTTTTACCTTTTTTTTCTTTTCATGATGACAGGCAAGAGCAGAGTTGAAATCCTCTCTGAAACAGCTGGAAAAGGTACATGTGGGTCAGAGGGAGTGGGAGGAATTCAAACTTCATCCTCCTGGTGCGGGGCTTTGGGCAAAGGCTGGAGGGAAGTGCTCTCCCTCCCCAAGTGTAGTTTGATTGCAGGCAGAGCCATGTTGTCTTTTCAAACCTGTAATCAGTGAAGCTGGGCTGGATCCTTCTGGGGCTGAGGGAAAGTGTGTGTGCTCCAGTATGGCTCTTTGACTGGCTTCCTGCCTCCTCCTGTGGTCTCCCTGACTCCCTCCAATCCAACTTTGTGTGTGTGTGTGTGTGCTTGTTTGAGAGAGAGTTTGTTTGAGTGAGAGAGGGAAGGGGGTAGGAGAAATAGTCCAATCCAACTTCTGTGTGTTTGTGTGTGTGTTTGAGAGGGGGGAGGGAGGGAGAGAGGGAGGAAGGAGGGGAAGGGAGAAGAAAAAGAAAAAGAAAGAAGGAAACTTATTTTGCAAAGGAGAAAAACAAATGCTGTTGCTTTAAATCGGAACTGAGCATGTCTGGCTGTGGAATCCTGGGAGTTGAAGTCAACAAGTCTAAAAAATTTTGTCTCAGTGCCTCACCAGCCATAAGCCTCATCGCACGTCACTGGGTACAGGGTAAGCACTTTGGATTGGATTGGATTGGATTTATTCGACTTGTATGCCACCCTATTCCCAAAGGGACTCAGGGCGTCTGAATAAAAGCCAAGGGGAGGGGAACAAATACAAAAAAGTAAGACAAAAAACAAGACAATACAAACAATTTAAAAAACACAACAAGCATAGCCAATTCGAGTAGGGGTGGAACTCAACAACCCCAGGCCTGCTGGGACAGCCTGGTCCTAACGGCTATATGGAAGGCCTGAAGGGTGGTGAGGGTCCGAAACTCCACGGAGAGATCGTTCCAGAGGGCCGGAGCAGCCACAGAGAAGGCCCTCTTCCAGGTGGTCGACAGCTGGCATTGGCCGGCAGATGGAATTCAGAGGAGGCCTAATCTGTGGGATCTAATGGGTCTATGGGAGGTAATTAGCAGAAGGTGGTCTCTCAAGTACTTGGTGCAGCTACTGACCATGTGGTAGCTGTCATCTTTTTCACCTTCAGAGCTCTCGGCCTCTGCAGCCCCGTGGTGAACGTGTGTATTCTTCTGCACGTATTGCAGAGTATTTTGACGCTGCAGTGTCTCTGTGGACTTGACGGCTGATTCTGACACCCTGGCCTCGTCCAAGGCAATTGGCAGAGTGAGGTTAAACTTGGCAAGTAACCTCCTCTGTAAATTAATGTCTTAATGCACACCACAAATTATGCGGTCAAGAACAAGTTCGTCTAGGTCTTGGAACTTGCAGTACGCTGTGGCCTTTTGTAGCACCACAATGTACTCGTTGATTGATTTCCCGCTGGTTGCAAATGTTAAATTCATGCTGGCAGATGTGCTTATATGGCTTGGGAGTGTAGGGATCCTCAGCGTCTGCTGGAGCATGGACCAAGCGACCAATTGTAGTGGTGTTGGTTCTGGCAGGTCTTTGGCAGTTTCGAACACTTCCTGTCCACAGTAACTGAGGAACATGCTTCTTGTGGCCTTCAGAAAGGCCTATGAGGTCATTGGTTTCAAGAAAGCAGTCAAAACGGAGCATATATGAGTCCCAGTGCTTGGTGACTGGGTCATATGGAGTTGCTGGGGCATGCATTTTGTGACCTGAGGGCATTTTGAGTTTGCCACTCAAAAATGGCTGCTCGAAGCTGCGTTGAGCTTCGGGCTGGATGTACTTGCTGGATTGCTACGCTCCTTTTGGTTTGCCAAGTTGCCTTCCAATCCCACCTTGTCGCCAATGTTAGATCGGAAAATGGAAAGGCACACACAGGCTAATGGTAACAACAGCTCTTTATTAAATGCAACAAGTTAGAACAATCCAGCGAAGGTTGAGTGAGACAGCAGCCCTTTTATAGGGAGCTGTCAGACCCTTCGACCAATGAGATTAAACCTCTGTTCCCACTGGAACAGAGGACCTTGGTGGAAACCACTATAGTTAAAGCTAGTATATAACACACCTAACAAATGTGTTTTTCTGACAAAGAGAAAAATAACCCCCATTTTCATCATTGACATTCAAGTGTAATTTCATTATTATTTCAGTTTTCTGACTAAAACAACTAAACCCACATTTTCTAACCCTTTATTGTCAAGAAATTCAGCATAATAGGAATATTGGAGCCTTATTTTTTCCCTCTGGAATGAGAGCTGAACTGATTAGTTTGAGGGATTTCATTGTCTCAATTTTCTAGGACAACTGAAGCTTTCAGCATTATGGGACCATGTATAGTTAGTCTTGCTTGCTTACTTGCTACTGTTCATTTAATGACAATTCAAAAGTTCAAAGGCCTGGGAAACAAGTGCCTTATGACCTATCCTTAGAACACAGAACATAGAATCATAGAGAGGGAAGGTACCTCAGAGGTCCTCTAGTCCAACCCACTGCTTGAAGTTATAACTGTCACACCACCTCTGGAGTCAGATGATTGCAATTTGGATGCTTGGCAAGTGACTCACATTTACAACAGTTGCTATGTCTTGCGGTTACATGATTGCGATTTGAAAAGTTGCCAGCCAGCTTCCAACAAGCAAGGTCACTTGGGGAAGCCAGATTTGTTTAACCATCGCATGTCTGTCGTCCAAGGTAAACCAGACAAGAAACACAGCTACATGACCTAAATCTACTTTATTGTAAGGCTGCATTAACAGAATCTTAGTAAGCTTTCAAAACTTCCCGCTATCACTTTTTCTACATTATCCTTGAGGGTGGGTCCTGTCAGATGGTGGGTTCCTACCGGTTCAGCCTGGTTTGGCTGAACTGGTAGTGGTTTGCTGACCTGGGTTGCTGGAACCGGCAGCGACCCAGGTCTGCCATGCCCCCGAATCAGTTCTCCTATGATGGTGCCATCTTGATTTTTTTTCATTGTGATTTTTTTTATTTTTTAACGTTTGGCACATGCGCAAACCTATTTATGCGCAAATGCAGATGTGTGCAATAATGCCGGCAACAACCCACCCCTGGTTCTTTCTAAGATTCTTTCGTTGACTGCTAAGCTACTGGGAACTCCTGCCTCCCTTGTCTGATTGTTTCCTGGGTAGCATCTCTTCCCTTATTTCCCCAAGATCATTACCATAATCCATTAAACTGCACAATTCACTTAATTTATGCAGTGATGTACTTAATTTTGGTTTTTAGAAGGCATAACGAAAGTAAGAAATATTATATATATAAATGAAATGCAGAATGAAGACTTTGTAATTAATTGTAGAGATAAGGTAGCTTCTTATGGGCAATAGATTTTATTTTGGTTTTTATGAGATGCATTAAACATAATATTATAGATGATAGAATTTGGAATGAAGAAATAAATGCTTATAACCTTGGGGGCAGGTAAAGAATCACTATTTTTTGTACGTGTGATGAAGGCTGAATATCAATTCTTTATATGTTTTTCTCTTTATTATATTCTTACTTTTTTCTTTTTTCTTGCACTTTTTACTCCTTTCTATTCTTTTTTTCCTTTAAGTTTAGTTTGTATTAGATTTTACTATTATAATAAATTTTTAAAATAAATATATGTATATGGAAAGAAACAAAGCTGAACTATTTAAACTCAGATGTTTTAAATTCTTCTGGACTATGACTAAAATATTTATTTGATTTAATTAAATTGGTTTTATTTCATTATGACATATGAAATGTATATGTGGTAAGCCTGTCTTGATTGTTACTTGTTCTGTCATAGGTATCTGTGGGTTGAAAGCCAACAATGTGTGCTAAGGGGACAAACGACATCTACATTTTTTTTTAACATAGTTAATTTTTCTGATGTTTATTTAAATACTCACCGCTTTCAAATTCCACCTGGATAAAAGTTAAGACCAAGACAAAGATCAGGAGAGCCATTTCACAAGATAGTCCTGAAACCTTGAAAAAAAAATTAAAATAAATCAAATAGTCTTGTAAATTTAATGTATCTTAGATGTATGTATAGATTTAATCAAGTAAATAACTCAGAAGAAACAATATGAAGACTGTATACCAGTGGTGGGATTCAAATTTTTTTACTACCTGTTCTGTGGACATGGCTTGGTGGATGTGGCATGATTTGGTGGGCGTGGCTTGGTGAGCATGGCTTGGTGGGTATGACAGGGGATAAATACTGTAAAATCTCCACTCTCTCTTGATCAGCTGGGACTTGGGAGGCAGAGAATAGATGGGGCGGGGCCAGTCAAAGTTCTCCGAAATACTCAAAATTTTCTCCAGAACTGATCAGAACTTGTTGAATACCCCCTGTGCTGTATACACTGGAGCTTTCTTTAAGATACAAGCAATACCAGGTAGACTTGAAGGGAGAGGCTATTTTATGTTCCATTACTACTTAGATTTCAGCATCGATGTGGTTGCATTTCAAAATTATCAGTATTTCCCATATCACTAATTTTGTGCCATAGGACTTCAGTCCTGCCTTCTCTTACTTGAAAGAGAAGCCCTGTGGAAGTAATGAGATGTCTCTCGGAATATTCAAATACTGTGCTGCTATCAATCACTATCTAGTTAAACATATAGACGAACCTAATACCTATGTACAATAAAAACACACACCCCTGCTTCCAAACTAATGTGTATTATGTGCTAATAATATTGTCATATGCATTAAAAAAAGAAAGCAAATATACAACTTAACTTTGCATTGATCAAAGAGCAATTATGACTTTTGAACTTTGTCACCGTGCAAATAAAAAGCACCTTTTGTCAGCAGAAGCAAATAAATATCCAAGCTGCATGTTTCTGGATGAAATGGAAGTCAATTTAGTTGGTTGGCAGCCACCCAGAGTTTGATATAAGATAAGGGACTATAATATTTGTTTTAAATAAACAAATACATTTTACAGTTCTTAGGAAAAAGAAAACTGATGGGAAAGTATTTGTACCTAGAACAGTCAACCTACTAGATAAACATTGTATGAAATAAATTTATTATAACTACTACAGCAGCGACAGTGATTGGTTTGCACAACATGCCATGATTAAAATGCAGAATCTGGGGTTCCAGATTGCACTAATCTTCAACCCACAAATGCAACTTCCTTCCAAATTGTAATGTAGAAAGGGAAAACTATTATGCGAATGAATGAAACTAATTGTAAATTCAATAATAAATGTAATCACGTGTATTATCTTGTCCTGGCCAAGGATATCTGCACGGGGAGTTAGAAAAGTCAAGAGGGCAGCTATGATGACATATGTGTATGTGCCAGACATATAAATAATAGTTGGACGTTCAATCATGCAGGAAACAAGTTGACTTTGTTTAAAAAGCTCCATCCAACAAACAATAATAAAGCATTAAAACTATATTGCATTTGGCAATGATGAGTATCAGATTCATGTACCATAAGCATGTCATTACATGTTGCAGTAGCCCATTTTCATTATGATGTTGTGGAAGTCATGTTCCAAGCACATAGCCTAAATCATATCTTATGCACTTGTTGTAATTTGACAAGTTTATTCATAAACTTTTCCTAATTGGACAATGCACTTTTATTATTTTTATTTTTTTATGAATAACTCCAGGTAGCGAACATATCCAACACATCTTACTCCTCATATTTGTAATTTAATTAAGTTGGATTAATATAGATGGATAGAATAACTTTATTGTAACTTTAAATGTACACTAATCGGCATACATTGAAATGAAATGTCATTGCATACAGATCTCAGAGGGTCACCATCTCCAATATACACTACATAAACATGACTGAATAAATAAATAATACAAAATTATAATATATCCACATATTTTATATGATACAGACAAACAACACAGTCTAGTTCGGATGTATACATGTACATGTCGAGAAAAACGAATCTTGCGAGTTTATCAGATGGATGATAAAGCTATTACAGCAGTGGTCCCCAACCTTTTTATCGCCGCGGACCAGTCAGCCTTTGATAATTTTACCGTGGCCCGCTGAGCGCGCGCAGGGGTGGGGGGGCGTTGTTCGCGGTTTCGGTGGAATACGTCGATGACCAGCGCTAGTAGCGTAGCCTTGCGCAGGCGCAGTTCAGTATGGCTAGCGTAGATAGCGTAGCACAAACTGCGCCTACGCAAGGCTACGCTACTAATGCTGTCTACGCTAGCCCTACGTAGCTGCGCAGGCGCTCTTAGGTTTTTTTCAGGAATCGGCCAGCGCTGAAGCGCTGAAAAGGAATGAGAAGGGCGGCGCTGGACACAGGGGGGCGGTGGGCCGCTGGTGATGTCAGAGTGCCACCAGCGGTCCAGTAACACCCCTTGTGCCAGTTAGCCCTAATTTGCATACAGAAAGAAACTATGGCCCCCGGCCGCTGCAGCGATCATGGCCCCCGGCCGCTGCAGCGATCATGGCCCCCGGCCGCTGCAGCGATCATGGCCCCCGGCCGCTGCAGTGATCATGGCCCCCGGCCGCTGCGCAGCCCGGTGCCAGGTACTCCACAGCCCGGCACCGGTCCGCGGACCGGGGGTTGGGGATCACTGTATTACAGGACCTGGTTTGAGATTGTTTCTTCAAAACTAGCACTATACAAAATAACAAAATAATTAACTTTCAGTACTAAACATTCACAAAACAATTTCGCGTTTAATACTATATTCATACTTTTTTGGCTAATCAGTTAATTGGATAAAAAAATTAAATGACTTTTAATAGTTTTATTTTTTCAATAGCCACAAGAGGGCATAGTTGTCTTCACCTACAGTCTACACATAATTTTTTTCTTCCTTCCTTCCTGGTAATACAGCACAAGAAAAAAATAATGTAAATACCACCGGTAGCCTCCCATCGTCCAGTGCGATCCCACAGAATTGGCCTCCTCAGGGTGCCGTCGACCAAACAGTGTTGACTGGTGACCCCCAGGGGGAGAGCTTTCTCTGTGGGAGCGCCTTCCCTCTGGAATGAGCTGCCCCGGGAGCTTCGTATAATCCCTGACCCCGGTCCTTCCAACGCGCCCTAAAAAATTGGCTTTTCCAGCAAGCCAGCCTGGCCTGAACAAAACAAATCAAAGTATTGATTATTGTTAATTTTAATTTGAATTCTTTAAAAAAAATGTGTCATTGTTAATTTTAATTGGGTTTGGGGATATCCTATATCCTATTTAATTTCTTTTTAATTTTTGTAGTATGTGTTTCTTTTAATGTTGTAGGCCGCCCTGAGTAAGGACTCAGGGCGAAGGGTGGCATATAAATCGAATAAACCTCAAACCTCAATCTCAACCTCAACCCTTTACTCTTTGCACTATTCTCATTTGGTTGGCTAAGGGAATATGTTATTAGCTTTTTCAGCCTCACAATCTTCAAATCACAGAGGCAGTTGGGGGAAGAATTATCCCATTAGGAATCAAAACTTCACTTTCTTTTTCAGAGAGTTTGAACTATAACTTTAACTTCAATGTAGGGGAGTTTTTTTTCCTGATTTTAGTGAGAATGTGTAGCATAGATTCTTATAGTCTGAAAAGAGAGAATGAATGAAGAAGGGTGTAATGTGCTGAATTAGCAAATAGTGGTCAACCCGTGTTTGCCAATCTCCTGGGCCCATCCTAGATAGAGCCTCTTTTGCAGATCTCACCATTCTCTCCGCCTGACCATTGGAGGCCGGATGGAATATGCACAACCAGGGCATGTCTGATTCCTTGTGCTGATAAGAAGATCTCGAATTGCATGCCTGTGAATTGGGGCCCATTGTCAGAGACCAGGACGTTGGGCAGGCCATGTTTGGAGAAAAGTCTTTGTAGTACTTTGATGACTGCTTCTGCCGTAATGGAGGTCATCATGACTACTTCTAGCCATTTCGAGTAGGCGTCCACAACTATGAGGAAAGTCTGGCCATGAACTGGACCAGCAAAATCAATGTGCACCCTAGACCATGGTGCTTCAGGTAGCTCCCACTCCTTAGCGGGTGCCTCTGGGGCAACTGGTCTGGGCTCCTGGCACGGTGTGCAGGTTAGGCCACCACATGTAACTCCTGGCCAAAGACTTTATCCTGAGAATTCCAGGATGCCCTACATGCAATGTGCAGTTTGGGTGGAAAAACGACCCAGTCCTCCCACAGCAAACAGCCATTAACAATGGACAACTCATTTCTCTTATGATAATACATTTTGAAATCAGACGCAACAGGCCTCTTGGGCCACCTCCTCCACACCCAGTTCAAAACCTGTTTGATCATGGAGTCTCTTGCAGATTTGCGGGCAACGTCACTAAACAAGACAGGACCAGTCTCTAAACAGTTAATACAAAAGACTGGTGTCTCAGGGGTAAGGTCTACAAGTAGTTCGTTGGTGCTCTCATTGATACCGGTCACTTCTAGCCCCAGGGCTTTGAACCACTGTCACTGGGACTGGCCACTGAAGTTGACCTTCAGCTTTTTTTACCGCCTTGTGTGGATTTGGCTGGTTGAGGTGTGGTAGGTGACTCTGGTGTCACCTTTTGAGCACCGTGGTGGTGACTGCCATGCCCCTTAGTTGGGCCTCTGTTGGCGGTTAGGTCGGCTTCTTGGCTGCCAGGTCATTGCAGGGTGCTCGCTTCTGCAAACATTGGTGATGTGTCCCATTCGCTCGCAGTGCTGGCAGATAGCATCGCGGTAATGACAAAACAATCTGGCATGGTCTCCTCTGCAGCTAGCGCAAGGCAGGAGACGCGATTTGAATTTGTGCGCCGGCTTGGTGCGGCTACTGCACATGCGGCAGCTGTCATCTTCGTCTTCTGAGTTTTTGGCCTCTGCAGTCTTGCGATGGGCACATGCGCTCTTCCACACATCTTGCGGAGCGCTTTGGCGCTGCAGGGTCTCTGTAGACTTTACGGCCAATTCTGATGCCCTGGCTTTGTCTAAGGCAATTTGTAGAGTGAGGTCACATTTGGCAAGTAACCTCCTCTGAAACTTAATGTCCCGCACACTACATATGATGTGGTCAAGAATCAACTCATCAAGGTCCTGGAACTCGCAGTACACTGCGAGTATGGACCAAGTGACCGATTGTAGCAGTTTTGGCTTTGACAGGTCTTTGGCAGTTTCAAACACTTCCCATCCACAGTAACCGAGGAACATGTTCTTGTGGCCTTCAAAAAGGCCCATAAGGTCATTGGCTTCGAGGAAGCAGTCGAACCTCAGCATATACGAGTCTCAGTCCTCGGTGACTGAGTCATATGGAGTCAGTTGGGCATGCATGTCCATTTTGTGTTCTGAGGGCATTTTGAGTTTTGCTGCTCAAAATGGCTTCTCGAAGCCACGCTGAGCTCTGGGCTGGATTTACTTGCTGGACTGCTATGCTCTTTTTAGTTTGCCTAGTTGCCTTCCAATCCCATCCTCGTCACCAGTGTTAGATCGGTAAATGGAAAGGCTCACAATGCTAAAGGCAACAGCAGTTCTTTATTGTTACAGAACAAGGATGTACAATCCAGCAAAGGTTGAGTCTGACAGCAGCCCTTTTATAGGAAGCTGTCAGACCCTTCAACCAATGAGATTAAACCTCTGTTCCCACTGGAACAGAGGACCTTGGTGGAAACCATTATAGCTGAAGCTAGTATCTAACACTTTCCTACCCAGTCCATTTCTTCAGTGTTTTTAATTTTTCTCCTTGCTAGAAATCAACCATACTCAGAAACCTGCAAACAAGACTTTTTTCTCCAGTCTCTAACGCTTCATATTTACCTTTATCATCACTCTAAATGTTGTACTAATATTCAGTCAGAATTTTTTTAAAGAAAAGTAGGTTTGGATAATTATTCTGTGGAATCAGAATCATTTGATCTTTTTAAATGCATAGAAAACTTTTGACAACATAAATTGGCAATTCATGTTTGTACAATTAAAATATATGGACTTTAGTGAATGATTTACTAATATGATTAAGGCAATATACTCTAAACAGACTGCAAAGGTGATGGTCAAAGGGAATATGACAGAAAACTTTAAAATAAACAAAGGCACAAAGGAAGGATGTCCCCTTTATTATTTATATTGATGTTGGAAGTGTTAAATAGAAATATTAGACAAGATATAGAAATAAAAGGTATGGAAGTAAAGAAAGAAAAATATAAACTACAGGCACTTGCAGATGACCTGGAATTTATTTTAGAAGAACAACAAGAAACTGGATCTAAACTAATTAAAAAAAATAGAAGAGTATGATGAAGTGGCATGATTAAAAATAAACAAACAGAAAACTAAAATATTAGTTAGAAATCTTACAGATAAACATAAAAAAGATTTAATGAAGAAAACAGATATCCAAATAGTTAAGAAAGTAAAATATTTAGGAATTCATTTAACAGCAAGATGTGCTGCCATCAAAGAAGACAATTACACCAAGCTCTTGCAACAAATTATATCACACTTGTAGAAGTATAGCTTCTATAAAAATGAATATTTTGCCAAGATTACTATATTACTATGTTTGTTCCAAACAATATCGATAAAGCTGGGAAATATTTTTTTGCAGAATTAAATAAAATGATATCAAAATACATTTGGCAAGGGGAAAAAGCAAGAATAGGTCTGAAAATGTTACAAGATTCTAAAAACAAAGGGGATTTTGGATTGCCAGATTGGAAGTTGTATTATCAGGCCTCTGATCCACCATGAAAGAGTGGATAAGTCTGAGGCATAGATGATAATTAACATTGAAGGGACATAACCTTCAGTTGGGGTGACACACCTTTTTATAGAATGGGGAAAATAGAATACATAGATATTTTCAAAGACACTATGTTACAAATGCACTATTGTTAATGTGGGCAAAAGAAAAAGAAAAACACTATTTGAAAATACCAGCCTGGCTTTCCATGATGGAGGCATTGATACATCCGAATATTGTTAACATGGAAAATATTACAAGTCATAAGGACATTTTGAATGAAAAAGGGTAACTTAAAACCAAGCAAGAATTGAATAGTCTAGAGATTGATTTAGCATGGTGGCTGCATGTGCAAATACAATCAAGATATTAGAAAAATGCTAAAATGTACAGTTTCTATAAAGAACCAACAGATCTTGATCAAGTATTAACAAGGACAGATGAAAAACTAATTTAAAAATCTATAGCTACCTACTGAGCATCAAAATAGAAGAAGAGCAAGTAAAAGAAACAATGGAAGTATGGGCAAAGAATTTTGGTTATACTATAGAGCTAGAGAAATTGTAGAAACTATAGGATAGGAATTATAAATTAACAATGTCAACTGTATATAAAGAAAATGTATATACAATGTTTTATAGATGGCAGTTTCTGCCCACAAGGTTAGCAAATATGTTTAAGGATATGTCCACTAACTGCTGAAAATGTATAGATATCGGTATTATCACATGTGGTGGACATGCCCAAGAGCAAAAAATATTGGACAAAAATATACACATGCTTAGAAAAAATAGTAAAGCAACATATAGATCAAAAGCCAAATTATTTTTGTTGGGTATTTTACCAGAAAAATACAATAAAGAGAATACATATCTAATTCTAGCATGTGTTATCAGCAGCCAGAATTGTGTTTGCACAACAATGGAAAAATGAAGAAATTCCTTCAGATGAAATTGTAATAAAAAATATTACAATGTGCAGAAATGAATAGATTAACACTTAAAATTAAGGAGAAAGAAGAAACAGAATATTTTTTTAAACATGGGATTTGTTTTATCAATGGCTAATCAGTAGAAACAGAAGTTATTAGCCTAAAAGTCTAAGAGAAAAAATAATTACAATGAAGATTTACTAAATTGGATAAGTAAATATTACTATTATTGTGTGATCATTACTGATGTTAAGAAAATATTACCAATACTATATCTCAAACTCAAATGTACTCAGACAGCACACTGTTTATATAGATATTGAATTTCTATGTTTTATACTGTAAAATAAATAAATGAAAATATACATTTTTTTTTACAAAAAAGTAGGTTTAGATAATTATTCCATGGAATCAGTGTCCAAATCAAGGCAAGCTGAAGAATAAGGCAGAGATCACCTAATTTTATAATGGCCAGAATAAAAGTCCATTTTCGTATTCAAAATGGTAAGATTTTTAAAGGTTATTTGGAATCCAGATCCATACCAAAGAACTTTCATTAGAGTCCAATTTAGAAACAGGTGCTTTCTCTACCCTTCCAGGAATTATACCAAAGTGAAATTTGATGCCTCTGCCCAATTTCTGGGGACTGCACTGTATAGGCAATTTTGATAAGATGCTAAAAAACAAAACTCTTTAGAACTTTACCCCATTACTGTGCTTTCCTACCTACCTTTTTTCTCCCCCTATTTTTTTCCTGGCATTCTTCTTGTAGTCTTTTAAACAAGTACTCATCAGAAGAAGAAAGAGAGAGTCTTAGGCTCCTGAAGAGTTGCCAAAACCACTCCTTAAAATTCTAAGTTTACATCTGATTTGATCTTTGTTCCTTGTCCACTTTGAAGGAGAAAATGAAGTTTACAAGATTAATGTTTGTGTTTTCAGTCATAGTTTACTCTGGGCAAACCAGATCAAAATCCTCGTAGGTTCTTAATAATTTACATTATCCTAAGCCACCTGCTGAAATAGGGGTACTTTGCAAAATGCCAAAAGAGGAGAGACCATTGGTACTTTGGTAAAGGGATGAAGTTCATAGAATGGGGGTGCACCTTGGAAGGTCTATTACCAGGTCCATACTCCATGTATTTCTTAAGGGGTTGGTGGAGAGACATACAAATGGTTATTCCTTGATGAACATATGACTAGATTAGAGACTTACTTTGTTAGACATGCCATGCAACAGAGCCCATATCTCTTGTTGCTATAGGAAAGCTGTATTTACATTTTTTTTTAAAAAAATACATACAATTATTTTTAAACCTATGACTTGTTTTGCTGTGATTTTACTTTTGTGCTGCCTTTTTTGTGTACTGAACTTAAGAAAATTATTATTTGTTTATAAAACTATCTGAAAGCCATGGAAATTATTCCAAGTAAATGGTAGGAAGATACCAATGTTAGAAGCTACAATAATGTCACAATGATATTGCATTACAAAATCTGTTGTATTTGCAGAATGTGAAGATACATGAAATGTCACTTCCCTCCACAGTGGATACTTGTGCCTGAAAAGTATACTTGAACTGTGGGTGTGATTATAAGGAAAGTAAAATTTTGATCCAACTTCCTTATTAACAAGAACAAATGGCTATCAGTGTAAATGCCTGCAAAATGATGTTTTCATCCTTTATACTTTCAGAGACTATTTTAAATTAACCAAAGGATTTATTTTCTGGCCTTCAAGTATGGACTTTGTTGTAAAGGGTATTTCCCAACAACAAAAATCTTTTATTTCCTCCTTTGGTTAAATGATCTTTTATTGAGTTTTCTTCCTCTTGCTAAGATATTGCCCAATAACCAAATGCTTCAAGCTGTTGATTAACTGCTAAGCAGTGAAAAAAAAGTCTTTTAAAATTTAGAGCCCAAAGTAAACTTTCAAAACACATCCTAGCTACTGACTTCATTAAAATAAACAAACGTGAACCCAAGGATGCTTATCTGTGGTAGAATTTAATGTTCTCTTTCTGGTGACTGACTTTTTTCTTCTATTAGAAACCTTACAAGGGATTAAAATCTCCTCCAAAAGTTTGGAAATTGCATCACATGATTTCATTTCAGAGTTTCATTTCATTAGCTTTAGGATGGGAGGATCATTTCTCTTATATCTAATTAGGCACCTTGGCAGCACTTAATACCATCCAATATTATATTCTTCTGAATTATCCCATGTTAGTTAACTTCTACATAAATCTGTTGGGCAACTCACTCTGGAGTGAGGTCTCATTCAATATGCTGACAACACTCAATTATACACTGCTACCCCAGGCTGGACTGGAGATGTTAAGGAAATTTTGAACCTAATTCCTGGAGTCCCAATGGTGTTTTTTTCAAGAGGCAATTGGACTTTCTGGTTTTTTCTTTGAAGATGTTTTGCTTCTCATTCAAGAAGCTTATTTAGCTCTGACTGAATGTTGGGGAATGGAAGGATTTATACTCCTTGCAGACAGCTGTTCATTTGCATTTTTTATCAGGTTGTTAAGGTCATCCTTAACGGGGTATAACTGTGTCATTAGGGTTGCCTGAGTGGTGCGAATTAGTGTGGAGCCTTCTTGGAATTGTTGAAAGGACTGTGTTGTAGATTGGAGATAGATGCTGTCATATCCCTTCAAAGAAAAAAAACCACAAAGTCCAATTGCCTCTTCAAAAAAGCAGCTTTGGGACAACAATGACCTGGATGATTGAGAATCATAGACACTAATTCCTGGAGATTATAGGAAATTGGATGGGGAGAACTAAGCCCAGAATAAAGACAAGACAAGACAGAATTTCTATGCACCTATAAACATAATAGCTATGTGATAACTTCAACTTGGTAATTGCTCTTGATATGGTCATGCTCTTCCGAAAATGCTGATCCATCACTTGGTAATTTTGCACTCAATGTTGCTTGAACAGAAGGTGCCTTGATGATTGGAGTGTGCATACTATAGCTTTGTCAAACTTTGGCTGCTGTGCCAATTATGACCTTACTTGTCAGGCCCAGCCCAAGAACAACAAAGGACATTCCAGCCAAAGTTCAGTGCTTTATTTGCACACATCATGTAGGCAGAATTTTGTCACACTAAACCTATATTACTGTAATTCTAATACATATACCCTAAAAAAACCAAGGGAGTAGTTATCCTAAATCTCTTCTTCTTTCTCCAATCAGGCTTCAGACTGTGCTGTCCCTTGTCTTGCCTCCCTTGGAATATGCTCCCTTCTTCCTGGGAAACTCTGCTTCACTATAGTCTATTGCACCAACTCCCCTTTTATAGACACAATCCATCATATTACCTTATGTTGGATTATTTCAAAGCACTCTACATGATTAAAAATGATTTGGAAGATGCAATTGGTTTAGACTGTGGTAACCAAACTGTTAGCTAGGAAATCTATTATTGCAGTGCTCTGCTCATCTTGAGGTTACCACATTGATTTCCAGTAGACCTCTGGGCCCATTAAATGTGCTCGTTATGGGAAGGGCCAGGCCAAGCTCAACTTAGGTTATCCCTTTCATAAAAGTCAAAAGGGGCATGGACGTGAGATAGCCTGATCAATGGCAACCCCCATATTTCAGAATATTCTGCCACCAGATGTAAGTTTGGCTTCAACTATACTTGCATTTAGAACATTTTTCAAAGTACTTTTGTTCCTTCAGCTTTTGCTAAAATCTTCTCTACTCTACAACTACAATATTCCTAGAAAAATCAGAGTGCTTTCAAATCTCCACAATATGCAGGGGGTTTTTTTGGTATGCATCTATCTATCTATCTATCTATCTATCTATCTATCTATCTATCTATCTATCTATCTATCTATCTATCTATCTATCCATCCATCCATCCATCCATCCATCCATCCATCCATCCATCCACCCACCCACCCACCCACCTACTTACCTTTCTACCTACCTACCTACCTACCTACCTACCTACCTACCTACCTACCTACCTACCTACCTACCTACCTATTGGAGTGTGTGTATGTGTGTATATGTGCAATATGTAAATTCTACATTAGAATTTAGCCCTTCTAAATTAAAGCTTGGACAGGAGATTGCATGGTCCAAAATATTCAAGAGGCAACCACGAAAAAGAAAGCTAAAGATAGCATCTCAACATTGCTGTTCATTGTTTATTGCAACAGGGAAAAAGTGAGTTATCCAGTACAAAGAGAAATTTGACTAATATAAATCACGGATGTATGTATCAAACTACAGGAACTTGTGGTATTAAGCAGACTTAATCTGAGCAAGTAAATTTGCATGTTTGTTCTTGAACCACCTGGCGATGCAGTGGTTTAGAGTATTTTTAAAATTCTTATTATTCATGTAATGATTTATGAGAAAAACGTGCAATGCTGTTCCCAGCCTTACTTCTGCTATTACTGAATATTTAACAGAGTTGATGGCACATTTAGCCTATTTGAAAATGGTAACATAACCAATTTCTTCATAGCTTATCTTAATTTCTGTAAAAGGAGATCTTTTTGGTAATATCTCATTTGCCATATAGACACTAGAATTATGCAAAACTCTGCATTTACATCTAAAAAAGTAATTTTGAGGTGTGTGCAGAAGTGAGTGTGTAACTTTCTTAAAATCCCTTTAAGAAATGACATTATAAACACCGTGAAAAAAATGTACATTTAAACTTCAGGGTAATTTCTTAGTCAAACTTTGGAAGAAGGCTGGTAGTGTTCTAAACAGATTTTCTTCATGTAGCTATTAATTATAATACTGAAAATTATCAAATTGCATTGCAGTTAAAGATTTATTCCAATTTATATGATATTTAAAAAACCCACTTTCTATTGCTGCTTTCAGAAAGTAATGAAACCAGAGGTTTAATCACAACCAGAAGAATTTTGATAATTTATTCTATGCATCACAACCTTTGCTGTTATAATTGTTTTTAACAATCCATATGTTTTACAATGTAAAGCTCCCTTGGCCCTTGAAATCAATTGCATACTTATTTGTATTCTGGTTAATGGAAGCTAAAGTGTCTGTTTGTGCTTTCACAATGTTGATGCATGTTTCCAAGGTATGTTCTCTAAGCACAACCTTGGAAACTGAAACAAACTCTAACAACCATGTATACAAAAACTGTTGACTTCCATTGGACTAAAACTAAAATAAAGTTTTTTATTATATTGAAAAGGGATTAAAATTAAACAATTGAATACACACACACACACACACACAAACACACATACTGCCAAAAAAATAGGACAAAGAATTCTTTTATCTATGCTGTATACTTCACTTTTTCATCCTAAATTATATTTTAATCCTACATTATGTTATGTCTTAATGCCAGAAAATGAGTCCACAATTCTTCATTATATTTGAATATCACAAAAGACCTGGATATGACTTCAATGGAATTTCAATTATTTCAAATACATTTTGGAGTTTAAAAGCTGTTAAAAACAAACAAGTGTCAACCCAGAAGCTCACCGAAGCTAACCGGGAGGTTCAGTGTTGCCACACTGCAGTGGTGATTTTTTTGGGTGGTGTGGGGGCGGGCATTGTAGATAGCTGAGTGTCAAGCTGGCCTCCCTTAGCAACCAAGAAAGAAACCACTTAACTCCACTTCGCAGAATTAAAAGTACTTTTACTGGTTATGAAAAGATAGCAGCTAAGCAAAGCAAGATCTGAGGCAAAAGCGTGTGAAATCATACATATCAATATGTGACCAAACCCCCTCCCCCTGGTAACCCCACCCCACAGTCCAATCTGCAAATCCCTTAGGTGGCATATGAGTTCCATCTTCAAGGAGCATCATCAGGTTGGTATGCAGGATGGTTGGCCTTGACCACACCAAGCACTATCTCCAGCATGTGCAGTAGATGGTGAGAACAAAACTCCCCTTTTCAATCTCTCCTGTACTTAAAACTTCCCTTCCCAAATACCAGCCCCCCCTCCCCGTTTCAATAGCAACCAAAAGCAAATAGCAAAACAGAGGCCGACACTGAGGTTTTGTAGCCAAAATAAAATACTTTCTCTTGGGAACCAAGGACATTCTCACACCTGGTCCGAGAAAGGAGGAGTAATGTCACCAGGCAACCAGGCAGCGTCTTCATTAGATCTTGTAACTGATTGTTGGGGGTTGAGGGAAAACTTTTACTTTTAATTAGGTGAAAATCATGTGAACCTTCACAGTCAGTTTTCACCAGATCTCTGCCAATATGACATATCTACAGTAGTAAAGCTATTCTTTGAGGAATCTACTTGCCTTGGAGTTTGGTTTGCTATGGGTTTATTATTTGTAACCTTGACAACAAGATAGATATTTTAAGCATAATAAGGTTTAAACTATCCATCTTTCCTGAGATTTTTTTTTTATTAAAATTTTGAATCCCTGTGTTTTGCAATTGAATCAGTGTGCTGCCACTCTTCGTAAATTGAAGCTTACCTGTAGATTATTATTCTACATCAGAAACCACTCTTAATTGACCATGCATTGCCTCAGGATATGTAATTTTATTCATTTATTAAGTTTATATGCTACCAGTCTTTTTGGGCTCCCATTCTCACCCCAGCTCCTGCCAATGTAGCAGTTTGAAATCATGCAAATGGGGGTAGATATATAGGTACAACTTTGGTGGGAAAGTAACAGCACTCCATGATGTCATGGTGGCCACATGACTGCAGAAATATCTTAGGGCAGCATTGACTCAATAGCCTTGAAACGGAAAAGAGCATCATCCCCTATAGTCAGCAATGACTGGTTGAGTAAGATCCTAGGGACTCCTCCTTAGTCTCACTGGACATGTAGAAGAAGGAATGGCAGAATTTGGGGGTGGAGTGAAAAGAGGGATCCAGCCCTTTTCTAATTATAATCAGGTGCTAACTGTTAGTTGAGAAGGCTTTTCCATGGTAGGCTTTTAGCAATTTATCAGCTTAATTGAAACTTCAACTTGTACCTGGTCTTTTGTGTCTGACAGGATTATAATACTAAATAATGATTATGATGGTAGACAATGCAAAAATTCCAAACTTTAGATAAGATTGGAAGTTTGAAAGAAACATGTCAGAAGAAAATACTGGTAAGCTACTTGCTTAAACATACCATGAAAACAATCTGGACATATCCAAGTATTTACCAGGAGCCAAACTCATTTTTATCATTTTACATATGGCTAAGCCTCAACTATAATTTATAATAAAATAGATAGGGAGCCACTTTTCTCATTCCATTATACCTTTTATTTGTGAAAACATTGTACCTACAATTCAAATTAGAATATTAGAATCTTGGAAACCAGAGGACCAAGATTTGATCTAGTAGTTGAGGTGCTGGCTTAGAAGCCAGAAAGCCAGGAAGTCGAGTCCTCTCTTAAAGCAAAAACGCCAGCTATTTAGACCAGACATTTTCTGTTAGTCAACTCACCTCACAGCACTGTTGTCGTGGGGGGAGCCTTCAGACTACTCAATGTATATTACTGTACTTTGAAATGACCAACAATGAAGGTGAGAGGAAAATATAATAATATATTTGTAAAGAATGAATTTTGGAATTTTGGAATTTTATTAACATTTATAGGCCGCCCTTTTCCCTGAGGGGACTCAGGGCGGCTCACATAAAATCAGGAGGGGGGATACAAACAATAACACAGACACATATAAGTAAAAATAATGGGCAACATTCATTCATCATTCGGGAGGGGCGGCTATCTTTGTCCCCAGGCCTGTCGGGCTAGCCAGGTCTTAAGGGCTATGCAGAAGGCCTGGACGGTGGTGAAATAGAAAACTGGATCAGCAGGTGATTATGATTATATCATTTATGATTAAAATTACTCTGTTACATCTCGAAGTACTTGGAAATGGAGAAATTCCATGCTGCTATGAATAAGTAGCAACAGCAGAATCAACATATCATAAATCAATATAATTGGCTATCATGTCATTGTCATATCATGCAAAAGTTGGCTTGAAACTCAACATTAAGAAAACTTAATGGAAACAGTGACAGATTTTATTTTCCTGGGCTCCAAGATCACTACAGGTGGGGACTGCAACCAAGAAATTAAAAGATGCTTGCTCCTGGGAAGGAAAGCTATGGCAAATCTAGACAGCATACTAAGAAGTAGAGACATCACCCTATGAACAAAAGTGCATATAGTCAAGGCTATGGTTTTCCCAGGTGCAATGTATGGCTGTGAAAGTTGGACCATAAGAAAGGCTGAGCACCAAAGAATTGAGGCCTTTGAATTGGTGCTGGAGAAGACTCCTGTGATTCCATTGGATGCAAGACAATCAAACCGATCAGTCCTAGAGGAGATCAACCCTGACTGCTCTTTAAAAGTATTTGAATTACAAATACTTTGGCCATTTAATGATAAGAAAAGACTCACTGGAGAAGAGCCTAAGTCTGGGAACGATTGAGGGCAAAAGAAGGGAGCAACAGAGAATGCGGTAGATGGATGGAGTCACTGAAACAGTAGGCGTGAGCTTAAATGGACTCCAGAAGATGGTAGAGGACAAGAACGCCTGGAGGAATGTTGTCTATGGGGTCATGATAGGTTGGACACAACTTTGCAACTAACAACAACAACGGGTTAGGTCACATTATATGCATATATTTAGCCTATAAAACCTCACTCATATGTATTGGCACTGAGAGTGACTGGAATATTTTTTTTCTTATTTAAGTTTGTCTGTGGTCTTGGTATCATCCTAACTTGGTGGAAAGATAGGTATCTTTCCAATGATTCAGATAAAGAACTCTAGCAAAGTGGTATTTGCAATTCAGGTCAGAGCTTGTATTGACATTAGACCGAGATTCTTTTTCTTGCAAATAATTATTCTTGCAAATAATTATTATTATTCTTGCAAATAATTTCATAAAAGAACTTTTTGTGCCAATCTTAGCATATAAAAAGGGGAGATAGAAAAATATACTCATCATGTTGTAGAAATTAATGCTATCTATCCTTTCTCCCAAGCCATGACATATACTCTTTCTAATTTGATAACAGCATTTTAAATACTGACATTCTGATTGTAGTTTGATGGATGAAAAATATTTTAGCTGTCTTATATCAGTCTTCTCCAACCTGGGTGATCTCCAAATGTGTTGCATTACAATTATAAGGGGCATATTCCCAATGGCCATGCTATATGGGAATCTGTAATGCAATGTACGCAAGTAGAGAAAATGGAAAAGACAAAAATGATTTTGGTAAACATTTTTTTTAATTAGGAAATTATGAGTACGTATAAGTACTCCTTGTTCCTGCTTCAATTGTATTCAGGAAACATTTCCTGCAGTGATTAAAGAAGGAAAAGATAACAGACCCGAAACTTGTTTTTAATTAGCCTATTTTATTAATTATTAATTATTTTATTGCAAGGCTTAAGCAGTATAAACTGACCTGATAAGAGAATTCCAACATATTGATGATTACTTAAATCCAGCTATCAGGAGAATCAAATGTGGGTGTTCAGAAGGATTTTACCATTGTAAGTATTATCCAGAAGCACTTCTATCACTCCCATGACACTTGCAATTACTTGCAATTACCGTAATTAGATTTCTGGACAGAATTACCAAATTTTTAGTGGCCAATGATTGCACAAAAACTTGACTAAAATATGGAGAAGTGAGACATTTTCCTATATTTCAGTTGTAGGGTTACTTGATATTGGGTAAGCTGAATTTCAGTGCACTTTTTCTGATAAGATTATTATTGTTGGAAATAATTTTACTTCTAGTTTGTCTGTGTAATACGTTGCACACAGAGAGTGATCTGCAAAATTTATTTATTTATGCTCTACCGCATTGTCTGACTGTCAATTAAATTTAATCAGTAGAGCTCACACCAAAATAAATTAGACTGGAAGCCAAAGCGGTGTTTCAAGATCAATAAGCCATTCACATTGGGGTTCAGGCAAAAATGGTTAAGATATTGACAATGTACACATTAAAAGGAGCAGCTGCTGTCTTGACATTTTTAATCCTTCCTCTGACACTTCTGTGTATTGTTTGTCATAAAATCAAAAGTCTCTGTCAAAGGTTGTGAAAGCATGGCTAAGTCAACATAGATGTTACGCTGACAATGTGAGTGGCTTTTTTACTCATTATAAATCAATAGCACCTTCCTTTGCTTTAAGGTTCTTTTAACAGCTTTATCCACTTGGCAGTTAGCTTCTCACTGTTTTCAAGGACTTTGGAAACATAGACATTTGACTTTATTTCTTTGTTTTGCATAGAATAGATTCTCCCTCTCCCCCTTGTTTAATGCATCAGGCTAGAAACCAAGAGATGGTTAATTTTAGTTCTGCCTTAACCATGAAAGCTGGCTGGGTAACTTTGGGCCAATCATTCTCTCCCAACCCATATTGCAGGGTTGTAGGTGTGGGGAAAATAGAAGGAAGGAAATATGTGCACCACTTTGACTTACTTGTAAAAAATAAAGACTTGGGATTTTAAAAAAAGAGTTGTAAAATAAATAACCCAAATAATAAATGAATTTTAAGTGGTACCATTTTTTTAAAAAAAACCAACACTTTATTTCACTTTGTTGCATTTAGTTTTATTCATGGCTTCTAAGACTAAATTTCAGAATAGAATAGAATAGAATAGAATAGAATAGAAGAGAAGAGAAGAGAAGAGAAGAAAAGAGAAGGGAAGAGAAGGGAAGAGTTGGAAGGGACCTTGGAGGTCTTCTAGTCCAACCCCCTGCCTAGGCAGGAAACACTACACCACTTCAGACAAATGCTTATCCAACATCTTCTTAAAAACTTCCAGTGTCGGGGCATTCACAACATCTGGAGGCAAGTTGTTCCACTGATTAATTATTCTAACTGTCAGGAAATTTATTCTCAGTTTTAAGTTGCTTCTCTCCTTGATTAGTTTCTACACATTGCTTCTTGTTTTACCCTCAGGTGCCTTGGAGGATAGTTTGACTCCCTCTTCTTTGTGGCAACCCCTGAGATATTGGAACATTGCTATTATGTCACTCCTAGTTCTCCTTTTCATTAAACTAGACATACCCTGTTCCTGCAATCGTTCTTCATATGTTTTAGCCTCCAGTCCCCTAATCCTCTTCGTTGCTCTTCTCTGCACTCTTTCTAGAGTCTCCACATTTTTTTACATCATGGCAACCAAAACTGGTCAGTACTCTAAGTGTGGCCTTACCAAGGCATTAAAAAATGGTATTAATTAAAGCAAAGTGCTCCTGAGATTGAAATAAGTGGGCCTGAAACTGTTTTGTCACTGAAGAGGTAGTAGCATTGCAACTATGAAATACACTTAAATTATTCATGTGAGCTAAACATTATTTTATTTTAAGATCTCAAAAGCCCAAAGAAAGAAATATAGCCAAATAATGAAATGATTAACTAAATTAAAGGAGTGTTTGCAATTCCTTGAATGCTAAATTCAAAACATCATATTAAAGAACATACTTATGTCCTTGAGAGATTCAGAGAGAAGGACTCTTTCTTTCTTGTTCTCATATGTCCATAAAAATATAACTCAGAACATAACTAAATATTCATCATTTTTTTAAAAAAGTTTTAAATCCTTATACATGGACCTGGAATTAGAATGTTTATTTTCTCAGAATAAAAGGTTGTCCTTGACTTACGACCATTTGTTTAATCACTGTTCAAAGTTACAATGGCAGTAAACAAAGTGATTTATGACTGATCTTTGCATTTATGATTGTTGCACCTTTTCTACAATCACATTATCAAGAACTGGGTGCTTGGCAATCAGCATGTATTTATGATGATTGCGGGGTGCCATGGACCATGTGATTATATTTTCAATCTTCTTGACCACTTCAGATAAGCAAATGGGGGAAGCTGGATTTCCTTAACAACTGTGGCCAAAAAAAAAAAAAAAGTAGAAGAGCGGAGGTGGCGCAGTGGTTAGAGTGCAGCACTGCAGGCTACTTCAGCTGACTGTTAGCTGCAGTTCGGCTGTTCAAATCTCACCGGCTCAGGGACTCAGCCTTCCATCCTTCCGAGGTGGGTAAAATGAGGACCCAGATTGTTGGGGGCGATATGCTGACTCTGTAAACTGCTTAGAGAGGGCTGAAAGCCCTATGAAGCGGTATATAAGTCTAACTGCTATTGCTATTGCTATAAAAATTGATGCGGTCACAGGATGACTCACTTAATGACCACATTGCTTAGTAACAATAGGTCCAGTCACAATTATGGCCTTAATTTAAAGACTACCTATATGCTTCCTGGGAATAAGCCTACAATCTGTAATATAACTTATTTCTAGTAGCTCCACTGACAAATTCAGCCTAAGTGAATACAAAACATGTGTGAAAACTAAGTTGCCTTAAAGGGCTAATAAAGATTTTAACATAATATTGATGCATTTAGTATTTATTACTTTGTCCCAAATTTGAAACCCAGTGTCTGAAGAGGCATTAAACACCAGTCACTCATTTGCTCTGATGATTTTCAAGGTGTGTGGGGGATTGAAGAGATCCCTGCTATAGCCATAATGCGGGGGTCAACAATAATATTGGACTGTAGTTCTTGCTATATTTTACTTCTGAGGCTATTAACTAAATCTGATGACAGTTGGGATGAAATGCATCTGGAGGGTCATAAATCAATGCCACAGTGCACATTTTGCAGCCCAAGAGAGCATGTAGCTTAAAAAAGAGATTGGCTATAGCCCCAACATTTTCCCATATTCTGGTTATACATGAAATGTATGAAAATACAGTCCTTGCATCAAAACTCCACTACAATTTTGCTACTTGTTCAGAAATGTTGTCTGTTGCAAAACAATTATAAAATGCTGAAAATAATTACAGAATATAGCTCTGGAACAATCATATTTCACTATATGTACACGCTGATCCCAGTGCTTGGAAGTAATTTTTAAAAATCTGTTTTGTTTGGGGGGATTTTGATGCTACTTTGGCTGGTTTTTCAGAACGATATTACAAGCATCAATGTAATGTCAGCTATGAAATAGTAAAGAAGCGTTATTCGCTATCAAGGCTTAGCTGAGCAGAATAAATTACTGATCCAAATCCTCTTTTTTCAATCCTATTTTTTTTAAAAAAATCTTGAAACACTTCTCTTTTTCTGTTTCCTCTACACACTAACAGCTGGTGCAACACTGAATTTCTTAAGAATGGAATGTCTAAATATCTCTTAACTCCAGACTGCAAATCATCAACCTGTTGAGATTCTTTAAGGAATTATTATTGTGCATATAATTGTGCAGACACATCAATGTAGGAGATATGATTTGTAGTCTGCACAATGTTGTTATACTATTTTTGTAGCCTGCACAATGCTATTATACTGTGATCTACAGCTTATTTGTTAATGCACTACCAATGACTTCTTACTGGCAATGAGGAATAATAGTTAACAAAGAGAGAAAGGTAGCACAACTTACCAATTCTGTAAAACAAATGTGGATACCAGAATCAAGGCAGGAGAAGACTCCAGGGTCTTCTTATTCAGCAGAATTATTAGGAGGCACCTTATTTGTGAACTGGGTTGATGTTTCATCAGATGAAATTTGTATTGCAATTCCAACTCTATTTAAACCAAAACTTCTTGCTGCTCTTGTTTTGCTAGTATATGAGAATGTATTATAAATCAAGAAATGACGAATCAGGAGCTTGAATAACATCAAGCTGTTTGATTTAGTGCCAGTTATGGCCATATAATCTAGTTTCCTTCCAGAAACAAAATTACGTTTCAGCAAGACCAGTGTTGGTCTGCTTATACAAGTATTTATTTATTTGTTTGTTTGTTTGTTTATTCTTCAAAGCAGGACAACAAACAATGGGTGAAAGTTCATCAGAGGGAGATCCAATCTAGAAATGACAAGGAATTTTCTGAGAGTGAAAATGATTAATCAATGGAACAGCTTTCCTCCCAGAGTTTTGGGTGCCCATCGCATCCATCGAAGTTTTCAAAACAAAGATTGGACCATTTGTCCAAGATGGTATAAGGACTCCAGCTTTGGGCAAGGAAATTAAAGTAGAAAACCTCCAAGATCTTTTCCAGCATTATGATTCTATATCCAGGAGGGATGATCAGGAGGTCATCAATGGGTAATACACAGAGAAAGGCTAGATTTTAGAGAAGAGCTCATCAAATGTCACTTCCAAGTCTCATAGCTGAGGTACAGTGAGATTACAGCAATAAAGTATGATTTGTTGTTTATAATTTGTCTTACTGCCTGTTTAGTTCTGATTCTTATAACTACTATAGTTCTGCATTGTGATTCATGTCCCGTAG